>NC_068381.1:14183961-14493961 GCF_023724105.1 Carassius gibelio
ATCCCGACTCCTCACCGTCGACCCATCTGCTTCTGATTCACTGTATGTACAGTAAGTATGTTTAGATATATAAATGATTTGCCACTGATGATTCAAACGCAAGTTTTGAGCAGATCACAAATGCAAACATGGTATTATGTTTATGCGTATCACGCAATACGCAATGCAACACAACGCGTAATAAGACAGTGTAAGTCATCATAATCAGTATTTATGTCCCCACTGGATGCAACAAATGTCTCGTTTGTAATGGGTTTTTAATGTTTTTGTCTTGTCTTGAGAAGACACGTCATCAGAGTATGGTGAGGGGCATAACATTTCCGTCACACACTTGAGGCATTCATCCAATCACAACGCACTGGATAGCTGGCCAATCAGAGCACATCTCGCTTTTCAGACCAATGAGCTTTGTAAAAAACAATGCATTTCAGAAGGCGGGGCATAGAGGAGAAACAATAATGTACAGTTTTTTAAAACTTAAACCGTATAAACAATTCATTACACCAAATAATGTTCTTTTTAGCAACATCATATAACATCATATCTTTTCCTTTCTTACGTTTCTCCCTTTTTATTTCCTTCCTTATTTACTCTTTCCTTCCTTTTCTTTCCTACCATGCTTCCTTCAGTACTTTTTATACTTCCATCAACACTTTAGTTATTCTATATTAATATACTTACTTTATTACTACCATATTTCCTCCTTCTGTTTAGACCCTCCCTTTTCATGTCCGTTTTTCCATTCTCCTTTCTGCCTGTCAGTTCCTCCGTCCAGTTTTTAATTTCTCTCCTTATCATCCTTCCTTTTTTAATTTCCTTTCTTGAATTTTTCTTTCTGTCTTTTCTCTTAGCATGCTTCTTTCATTTTATTCCTACTCTTGCTTCCTCCATCTGTCCTTTCCCCCTTTTTCTTCTTCAATTTAATATTTTCCTTATTTCTTTGTCTTCCTTAAATTTCTTTCAAAAAATGTTCATAGTGAAAAAGAGAGAGAGTGGGGATGTGAGAGAGGCAGATTACAGATGTCTTCCATTATTTGCCTGGCTGTATTTTAAATCGAAATACAGACTTCCATCTCCCTTTCTGTTGCTCTGTATTAATTATTGCATGTTTCATAATCATAGACATTTGCGTCTATCTCATAAATGTGTCTCACACTAGTTATTCATGACATTTTCTGCCACAGTTCTCATTTCACTAGAGAGTTATTCCAGGGACTGTGTTCTGTGTGTATGTGTTTGCGAGGGGATACTTGTCTGTGCCTTTTCAATCTTTAAAGGTGTCGGCAGGCTTGTCACGTTTAATATCTTCCAGCAGAAGAAGTGTATTTAAGATCGCGGGGCGTGATCGAGATAAAGACAGTGTAGTGGATACAGTGTCAGAGTGCACAGGATTGGAGACGTGATTTACAGACTCTGTGTGCACTTACATAAATGAACAGCTGATCGACTGAACAAAACATGGCATGCAGTCATGTCTCCTCAGAGGTCACAGTGGTTTAAGGGTGAGGAAGTGGACCAGTGATGGTTTCCATGTTAGCGAAAATCTCATTTACCTCAACACATAAACATTGCATTAATTTGCCTTAAACCACTAGGCATCATCAAATCCAAAAGAATTCTTACTTTTGTGCAACAAAAATTACATATATCCCTATGAATGTATTTTACACACAATGACAGTTCATAATGGCTTTGCAGTTCATCTCCAACATAGTCAAATATTACACCAAACAAGCTCTACAAAAGTAATCTATCCAACTTGTGCACTATTTGTCTGAATCTTCTAGACCCATACGATGTATTTATATGAGCACTAGACTGATTTTGAGATACAGTTCATTTATAATATTGCCCTCCAGGGAGCTGTTAACTTCAGAACTGCTGCAACAATCACTGAGTCACTGAATTGATTTGATCATCAACCAGGTTCAGTTCTCACTTCAGCCTGCAAAAGTTTTCTTTGGGAATTAGAAATACAAGACTATTAAACACATTGAAATTTATATTGCAGTATTTCTACACATTGCACTTTAAATTGCAATGAATACTCACATGCTAGCTATGATATTTCATTGTCAGATATCCCTTATAATACTGTGAAGATTAAATTAAATGGCATATTACAGAAGGACCTGTTAAAATATTCATAAGTTCATCTGGGTTGAAAACATGACATCAGTGAGCTGTCAAACGAGAAGAAAGAAAAAGAAAGACAGAAAGAAAGGCCACTGGCAGACATTGCTTAAAATATATTTTGTCTGATAAATAATTTGGGTTCATTCTTAATGTGTTTGATTTTTAGATATATTTCATATTAAATAATTTTCACTTAAAATGAAGCTATTTCCAAAATAATAATAATAAAAAATAACATGATTTGTGTCCGTATTTTTTGTGCATGTCTTCAGTGAGCAGATCATGGACAACACGCTGATCAAACACGTTTACTGTGACTGTACTTCAGGCTTCTGAAGTCTTCCACTTCTGAACTGTAATAAGTTCTTTCCTTTTTTCCCTGGTGCTGACAAAGACATGCTCCAATCCCACAAAACCCCGGATTTCTTTTGGCTGTGTTCCCAGCTTGTGACATTCAGACAGGGATAGATGGAGTGTGTGGGTATGTGTGTGTTGTGCACAGACTCTGCCTGACTCTCTGCCACCTGCGAGCTGCCTGTGAATGCCAAGGTGCCTCAGGGCATTCGCCGGCACACCACTAATTCACATGTTTCCCATCCTGCCCCTGTGCCCCCTTTCATTACCACTGACTAAGGCCTGGGGAAGGGGTCTCTCTCCATCTCCTCCTCGCTCACTCACTCTCCCTCTCATCTCATCTCCCTCACTCCCTCAGGAGGAGACCACTGCATGCCGATGTGTCAGGAGCACAACACTAGTCATCATCCATCTGTGGAGTGCCGTCTGCTGTCACCCCGTCGAGACCTTTGACTGTCTCCAGGAGTTATAAGGCAAGGGCAGCAACTGAGGGTGAGTCCCTGCTCTGTCAGGGGCCCGGAGCGCTAAGGCGAATGTGTCAGCAGAAGGAGGGGTGGGTCACAGACACCATGTTGACATTCTGACCTACAGAGATTTCTCAGCTCAGGGTTAGAGTTGTTAGAAACATGCAAAGTTTCAGTTAATCAGACTTTCTTTTTCTCTACAGCTGTTTCCAGCGTGCTTTAGCGTCAGTTTGGTCTCGTCATTAGTATTCATATCGAACACTGACATGCCTGGCTTTTTGTATGTTGACAAAATGGGTGTATTGAAAGCATCTTAAACATACTTAATTACTAAATTACTTAATATGCACAGCATTTGAAACAAAAACATATGAGTGAATCCTTCATATTTATATTGTAAATAAATATATTTGTATAGTTCATTTTTACTTTTATAAAGATATTTTTGAGCCCATATCCCCAAAACAAAACTGTGTCTCATATTCAATTAGAAATTCCATTTCCTGTTTCACGTAAATAATATAGGCTATTTTCAATTCAAAATAAAGCTTTTTATTTTATTTTAATTATTACTAGATAGTAATGTTGGTGACATCATAAAACAAGTTGGTTAATGGTCACACACAAGTTGGGATCAATTCTCACTATTACCTAATTATTAACTATAACTACAATGAAATAATCAACTCAATAAACCCATCCTTTGCTGCTTATTAATAGTTAGTAAGGTAGCTGTTAAGTTTAGGTATGGGGTAGAATTAAGGGATCTTAATTGTGGCCATGCAGAATAAGACATTAATAAGTTGGGCTTTATAAATAATAAATATGCACTATGCAGTAGTACAGTAGTAACATGCATTTATTATAATAAACAACTTAATAGTTATAATTGATCCCTAAACTAAAGTTCTACCAATAAGCTATTTTATATATATATATATATATATATATATATATATATATATATATATATATATATATATATATATATATTTTTTTTTTTTTTTTTTTTTGTCAAACATTACTTTCCTTGCACTGTGTTACTATTAAACCTGAAGCATCACAATATCTATCATGGTAACTTTACTGTTTTCTATGTTTATGCAAATGTACTAGACTATGTACAAAAAGTGAAATATGTTCCCTAGGTGACAGGTGGCTGGAGGAGTGGGAAAATGGGAAGTCTTAGTAATGGATATTTCAGAGATGGAGCACGTTATAACATTTTACTGAACACTTACAAAGACAAAATATTTTGTTTGGAATAACGTGTACTTAATAATTCACAGTAAAACCAGGTTGTGTAATAAGAATGCAAATAGGGGCAATTTTCGTTTTATGGGGAATTTAAATTTTAAATGCCCTCTTACCCTCCAGATGTTAGCCGGTGTCTCACTGTTTGCCACACACTTTAGATGGCAGATCCAAACTTGTTTACTCATCAGGCTCTATTGGCCTATCACACCCAGATTTCACACTGCGCTGGAAATGACATGTTACCCAGCAGGCTGCAGTATTCCAGTCTCGCCGGTCTCTCAGCAGCCTAGAGACATTATAATGGGCTTCACATCTACACATAATAACCTCCTTTCAGTCAGGGACATATCAAACCAATTTCCAAAAAATACTAATTGTCATGCAGATTGCCTATTACTGCTAGAGGTAATTATGAAATTTTGGAAATTATGGTTTTGCCATTGCACACAATTTTAGAGAATGAAACCTAGGGAGGCTTATGGTTAACTTTCACAAGTGGTTATCTAAAATGATATCCTTCATAGAGAGTGGCAGTGACAATCAGTTTATTTAGACAGTCTATTATGTAAAGTGTGTGTGTGCAGATTATCAGACCACAGTGGAAAGCAATCACATCCGAGTGAAACCCCAGCAGGGATGAATCATATCGTTTGTGAAAAATAGAGCTGCTATTTAAATAAATAAGTGTCAGATTAAGAGGTTAGAAGAGTGGGATCAATTAGGTCTCAAGATCCATTAGTGACACTTTCATTATATTAGGAACAATGCTATAATAATAACATTGTCGATAATTAATAGCCTTTTAATGCAACAAAAGCATTGGGAGCACAGTCATCAGCTAATACGATATTGCTGAGTTGATATCATTAGCAATTCCATATTGTAATATACAGTGCTAACAAACTGTGAGTAGTAATAGTGTCCAACGGCATGCTATGATGTGTCAGGACAGTCAAGCATGTCACTGCATACTAATCAGTTGATTAGCTAATTAGTCTTGAATAAAGAATTTCATTGCATGTAATCCAAGTTGACAAAATACAATACATGAAACATCTAAACAAGGAAAAACAGTTTTTCTCATATTCTATTCTATTCTATTCTATTCTATTCTATTCTATTCTATTCTATTCTATTCTATTCTATTCAGATTCTGAAGTCAATGTTAGGCTGTTACCTAGAGGGCAGATTTGACATGTTGTTGAGGCGGAGATAGAACTAGAAAGAGCTGATCTACCTCCAGCGATTATATTGGCATGAATTTCAGTTAACACTGAGATCTACAATTAAACTTTGAGAAAACAGACAGGAGGCAATATTCAGCAGGAGAAATGGGTCTAGCATTAAATGCTGTGTCCCACATAAAAAAACAAATGTCATGTTCTGTACTTGTTATAATTTGAAAACAATATTACAAATGTCACAAATCTTGTTAGCTTAAAGTCTTTATTTGTTCATTTATTTTAAAATCTTCAGCAGGACTAGAGCTTTTATTGGTTTGCAGACCTTTTTTCTTCTTTTTTTTAATTAAACAAGTGTTTTGCATTTTTTAAAATGTATATAATTAATTTGTAACTGATTGCACAGATAAATATATATATATATTATATATATATAATTTTTTATAAATTGTTCGACAAATTGTATTTTTATATTCATTTGGTCTGTGGGTGGTTAACGTTTTATGTACTGTAAAAAGTCTTATGACATGGATAGCAATCTCTTCTTTTTTGTGATGTACATTCAAATATAACAACCCATTCTCACTCCAAATGCGTCAAAAACCGAAGCATGGTCAAGCGCCCCTAGCGTCACTTTTATGACGCCAAATGTGCCTCTCGGCGTCGACTATCGAAGCACTACGACCTTCATTGCTTTCAGTGGGAAACTTTCGGCGTCAGAATTCGACACGAGGACATGAGATGTTTATCGCTATGAAATCACGTTCAAGAAGTCTCATTCAGCACACATCGCGCGATACTTGCTATCAGTTCCACAGTTTGGGTGAGTAGTCGTATATACGCTCTTTTAATGCCTTTTATCAAATGTATTCTGTCTTCTTTATTAATCAGATTAGTGCCATATGTTTAATCGCTGTATTATTTCGGTCATCCGCGGCTGTCTTTGAGTTTCATTGCGTTTAAATAAATGAACACAGCTGCTAATTAGTGTGATTAAACTCTATCTGTCACGTGACGTGCCATAGACCTTCGATCCGTTTTATATTATTATTAATTTCAGGATCAATGATGTAAGTTGTATTTGTAGTAAAATCATGGTAATCACGACACAATAGTAATAAATGAAATGTGAAGTTAAAACACAGTAAATGGGACATTAGTAACTGTAACTGTAGTTTTACTATGATATATTAATAATCAATACAACAATACAATAATCACCAAACCAGCTATGTTTGTATCACTGTAATGTTAGTGTTTTTATGTGCTTTTATATGACAGATATCACAGTAATCATGTGTTCTGTACCATGCTTTTAATACCTTTTAATGTGAATCCAAAAAAAAAAAAAAAATCAAATTAAAAATAAATAATAAAACATGTATTTTTCCATCTTGCAGTTCATTCATATCAGTTTATATATATATATATATATATATATATATATATATATATATATATATATATATATATATATATATATATTTATTTGTATATATATATATATATATATATATATATATATATATATATATATATATATAAATATTTTGCTCACAGATCATTATTAACATTCTGTATATAATTCAATTTTATTTTCTCTCCCCTTTTTTATTATTTTTATTTTTAGCTGAAAAGACGTAAAGGCAGTCAGCCCAGTGGTGTTTCTGGAGAGGGATTCCTTCAGAAATGGAGAAGACAGAAAGCTGCGGAGGCAGATATTTGCAGCAGTAAGTCTGTGATAGTTTGTCTCTTTTATCAAAAATTCCTGCTGTTATAATTTGTACAGCATTTGTTGTTTCTTAAACTGTTGCACTGTCCAAATACCCACACTTGCCATCTTTGCACTTGACCACTTGATTACTTATTTGACGTCTTTCCTGTATTTGGCCTAGTGTTCGAGTGAGCATGATGACCACGAGTGTGTGTCGAACTTTTCATGACCTGATGACTGTGTTTCCCAATCCTGATCCTGGAGAACCCCAGCACTGCACGGTTTTGGCGTCTCTCTTATCTGACAAACACACTTTTGAGGTCTTGGAGTCTTCACTGATGAGCTGATGAGTTGAATCAGGTGTGTTTGATCAGGGAGACATCTCAAATGTGCAGTGTTGGGGTTCTCCAGGACCAGGATTGGGAGCCACTGCCTTATGGGACACTTATGTGTTTAAAGAGATTTTTAATATCTAATTATCAATATTTCACATACTGTACTAAACACATCACAGTCTTAATAATCCAGTTTAACACTTGTATGATATTGTACAAGCCCCAGGACGGTCTCATCTGACACTATCAAAAGAATTCATATGACTATAGCTTGTTATTAATTACTTGCTTTCAATAATGGATTCATTTAACATTTAATTATACAGCATCTTTACAGAGGTGTAATGTTCAAGCTGCACGTAATTAATAATATGTACTTCCTTTTGTCTTACAGGATTTTTTCCAGATAATGCTGTTCTTCTTTTTCAGGTCTAAAATATTGAGCTCAACAGCTATTTTAAGAGCCAACCCTCACAAACCTTCCTAAAACCTAAAAGAGCTATTACTGAGTCTCAGCGAATCTTGCCATGATCAGCTCTTCCCAGGTACATTTGTTTACTCCAAAAATGCTCTGGTCTGAATCTTACTTTAAATTAACTTAATTATGTTTAATGAGCAATATTAATTGCACAGAGAGTAAGTAGAGATTATCTTGTTTCACAGAAGAGAAGGAAGACCAAGGAAATGATTTGCTCAGGATGAGAAATGAAGATGGCCATCTTGTGCTCAAACAAACAGAAGTCCTCTGGTATGTGTGTGTTGAAGCAATGCTGTGTTATACAACATTTTATGATGATCTCTCACAGAACTGGTCATGTCAGCCTTGATTTCGTTTTATACTATTACAATTACAGCATGTTAGCAAAGTGTGACTGGACATTTTTAATATTATGTTTTTAAAAACACACCACCTGTTTTAAAAGCAGACAAGTATCATGAAATTGGTTTAGTTGATATAAACACCAATTGACATTATTTCATTGTTTTGTAAATGTTATGTTATAAATTGTGAATTGATAGTTGATTGGTTTGAAGCCAGGTCTTACACTGCACAGACTAAAACACATTTGTGAGAGAAGTCAGGAACTTTGGAGAAAGATTCTAGAGGAAAAAAAACACATTTACTGCAACATTAGATCAGTTCTAGAGTCTCTAAGAACTACACATGCTAATGCAGTCTCATGAGCAAGACCTTTGCTTCTGTAACTTTTTCTTAATTCTTGGAGAATGACATATTTATTGCAGTATTTTTATTTGTACAGATGATCTCATCAGCCAAATGAGAGGTTTTGACCAAGTGATGCTCTTGAAAGGAGTGGATGTGGTAAATTGTCTTCAGAGAAAAAGCTTCTCAAAAGGTCTTAAAACAGCTTGAAGAATGGTAAGTGTACAGTACTACAAGGGTCATAGTTGCTCACCCTGCTAAAACCACACAGAACATAAGCTGCGCTCTCTGTCCATTAAACAACTTCTTCTGCATTGTTTGTTTCACTTTGACCAGGTCTGGGATGTTAGGACTGAGAGATCCTCTGGCTGAGAACAAGCTACACCACATCAGTGCTGGATATCAACCACAAACTGTTTCCAGACACGAGAGAAGAAGAACACGATGGGGAGATGAAACCAGTTTAGATTTGATGATGGGAATCATTATTTTCTGGAACAGTATCAAATGTCTTATATGTATCACATGATCTGTATCACAGTTGACTGGATGGGACTGTGTGACTTTTAAGGACATTTCATCACTCATCTGTGTGAACTGATTTATATATGAGGTTAATGTATCTTTGATGATAATTATTTTCATTGAATCTTATTTGTCTTGATGCTACTTTATCATCTTTATAGTCTATGCTTCAATAAAATGAAAATGGTGAATATTGTGTTCTGAAGATTCTTGGTAAATACATCATTTTACTAGGTAGGCTCATATGTGTTTATTTTAGACTTGGAAAAACGACATATTAATTATTGGGATTATTTTTTTATTTAAGACATAAACATTTTTGATCGGATTAATAACATCTGGGACATCAGTACACCAGAAAGTATTTTTTTATATTTTAGTAACAAATATGCACATTTTTTGTGAAATACAGGGAGTTACAAGATTAATTATTCTGCATTACAATATGGTTCCATGGGCTTTATTGTTACAAACACTTGAGGGATAACTGAGAATGTAGCGGGAATGATCAACGTGGATCTTGTACTGCATTAAAACCAAGAGCACGCACATTACTGATGTCCAGCACATGAGGAGCAAGATACGGGGGTGAGGAGGACATTTTTACACTGATTTCGGCTAATTAGTTATATATAATGCTAATATATATATATATATATATATATATATATATATATATATATATATATATATATATATATATAAATTAATATTCTTAGCACTGCATGAATTTGTCCTTGTGTAATAGTGAAGTATCACAATGTGTATACATTGTCCTTGATTACTGCTTTACAGTGGGGAATAGATAATGGCAAGTTGTTGCAGGTTCATCCATTATATTTCTTGCCATTTACTTCAAAAATCAAAGAAATAATCTATTATTTTCATTATTAAATCATTTCTTTCTAATTTTTCCATGTTTCATCAGATGGCCTCACAATGTCCTGTCAAAAGGTATAATAGCCATGATGAATAGAATAGAAAACAGAGGACTGTGAAAACTGTCAGATATAAATGTGACTCAGCTCAGTTTGTTGTTCATGATGAGGAGAATACATATATGTAGGTTTTACTGCCCTGCTACCCCCAGGGGCCCAGTTGCACCCCCCGGAAGAGCCCAAAACTGTACATTTCAAATGGCTGTAAATCAGAGTCCAATTAACATATCAAAGAGAAAATGGGCAGGATTATTACTTATGCTATGCTGATAAAATAATGTTGAGCTCAGTTTTCAGAAATAAGTGGAAAGCTGGCATAAAAGCATTTTAAATATTGCTCACTGTAAAATACCACATTTCAGCCTGCCTCTCAAATATATCACAGATGTTTGCACAATAAACATATTTAGATATCCAGTTTACCTTAAAATAAATAATTTATTTAGTTTCGTTAATAAAAAGTTTTAAACTACATTACCCACAAGCCTCCGTCGTTCTACCTATGGAAAGGCAACACTAGGGGGCTGTTTTTGTAGTTCATTGAAGTTATGCTTAGGGTTAGGATTAGGATCTCGCTAAAGATGTCATTTTTCTCAAGATAGCAACATTTCATTGTTGACTTAATATATTACTAATGTGATGATAGGAGCAAAACATACTTTTTAACATGATGCGCTGTTTAATATGGGTTAAAAGATAGTCCAACCACAGACTGTCCTGAAAAGTCATAGCCAATGACATCAAAGCTGAGCAGCAGCGACACACTTCCTTATCCATGTATGACAGATGTCTTTCGTTTTTCGGCTGAAGGGATAGATTCGGTTAACAATAGATTAAGCTTGCTACTTATTAGATTCTGTTTTATTAACGTCTTCACCTTCCTCCGTTGTTCAGCTTGACAAAAATTGGGCAATATTGATGTGCACATGCCCAGCAGTCGCAGTTGTATCCAACAGATAGATTCCTCTCATTAAATATAAGACACATTTTTAAGATTTGTATTTTTTTTTTTGACCAAAGACAAATATATTTACTAATCAAATGACGTGCTTCTAAAATTTACATTGTATATTACATTGTGTTTTAAAGTTAAAATTGTTCACATTTGTGTTTCTGTGATTTACCATTCTCTACCATTTGAACCCTAGGAATAAAAACAGAAATTATAAATTAATGAATGAATGAATGAACAAATAAATACATAAAGCATAATAAACATGCATATTTTTGTAAGGATCTTCCATTATTTATTGATATGTCAAACTCATTTAAAGACAACATGCTCAAATTACTACACTGCATCCTCTGTCACCAAGCTCGTTTTTGCCACCATAAAAAATAAAAAGGCAGTTATGTTGTAAACATTAACTATTTTCAGTATGCAAATGAAAATGCTTTTATTAAAAAACAAAACAGTAAATACAGTATGTCTTTCAGAGAACACTGGAAAAAGATCAATTTTATTAAAAAAATTAAATTGACCAAAATGTTATACAACACAATGTAAATGTTTCAAACTCACAAAAAAAACACCATGAAGACATGCATGTCAAGTGTGCAATATCATCTATAAAACTCAATCAGCACAGCATCAAATAAACACTGATTGTCTGAACAATGGAAGACAGAGAAAGTGTTCAGGAAAACAAACACCTGCTAGCTTTGACATAACATCATGAATTCACTTCATGACTGGAGCTAGGGGATGACTGTGTATGAATATCTCCTTTACTAAAACTCTTAATTAAAGTCTAAAAAGTTCACTGTATGAAGCTTGAAAAAGAGAACAAAATGCTTTATCAATACGAAACATACTATTTTTAACTATTGTTTTCATCACTGGTTCTGTAATGTATTCATTATGAGCTTATAAATAAAACAAAGTTACATCTTCTGCAAAAATCAAACCACTGCAAAGTCTAATCACTGATCCAGGGACCATATCTGTGTGTGTGGGGGATAAAGAGTTAACGAGGTGAGTCCTTGTGCATGATGGAGAACTGCAGCGTTATCCTCAAACAATCCTGTAAAACAGAAATATTACATTACATTCAACTTATACATTACACTGTGTTTTGTTTAGACCATAAAAGCAGCCTCTGTAAAGATGCTGTAAAATTAAATGTTAAATGAATCCATTATTGAAAGCAAGTAATTAATAACAAGCTATAGTCATATGAATTCTTTTGATAGTGTCAGATGAGACCGTCCTGGGGCTTGTACAATATCATACAAGTGTTAAACTGGATTATTAAGACTGTGATGTGTTTAGTACAGTATGTGAAATATTGATAATTAGATATTAAAAATCTCTTTAAACACATAAGTGTCCCATAAGGCAGTGGCTCCCAATCCTGGTCCTGGAGAACCCCAACACTGCACATTTGAGATGTCTCCCTGATCAAACACACCTGATTCAACTCATCAGCTCATCAGTGAAGACTCCAAGACCTCAAAAGTGTGTTTGTCAGATAAGAGAGACGCCAAAACCGTGCAGTGCTGGGGTTCTCCAGGATCAGGATTGGGAAACACAGTCATCAGGTCATGAAAAGTTCGACACACACTCGTGGTCATCATGCTCACTCGAACACTAGGCCAAATACAGGAAAGACTTCAAATAAGTAATCAAGTGGTCAAGTGCAAAGATGGCAAGTGTGGGTATTTGGACAGTGCAACAGTTTAAGAAACAACAAATGCTGTACAAATTATAACAGCAGGAATTTTTGATAAAAGAGACAAACTATCACAGACTTACTGCTGCAAATATCTGCCTCCGCAGCTTTCTGTCTTCTCCATTTCTGAAGGAATCCCTCTCCAGAAACACCACTGGGCTGACTGCCTTTACGTCTTTTCAGCTAAAAATAAAAATAATAAAAAAGGGGAGAGAAAATAAAATTGAATTATATACAGAATGTTAATAATGATCTGTGAGCAAAATATTTATATATATATATATATATATATATATATATATATATATACAAATATATATATATATATATATATATATATATATATATATATATATATATATATATATAAACTGATATGAATGAACTGCAAGATGGAAAAATACATGTTTTATTATTTATTTTTAATTTGATTTTTTTTTTTTTTTGGATTCACATTAAAAGGTATTAAAAGCATGGTACAGAACACATGATTACTGTGATATCTGTCATATAAAAGCACATAAAAACACTAACATTACAGTGATACAAACATAGCTGGTTTGGTGATTATTGTATTGTTGTATTGATTATTAATATATCATAGTAAAACTACAGTTACAGTTACTAATGTCCCATTTACTGTGTTTTAACTTCACATTTCATTTATTACTATTGTGTCGTGATTACCATGATTTTACTACAAATACAACTTACATCATTGATCCTGAAATTAATAATAATATAAAACGGATCGAAGGTCTATGGCACGTCACGTGACAGATAGAGTTTAATCACACTAATTAGCAGCTGTGTTCATTTATTTAAACGCAATGAAACTCAAAGACAGCCGCGGATGACCGAAATAATACAGCGATTAAACATATGGCACTAATCTGATTAATAAAGAAGACAGAATACATTTGATAAAAGGCATTAAAAGAGCGTATATATGACTACTCACCCAAACTGTGGAACTGATAGCAAGTATCGCGCGATGTGTGCTGAATGAGACTTCTTGAACGTGATTTCATAGCGATAAACATCTCATGTCCTCGTGTCGAATTCTGACGCCGAAAGTTTCCCACTGAAAGCAATGAAGGTCGTAGTGCTTCGATAGTCGACGCCGAGAGTCACATTTGGCGTCATAAAAGTGACGCTAGGGGCGCTTGACCATGCTTCGGTTTTTGACGCCTTTGGAGTGAGAATGGGTTGAATATAATGGGTTAATGAAATAAAAATGTAAGAAGGAGACTTGCAATTTCAGATGCAGATAAGAAAATTCACCTGATTCTAAGTTGAAGTAAAAACTATGCCATCAAAAGCACCAAACCCTGCCCCCAAACAAACTAATAAATTCATGCCATTAGTTGATCCAGTGTTTTGTTTGATGTTGCGGTCAGTGTCAGTAATTAGACACTACTCCTTTACTCATAGCTATTCACATGACGGATCCACACGGGTTACCTGAGATTTCATGCATGTGCATCAACAATACACATATGCTTGTGTTGGAATTAGTGCATGTGTGATGTGACATGCTGAATTTTAGACTTCACAAGAGCATGATGTGGCACTTATATTGAATAATGTGTCAACCTGTCAAAATGGGCCTTCCTTCCTCCACGATCTTTTATTCAGCTTCATCATGAGGAAGCACAGGGCTATAAAACTATTTCACCAATAGATAGAGGATGAGGAGGAAAATGAGTGCCAACTTGCCTGCTGAAATTTAAAGCGAGCTGCGATTTATTTCCTCAGATCAACTCAATTCAGCACTGTCCACCCAAAGTGCTCCTAACAACCTGGCACAAAGTTTGACTTTATCTTCTATTTAAGAAGACTTATTCTGCTAATACCCAGCACCCTTGAATATAAAACACATACTGACAACTGGGAACATATTCACAAAACATCTTAAGGCTAAAAGTAGCTCATATCTCACCAATTTAGGAAAAAAATCTTAAAAAATAATGTGTGTGTCAGTCTTAAATTTAGGATTCCTACATTTTTGTTCTAAGAGTATTTCACAAAGCATTTTAGCTCTAAAACTGTTAAAGGTTAGGAGTAGTGAAGAGGACACTTCTTCACTTATTCTACTTGATTTAAAGGTTGTTTATATGCATATTGACTAATTGTTTATGAGAAGCATACATGAAATAGACTGACAATTAGCTGAACATATACTTGTTTAATTAGTGACACTTAGCATGCATTTTAAAATCTTTATTTGAATGTGGCTACGTTTTTTTTTTTTTAAACCTTTATATATGGCAGCATCATGCTCTACAGTCTTTCTATGAATAAATCTTTGACAGAGACTATCAGCCAATCACTGTGTGCATAGTTAGTAAGCATGCTGACATCATCCATAGCAATGATGTCAACCCCGCCCTTACTCTTAGCTTAAGACTTTTTTTAAATTTTTTTGTTAAAGTTTGTCTCAGCAGCTTTGTGAATAGGTTTTAAAGCTGCAGTAGGGAACTTTTGACGCTCTAGCGGTTAATAAACAGAACTGCTTGCGTATTGCGGAAGAACATTGTAGCTTGAGCTACTTCTCTCTGTTTATGTCTATGAAGAATCACAAAGGTACTGGGTTACTCCGCTGCGGTACCCCCGAAACAATCTAAAATAGTCTGAATATAAACACTTATTATAGGTGCACCCTAGTGATTCAGGACAAGCTAAAATCACGGTTTGGAAAATGGATTCATGGTGTACTTGCTTATTATATACATTTTTCTACATTTTGAACACAAACAAAGTTACGGACCACAGCTCTGATTGGTTGTTTTTTACCGGGAGCGGATGAATTTCTGCAAATGGAAATAGGACCACTGGGAGGAGCCAGAGGAGCTTGATTTTTTCACAGATTATCTGTCTCATATTCTACTGTCAGGACATAATGACAGGTTTAACAAACATGTAAAAATATATATTTTTTACAAAAGTTACCTACTGCAGCTTTAAGAGAAAAGTATTTGCTAAAAACTTTAACTGCTATTTAAGAGAGCTCTTAGTGGTACAATAAAATGTTTTGTGAATATGGGCGCCGGGGAATAACTTAAAAGTAGAAAGCGATCTGAGAGTTGTTAAAATCCCATAAAAAGAAAAATGAAAGAAAAAATAACTGGACTGCTAAGACAACCACAACCTAAAAGGAAGTCTGATATGAGGCAGCATATGTAGACAATGTTTAATATATATGTAAATAATGTTTTTTAGTCCAATATAAATTCAAATTTAATTTTATGTTTACATGGTTTCCAGGTTAAAGACATGTAGACTTTATTTTTTAATTAACAACCAATTCTATATATATATATATATATATATATATATATATATATATATATATATATATATATCCACAGGTGTCACTGTTAAACAGTGTTTTTATATAAAAATGAGTGATTTACACACTGTTTGATCTCCTTATTTTATAAAGTTTTTTCTGAATATTTTTGAGGAGGCACTGCCTGCTCAAAGAAAATGTCCTGATGTGTACATTCTGAATGATGGTGGAGGACAGATTGCCTTTCATGGTTAAAGGAGTAGAATGGAAAATCAATTTTACTTTTAGATTGAAAGTCTGGCTGAGAAGCTGAAAGACATGTATGGGAGTCAGTAAGATGGTGTACATCCCTTTCATCAAGAAAGCCTGTCTTGTACCTCGGTCAGTCTTTACAGCATGTAATTCAATTTAAAATCAGATGAGCCTTCAAGTAAGCTGACTTGTGTATGAAATCTGCCATGTTTACTGTCGGCAACCAGACAAATATTCTGAATGTGATCTTTCGGGTGGTTGCTCATTCAGAGGCAGAAACCGCCATGATTGATGAGTCTCAGCAACAATGATCTGCTTTCAAAGTCTCTGATCCTTGGACACACGGGGCACTGACGCTGAACAGAGGATATGCACATAAGCAAAGGAACCACCCACATATGTCTCCTCTTCTGTAGTCCACATTAATCACACAGTTATTAGTGTCAGCTTTAATTTTATCAGTTTGACTCCTGTGCATTTATGCAGACCTTCGTGCAGAGCATTAAGATGTCTATACAGTGCATTTTCTGATTATTATGCATGCATTTCAGTACATTTTAGGAATGCACATTTTTTGGAATGGAAACATTTTTGTCTCATGGTAGTTGTCTTATCATTAATTATGGGCCCTTTTGGCAATGCAGACCTTTAGAGAATGCACTCCCTTATAACACACTTAGTGTTCAACAAAGAATATTGTATCTGAGCATCATTGAAGAATTCTGTCATTTTTGCCATTTTTCTAAACATCATGCCTGTTTTCACTACATCATGCATTGTTTAAAATAGATTCACTTTACATTTACTCACCCTCATGTTGATCCAAACCTTTATAGACTTCTTTGAAGATATTTAGAGAAATTGTCCAGTCAGTGCATGCCATTGGTTTTGGTTACCAACTGTTAGATTTTGCTGTATCTGGCTGAGCAGTAGTTTGGGTGGCTCGCCAATGTACTAGATTTCTCTAATACATAAAATAAGTAAGCTTGATCAAAGTTCTTGTGGGGAGAAGAATTTATTGAAGGTAGCAGTGTAGCAGTTCTTCAGCAGTGATGTTAGCATGTCATCCTTCATACAATCTTAACCCAAGGTACTGTCTGTGAGACCAGACCTTTATACCTGTTAACAAATGTGCTAGAAACAATACAATAACACCCCATGGAGAGACAATGATAGTGTAACCTTTTGGTGACTTGAAAGGATCTCTCCCATGGAGAGCCCATTCAATGACTTGATGTTGACCTAAGAGGCTGATTATATGGGCCAGTTGTTTCACACTATTGTGAACAAAGTACAGTTGCCTACAGTTGATTCCAAATACATCCAACCAAAGTTAATTAAAAACAAATAATCTTTCAATCCCCCCTTTGATCATTTTTGATCACACATAATAGAAAGAACATACAAAACAGTTATAATTTTAGTAGTCATGTACACATGCTGTATACAGGTTCCTTCTTGCAATACTTTTCAGTAATCATGAATACAGAATGCTGCATACAGGCTCCCTTACTTAAGATGACAGAATAAGAGTTCATGGTGAGGTTTGCATTATCTTTAATGCCTAAGTTCATTTTTTTATTTTAATGTTGCGATCTTGTGGAAGTGACGAATGTTGTTGTGTTCTGTGGATGTTAAGGCATGTTTATCTAGGTGGCCAGTGCAGTTTGGTCCAAGCGTTGGATATCTTTGCTCATCCTCTGAAACGCTGGGACACCTACAATCACACCAGAGAAAAGGGAAACAAATCTTTCCAAAGAAATAGTTTAAACAAAATATGCCTAATTACCAATATAACTGTCCCTATTTAATGTTGGCAGGACACTACAGTGTTTATCAGTGGTGAAATGTTCATGTCTTCGTCCTCAGGCGACAAGCTAGAGCCTAAAAACTCTAGTCCCACCATATTTGGACTCTGAAAAACACTACTGCCATCTATCCCTCATCTCTAGGCAAATTCACATCAATCCACTCATTGTTGCCCTGTGCCTTAACTGCTGTGTCAGTTACTAAAAGATCCTCAATTGGTCTTTCCCATCTGTATTCTTGTTGCGACACATCAGTTTTTTTAATCTTTACCCATTTGTTGGGCACTAAACCATGGCTCCCTTTTGGAGGTGCCAAAACTTGATTCTTGGCATTGTGTACTGCCAGACTGAGTCTTTCATCAGTTTGGACAAGGCTGTCAGATGTTAGATTTTCAGTGGACATGGGCCGGCCTGTGACATGTTCAAAAGGGCATAGTCCATTTTCCTTGTGGTTTTCCTTAAGGCATCGGTTGTCATCATGTTTTTTTACATCTTCCATTAACAATGATGATTGTTTCCTGGCCAATTCAATTTGAATCTGTTTACTATGTAGAACAGTTTGTGAGTTTTGCTGAAGTTGTCTTAATGCCGCTGCATGTTTACCTCTCTCCTTTACGGCTTGTTTAGCAGCACTGTCTACTAGGACATCCTCTGTGGCTTCAGTTGTTGAGGTTTCATGGAGTCCATCAGCTTTTGGATAAGATGTCACTAGCTGGTGCTGCAGAGAGAGGTTCTTCAGTTTCCCTGTGGCTCCACAGCATTTAGCAGAGTCTGTTTTTGTTTGGCTGTCAACTGCTGAAACCTCTTCAACAGGTGGTCGTCATCACTTTGTCTCAAACTCAGCTTACAATCACGAATCCAGTGTCCTTCCTCGTTGCAATGTCTAAATCTTTCCTGAGTTTTCTCTCTTGAGTGTCTCTGATATTCACTTTTTTCGTATCCCATTGTCCTGTTGTTGTATGACAAGGTTTTGGATTGTAAAACTCTGAGATCGACTTCCTGTGTTCTTTCAATCTTTGCTGACCATTCTACAATCTGCATAAATGTTGTTCCAGTGCTGTCCCAGTCATCATACCTGATTTTAAGAGTTTTAGAAACCTCAGGTTTCAGTCCATTCACAAATATGGTTTTAAAAGGGATGCTAGTGTCTTCACAGAGTTCTTCAATGTTGTTGTTCAAACCAGCATGTTCCATCCAAGTTTGTCTGAAGCGTTCTTCAAATTCTGCAACACTTTCTCCTGTCTTCTGCACACAAGAGGTAATTTTAGCCCAATTAACCTCTGCAGGTTTCAGTTCAAATAAGAAGGTTTGAACCGCTTCCCATCCAGCTTCAATGTTTTCTTGAGATTCACCAATCCTTCTTTCAACACTTTCTGTAAGTCGTTGTTGGTCATTGTCTCTTAAGTTCACATTAACAATCATCACACTGTCCAATGGATGTAAATTGTAGATTTTCTGCAAGCGTTGAAGAAATTGCCATACTTTCCGTGGTTGCTTGTACACATCTGGCAATTCTTTTGACCATTTGTCAACTTGCTCTGGAGTAGCTGGCTGGTATGTTCTGTATGGAACATATTTCTTTATTACCTTTTTTACTGTGCGAGTTCGTCGTTCACCATCTTCCTCATACTCCTCTTCATTTTCAGTTTCAGTTCTTCTGTTCTTAATAATTACAGGAGCAAGTCTAACCTTCAGTTTGTCCTTTGTAATTTCAGTATGTGTGTTGATATCTGCATCACTGTTATCAGAGCTGCTTGAAGCTTTTGATTCCAGTCGTTTGGAGAGCAAAGTTAACAACTTGTCATTCTGATGTAACAGTCTTTCTTTGTCCTTCTTTACAGTCTGTAATTGTTCAGCCAGTGCTCGAACCTTTGCTTTCTCTGCTTTTTTCTCATGTTGTAATTTGTCAGTTTCACATCTCTGTAGATGCTGTCGAATTTGTTTGAGCAAAATTACAGACAAGCCATCTCTGTTGGTGTATGTCCTTAAGCGCTGCATCTTTCCATAAGCCCTTTTAATGTCCGGCAAAGCCCATAGTCCACTCTCTGAGTACTTGATGCTGTACTTCTGGCAGATGTCATCATGGCACTTCCTCAGTCCCAGCCTTTTGTCCAGATATGCATTCAGATTCTCCAACATCTGATCAATGGTAACATTTGGAGGTTCTGTTCCATGTCTTTCTGTTGTTGGCCTCAATGCATGACTATTGCCTTTGTTTTGTGCAGACTCAGCCATGGCGAATACAGGAAAAGTGCCCTCAGAGGTGTGAAAACAGAACAAAAGGTGTTAGAACTGTTAAAGGTACTTATTCAGATTTAAATTCACAGCAGTCTGTTAGACTGACCATTTTCAGTTACACAGACAAATCATTAGTTTAAAAGCTCAGCTTAGTTTTCAATCTTCCATTTAAAACAAAACATTTACATTCAGGCTAATTTTCCTTGTTTAATGTCTGAATTGAGTTCTAGCTCAGAAGGCTGAATGCCTTTTTCAAATTTGTCCCTTAGACAATTTACATTATATTTTTTTCTCTGTATTTTTATGGAAGGCAAACAAACTTATAGTTTCATGGTTTTATGCCATCATCTTCTAATTCGGTTTGAACATTAATTTAAATCTACATTAGTGGCTACTGAATTAGCACCCAGTCAAGAATTCCCAATTCTTGCAGCAACATCAGTCCCAATTCTATCTATGACTCCTACAGTCTCTGGAGAAATGGACTAAATTGTTTTTTTACACAATTCCTACAAACAAAAAGAGAACGGACTAAGCCTCTGCTTGTACAATCTCTTTATGAACAGACTAAATTGTTTCCTAAACAATTCCTACAGACATAAAGAGAAAGGACCAAGCTTATGCTTCTACAATCTCTTGATTACTGGACTAAACTGTTTCTTAAACAATTCCTACAGATACAAACAGAAAGTACCAAGCCCTTGCTTCTACAGTCTCTTGATTACTGGTCTAAATTGTTTCTTTCACACAATTCCTACAGACAAAAAGAGAACGGACCAAGCCTCTGCTTCTACAATCTCTTTATGAACGGACTAAATTGTTTCCTAAACAATTCCTACAGACTCCAGAGAACAGGATTAAGCCTATAATTACACATCTATGGCTCCTACAGTCTCACGAGAACGGACTAAACCTCTTTCTTGAATGATTCTTATAGACTCAAGAGGACTGGACCAAGCTATAAACACTTTTTCTATAGCTCCTACAGTCTCATGAGAATTAACTAAATCATTTAAAAGGTTCCTACAGACTCAAGAGAAAGGCCTAAGCCAAACATTTCTTAAACAGTGCTACACTGGTTATTATGGTTACACTACACACATCAAATGATCTGCTTACTTATGAAAAAGTGTTCTTTTAAGTTCTTTTAGAGAGCTGATAGTTTCACTCACCAAATTAGAATCTTTGAGAAAGGATCAAGTTGATTCAAATAACTTATGTCCACAGATGCGGTCTGTTGATCTTCAACACAAAAACTGTAGAATTTCCAAAACTCTTTTGTTCACTTCTTGTTGCAATTGGTGAGTTCTCTTCTTGTCAGTCTCTCCTGGCTGGCTCCGCCAAATTGTTAGATTTTGCTGTATCTGGCTGAGCAGTAGTTTGGGTGGCTCGCCAATGTACTAGATTTCTCTAATACATAAAATAAGTAAGCTTGATCAAAGTTCTTGTGGGGAGAAGAATTTATTGAAGGTAGCAGTGTAGCAGTTCTTCAGCAGTGATGTTAGCATGTCATCCTTCATACAATCTTAACCCAAGGTACTGTCTGTGAGACCAGACCTTTATACCTGTTAACAAATGTGCTAGAAACAATACAATAACACCCCATGGAGAGACAATGATAGTGTAACCTTTTGGTGACTTGAAAGGATCTCTCCCATGGAGAGCCCATTCAATGACTTGATGTTGACCTAAGAGGCTGATTATATGGGCCAGTTGTTTCACACTATTGTGAACAAAGTACAGTTGCCTACAGTTGATTCCAAATACATCCAACCAAAGTTAATTAAAAACAAATAATCTTTCACAACATTCCACATTCAAAATATCCTCTTTCATGTGAGGATGAATGACATGAAGGTGAATAAATAATGAAAATATTTTTGGTTAAATTATCCTTTGATAGCATTCGGCTGACTACAATGTCTGGCTAAGGCTAATTTCATAGCTAGTTTTACACATTACAAAAAAAAAAAAAAAAAATTCAGTTATTCCTTACAGTAATATTATTTATGCAGGATTTTCATATTTTAAGATAATAAAACAAAGCAAAAATTAAACCCATTTATATAAAAGGCATTTAAAAAGTACAATGAAGACAGTGAAGCCTACATATGATTAAAACAGAAAGATTAAAATCTGTTTTAATAAAATCAACCCATGGGACATAAAAGTGTCTGTATTTGAAGAAGCTACCAACTACAGGATCTAAACAAAGCTGGGTCAAGATTTAGACTAGTAGTAATTCCTTGAGGTAGCCTATATACAGCAATAAGAGTCCTCACAGACAGGCTTCCTAGTGCTCCTTAGCTGTTCAGTGAATTGTTTCCTTCTTAAATGGCTAAAAAAGGTGATCCATTAAGCTTTTGAAGTGAAAAGGGGGTCTTTCCCTCCTCTAGACCAATCCATTCATGTTTTATTAATGTCATATGCTCTTGGGTATGGAATCTTTTTTAAAACAATTCACCAGGTCATCCTGTTCGTTGTCACAAATCAAATTAGTCCAGCGAGCGATTAATCTTCCTGTCGAACCGACTCTGAAAGAGCCCTGACACCTTATTCATTTTCTTAATTAGATCTCTTATTAGGTGTCGCAGTCGTCCACGTTAATTACAGCTTTCTTTGACTCTTGCACTTTCGAGTTGGCTATGCAAACTATTTGTAGAAAGTAGAGGCAAGAAGGTAAGGTGATTAGAACCAATGAATTGGATTAATGTTTGAAAGCACAGGGTGGAGGTGAGATGTGTGTGTGGTGAGATGTGACCATTCTGGACATTGTGTGGATTGCTATTGAACTTCATGCTGAACAAACATTAAAATGTAAATATGTGGACACAAACACTGTTATTAAGCACTATCACACAAAAAGAGCGCTGTAAAATATTTGGGAGAAAGATACCATACTAAATTGAATGCTGATGAAGATGAAGACGTGAGGGATAGACTTACAGCAGGGGTATCAAACTCAATTCCTGGAGGACTGGAGCCCTGCTCAGTTTTATTCTAACCCTGCTCCAACACACAACATGTAGTTTTCAAATAATCCTGAAGGATTTGATCAGTTGGATCAGGTGTGTTTAACTAGGGTTGAATCTAAACTCTACAGGGCTCTGTAGGAAATTGAGTTTGACTACACTGACTTACAGTAGCCTATTTACAAAAGCACGTATATATAAAGGTCCTAATAAATCACCTAAATTTGTTTTATGAAAAGTGAAAGTCAGCATAATAATGGATCACCCTGAACGCCCTGTTGCCTACTTCAATCCCTCAGAGGCTCATTTTCATTCATTCCAAAAAGAAAATGGTGCTACCCTGACTAAGCTCTATTAATATTGACTAATTCAGAATTTAGATACAAATTTGCCAGTTACCTTGACTGTTTCTGCTTTGCAGAGGAAAGCCTCAGCAGGTGGTGTTCCGTTCTTGAATTAGCGTTTTCTGATCACTTGAATTAATGAGTCAGATTCACTCATAAGGACAATAACGTGTCGCCACTGCAGTATCGAGGTAACCTTGAGAAAGAGTCATTGAAAAACACCCGCCACTTATTCATAGACTGACAGTCTGCCCGAAATTCAAAGACACAGACAAGCTGAGTGATATGAACAGTGAGAATCCCTGTGCTTTTATCAAAACAAACTTTTGACCCTGATCTATTTCTCCACAGCTTGAGAGAGTCCTTCAAACCAGTTCATTGTGAATCTGAAGCTAAATTTAGAAACACAATGTGTTATTTATTTATGATTAAAGGAACATCCTTGATCCAGCAATCGCCCCAGATGAGTGAACCTTTCCTTGTGTCACATTAACGTGTTACTGAAAGACATGACATGAAAGACATTTCTACAGAACATTTAGAACATTAATAACATCTGCAGTCACAAAATAATGAAAATAAACATGGATAAAAAAAATACAGCTCACTAAAGGAAACACAGCATTTACTGTAAATGGGTCAGTCAGTGCGGTTTGACGAGAAGAGCATGGTTTTGGACGTTCATTACTTGACACATACAGAAATCTGCTGATTCATATTCAGCATATAGTTTGTATTAAAAATGACACGCTTGAAGGGCTTGGCCCCTTTGTTTGCTGTGCACCTGCTACAGATATCGGCATGCACAGCACTATTATTGTCCACTGAGAGTGTCCACCTGCAAGAAGCTGTATTCATTTTCTATTTATGAATCAGTACAGTTATATGTACATGTATATCTAAATAGCACTGCACATTTTCTAAATACTTAAAAATCATATTTTAATCATATTGTTTTGTAGGCTATTCTCAAATGTAACATTTCGCTTCTGGATGTTGATTAAATATTCCTCATTAATTCCTGATTTGGAAAAAGACAGCAAAAATCAATGTTCAGGCAAAATAAACAAGTATATGAATAAATAAATAAACAAGAGAATTAGCCGAGAAAGAGTTTTTGTATGTGTATTAAACCCACCAAGGGCAACTGAAACAGTTTATTTATTTATTTATTTTTTTGCATCAAGAAGATCCAATGAAGATTGTAGGCAGTGGATGAGAATAAATATTGTGATGAAAAAGGCTCTACCGCCAGTGAGGCTTGTCTTTTGATCAAAAAGACTTCAATAAAGCCTGCAAAAACTTATTTAACTTGTCAAAACAATATGCAGCCTATTAATAAAAAAAAAAAAAAAGTAATTGTTACAAATGTGTGTCATTTGGGAACGTCAACAATCGGGTTTGTAAACAATGATAGAATTTAAGTTTTGGGTCAACTATTCCTTTAATTCAATTATGCTTATTCCAAATATGACTGTTTTTGAATTAAGGTACAGTATATGAAAATGCTGGTTGCATTTACTTTTCAGAGTATTGTCAATAGGATTCATTATTTCAGTCATTGTAGTCATTGCCTGTATTGCTGTACAATAACTTTCCAAATCAAATAATCATATAATAGGTGGTTAGAAATAAATGTAACCCAAGAGCAAAAGCCTCTTCTAAGAACTTGATGGAAGTTTCCTCAGCAAAACAACAAAGAATTGGGCAACGGTAAATGCATTCAGTTATCTATGCAAAGCAATTCTTGCTCTAAAAAGAAGCAGGGCTCTCTTCACAGCAAGACACCAGCATTCTTACTCAGAAAAACCAGATGCATGCAAGAGAATTGAGAGCTCTTGGTTAAGCATCCATCCCAAAGCACCTTTTACGACCCATCCACATCAAAACCCCAAATACACAACGAAAAAATCCCTTGATTCCCATTTACATACTTTCCCCCCCAAAATAATCTCACAGTTCTGTCTCAGCGGCAACATCTTTTTCTCATGAAAGTTCTGCTGTTCCTATAACGCATTACATGCACACTGAGGCTTTGAGCTGCTCTGCATCCTTTTAGTTTGAAAAACAATAACAAAATGTGGGAACGCCTCATTGAAGAAGAGAAAACACAGCTTTTTGTTTGTAATTTCCTGCTTAGCATTCTGGGAAAACTGCTGGGAGATCGATGTAGCTGTCAATCTCTAGCCCTCTGTGACTTCGCTGATAGAAAAAAAATGACTTGAAACAAAAAAGCAGTGATTTATATATATATATATATATATATATATATATATATATATATATATATATATATATATATATATATATATATTTAATGATTAATAATATGGTGCTAGTTGAGGAGAGGAAGCAAACCTAAAGAAATGTGATTGTAAGGAAGATTTATAATGTAAGTCAGATGGGAATATTCTTGATTTGGAACTGAAAATTTGTATTCTATATCCTATATAAATCAAAGACCCAGTTATGCCTTTATATACGGACTGCAGACATTGCCTTGCATTGCCATGCACACCTTGCTGTAACATTTAGTGTTTTCCTGTTTAACAGGCTTCACTAGATTCACATATTTACTGTGATTACAAGTACCTCAAAGTTTTTTCACCCTGTATATATTCACAAATCGGACTTTAGAATTTCTGTGTAATGTTTCATCGTTTTAGACGCATGTTCAAGTTCTTCTATTGGAGGCCAGCTTTCCTCTTTGAGAGGAAATCGTTGCAAGACATGAGTCATCCACCGTTCTCCAATCTGATTTCAAACAGTCATTCTGGTGATGATTTTTCAGTGACTCTTTCTGCAGGTTACATTGTTATGCCAGTAGGTGGAAGCTACTGCTTCATTCAGAAACAACACTTACTGTGTGTTGATTGGAGACGTGCAACTGTCCAGCTGTGGCTTTGTTTTTGGAACTGTTTTGATTTCTGTAATTATTTTGGCAGTCCCAAAAATAGGCAAGTAAATGGCAATGCTGTTCCTAAAATGTCTACAAAGTTACTCTTTGCAGTTTAACTAATAACTCAAAATATCACAAATAAGTTATCAGTATGAAAAACTAACAATTAATTGTTTACTTTGAGACTTCTAGAAATCTGTTTAAAACATCAATGTTACCCATATCCAGGGATGACATTAAATGTTAGCAGAAGCAATGTGTGTAATCAAATGGATAAAACATGCTATCGACAGTGAACAACATTTCTAACAGAGACATAAAAGTAGACAGTGTATGGAAAACCATTTTAATATTGACTTGATTCTGATAAGGCTGCATGTTTATATACCAGAGCTACTGTAGTTGCATGTCTACTGATGCCAGTAAAGAGAAATGAAGCCCACCTTTTTGTCAACCCTTCGAAACTTTATTACACAGAAAACAAATCTCTTGAAAATGAGATCCTCTCTTCCCTACAACACTGACCCTATCAAACTAGGGCTTCATTTTTCTGAACTGAGTCAGGTTTCTGTCCAGTGACACAGATCCAGTATTTGTTTATCATGGTTATCACCTTTAACAAATTGAATGACTTGTATTCATGAAACTTACACAAGCATGATGAAGCCTATCTATTCTCAGAACAGCACAGAACAAACTTAATCATGGTCTGAACTGGCTATAGGTAAATATCAATGGTAATCTGAGTTCCAGTAGGTGTTTGTTACCTTTTTTTGTTGGGCTGACAGACTGATATCCCTGCAAAATTACTAAGAATGAGTTGGGTCCACCTACAGAGGCAAATAATTACATTGTTTGCTGTATTGAAGTGTCTGATTCAGAATTATGCGTATCAGATAACAAAACAAAAGCACCAGCAAATTCTGTGCATGGCACATATTTTATGACATATTTTAATGGGACAGTACGGCACCAAGTGTAGTTGACTACTCCACACATCTGCTCTACGCCAATATTTGCTCATTACATGTTGAATTACTTTTGCTGTGATCAGAAGAAAATGTCATTTGCCACCTGATTTTCACCAGTGGTAGTATCATTAGAGTAGTAGTACAGTTTTGTGAATAAAACGCAATCTAAAGCCTAATTTGCATGGAAACTTGTTTGAAATGAATGGCAATGACTTAAATACTTAAAGCTCAGGAATATTTAAACACTAAAAAAATAGGTTTGCGTTGAAATATTGTGGACAAAAATGTTGCAACTGTTTAGTGCATTTTCCTCTTTTTTTTCAGAATGGATTCACTTTGTAACAATGGAACGAATTCTCATTCAAGCTAAATATGCCGGGTTTCCATTACATCATGAGAATATGCATTTTCACAGACAGCCTTAAATTAGGGATTAATTGTACGTCATGTTCAAGGAACCAAAAC
The DNA here is from genome assembly GCF_023724105.1 of Carassius gibelio. Classification (NCBI taxonomy): domain Eukaryota; kingdom Metazoa; phylum Chordata; class Actinopteri; order Cypriniformes; family Cyprinidae; genus Carassius; species Carassius gibelio. The sequence continues at coordinate 14,211,944 of NC_068381.1, forward strand.
TATGAATACAGTCTTAGTTGAAACCCACTGAACAGGTTTTAGGGCACGATAGATCTTCATATGATGTCTTTTAATATGTATCTATATGTATATATATACAGAAATATATACAGTTACTTTCAATACAAAGCTCCCACAAAATACATTGAGCATGCTGACAAATGAAAAGATATGTGGCCCAGGTAGACATTGAGGTGACCTTTGACCTGGGGGAATTCCAAACGGACAGCATGTGGGACACTAGCGGTGAGCAGAAAACTCAGAAGTGAAGGGAAATAGCAGGACTTCACGAGCTCCTAGTCTGTTACCAATGCCAGCGTGGACGTGGAACGACAAACTGATGGGGGATGGAAAAAAAAAATCTATTGATTTCCACCTAATTTTCACAGACCAGTGCTTATCCGCCATGATCCTTCATACAGTCATTCACAGCTTATATCAGGATTGTCCAGTTTACCAAGGGAGGTAACGTCTTCAAATAGGCTCCGATAAGCTGTAGGAGTTTAGAACCAGAGGACGGTGGTCAGGAGAAATGCAGAAAATCAAGAGAATTTGGACAAGGTCGAGTCTGCAGTGTTGGGCTCATTGATCAAAAACACAGATTAGCCTGCTTTATTTCTATTTGTCATATTCCTTGGCACTGAATGAGCAAATCTCATCTATATCCCCAAGAATGTCAGTCACAGGTAATCCAGTCAAACACCCCTTCGAACGAATGGTTTCGTCCATTCTGACAGAAATAATCCACATTCACTGCCTGTGAAGGAGCTCTTTGTTAGGTCCGGGGATGAATCTGAAAACAGACAGAAAGGGAGAGAAAACACACATGCATGCTTAGAACCAAGGGTTAAATACTTGTGAAGAACGATTCCTAAATTTGATACTTTCAAATCAGCAAAGAAATCTCCTTGGAGTTGTGGAGTTATTAATAAACTTTATTTCCAGACCCAGAGGGATCCATAGTACAATACAAAAACACATACATAGAGAGAAAAAAAAAAAAAAAAATTGTTATTACCTTGTTATTGTTTGTTTATAGATTATTATAATTTGTGTACTATAACCCATGTAGTATAATGGTAATGGAGCGACTGGCCCAGTGTGAGTCAATGTATGTGTTCCGTTGCACATCTGCCATCTTCAATCTCTGTATGTTCCCTGTTTACACTGCTCACAAAAGAGCTCAGTAGCATTGCCAAGAGGGAAATAAGATTATTTTCTTCCTCTCTGTTTCTCTACCGCTCGTTTTCTCCTTCTGTGACTTCAGGGAGCACTATTTAGTCTGTCTGGTGAGTGTGACTTGCTCTCAGTGCTACATTGTGCTTCGTCAGAGCGTTATTAACGATCTGTCTTCTCCCTCCTCAGACTGGAGGAAACGAACGATAACAGCCACAGTCAGTAACAATTAGCCAATCTTATGTCAGTGCAAATCGTATTTTGATGCGCTTCCAGAAAGCTTGTCACTGAACGGACATATAGCAGTCCTCACATAAATGTTTAATATCAATCTCAAATACGGCAGATAAATTATGACACCACTGCTGAGTTGTCACGCCACCCATCTATCAGATAGATAGATAGATAGATATGCCTGTCTTTCGATGTATCTCTCTGTCTGTCTAAAGAAGTATTTTACTGGCATTATTGTTTCACATACAATATTTCCAAAATTGCCCAATCATTCATCCATCAATCAATCTATCCCACTCAGAGCTAGGTGGCATTTTTATAATAAAGTTGTGATGTCAGTAGTGCAATGAAGCTAATTAAATGCTCAAGCCTTTGGCTTCGCCCTCAGCGCATAATGCATATGCTGACATTTCCCCATCTAGATGTGAAGGAAGGCAGCCAGGTGTGGGCTACAGATTGAGAGAGAGACATAGACAGAGACAGAGAGAGTGACTGGGGACAGAAATTAGAAGCACCCCTTGGGGCCCCCTATAACCCAACAGAGAGACAGCTATCATGCGGCAGAGTTACGCTCCACGTGCTCCCATCATCCTGGGCAAGGCACGGCAGAGGAGGAGGAGCTGTCAATCATAACGGATCCCCCCTGGAAAGGGACCAGTTCATGCCAATCAAAAATAGGTATCCAGCCAATGGCTGACATCAGTAAAATAATGCAGCTCTGTGGCATTGGACCAATACTAACATGAGACAAAGGGAAAACAGCAGCTTCTTTGAAAAAAGATGCAAAAATATCTTTGTTTTGCTGGACTTAAATGCTTATTTTATATACATGTTAACATTAGCCGACAGTTCTGTGACAGATTAGTATTATTTTTTTTTTTTTTTGCTAACTGTTTAGTTTGCCATTACCCCAAATGTCCCTGGTCTTTCCTCTCCAAATAAGAGCTTTTGCATGCTTCCAACCCCCACATACTACGTAAGAAGCAGTATAGTGACCCTGATGCATACTTCAGCTGCCTGCTAGTATGTATGGATCTGTCTCTCCCAGTAAGGTTTGTTATATTGGACTCTATGCAAACGCTGCCATATTTCCTCCTTCTCTGCTCAGGTGTCATATACTGTCTGCTACTGCTTCTGTTGACTGTCTGGATCCAGGGTTAAAAGCACATCCCAAAGACATTTGTTGTACACCATTTGCATTTCAATTCTCAAATGATTTCTCAATTTTGTTGTGTTCCATGCACTAAAATGTAATCTGGTTAAGACTATGCAGCTGTTGAATGTGACGTAGCACACAGCAAGACTCCAGACAGCATGGATGTGTTAAAATTAATTTAATGTGACATTGACAGCTGAAAGAGGTACAGATACAATCACGCCTCTGGGTTTAACAGGACTCCTGGGACAAACTGACTTAATCATCATGTGATTTAATCTTAACCCTCTGGAGTCTAAGGGTATTTTTGGGTATTTTTGGTATTTTATTATTTTATAAGTGCACAAAGGTTTTTTGTTATTATGTCTGTATCCAAAAAAAACTAGACCCTTTACAGATTCGATAGATGTATTGCTCTTATCTGTACGATTAAAACTGAGAGTGTAATTTAAGTTCTTTTCAGGGTTATCAGGTGAAAATGACTCAAAACGCATATATGCGTTAATCGACTCGAAAGGGTTAAACCATCACTTGGCAGATTACTTTTGCTCTGAAAATCCACATAGATGGGATTCTTTAAACAGCATAGATAGATATATTGTAAAAAAGCCTGTTGTTAAGAACGTGTTTCAAACAGAGGAAACAGCAAGCCACTACTTTTTCTGAGAACTAAACATGCTGTTTCCTTGTAAAAGTGTTTCTTTGTAGAACATGCAGGAAAAGTTTCTGGACAAATTGGCTGGATTTGAGGACTCACACTCTTTACTCCTTACTTATCTCATTAAAGTGTAGCTCAAGGACATTTTTGTACATGGACACAGAAACTGAAATGTACAATAATAACATATTGACAGCATCTAAATTGTATGCATGTCACATATAAACAACCTTCGAGATATATAAATAGTTTCCGAACCTTTTTAGCTTAATCTAAAATTGAATTAATGGAATTATTAGGTTGATCAAATTGTATTTCACTGATGAGATTTATGAAATATGTTTAATCCCATCACATTTAATATATTTAATGCATTTATCTCAACAAAGTACTTCAACAAAGAATGACAAAAGCACCATATAATAACAGACGTAATACATTAAAGTCACCATGAACCATATGATAGATTTGTGTGAGAAAAAGACCACAATTTAACTCTTAGACCACTGGCCCCCCATTAATCACTGAAACCTTCAAGCGTTACAATGTTTGATCTTGCATGTCTTTTAACTAGTTGCTTGATGAAAAATAAGACTCAAAAATATCAATATAATAGTAAGTTAAATTGTAACTAAAATGCATGTCATTGTACATTTTTTTACACAGTAGAAAAGTGGTTAATTGTGGGGTTATGGGCTCAGAAATGTCTACAACTGTAAAAAATGTAACTATACAGATATATCTTTAATATAAATATAATATAAAGGAATCATATATTTATGTTTCTAAATCTTTGCATAAGTAAATAGATTATTAGATACCATCAATATGTCCATGTTATACATTTCAACATCATCTAAATGTATTTCTAGATACCTATGAATACTAATAAGATTAGGATTCTTATCCACCGAACTTGTCCTGGCCTCTGACGTTCGAGACCAGCTGGATTTAGAGGCCAGTCCCGAGGTGATTTATCCAGCCTGGAGAAAATGGCTCACAGCTGTGCAATAGCTACAGGTTGAGTCCATCTCTCTTCTCAAATGAAGATACATAAACTGGGGGAAGATGTAAACATTGTCTTTTTGTTTACACAGTGATTTTGGTTGTATTTTAAGCAACTGAAAGATATGGCCATTAGGAACAGGTAAAAGTAGGTCTATGCAGGGCGAGGGTGAGGGCGTCTCTCAGCCTCTCTCACTGAGTGCCTTCCTCAAAAGAGGCCTGCCTTGTCTGGAGCTACAGGCAAGGAGGGGTCCCTCTCTGTAAGACATAAAGAAAAAAAGAGAAAAAAGGGTGTCAGGCACACGCTTTGGCTTTTTCTTACTCACATGCCAATTTGAAAAAAAAAAACGAGAATGGACGCCACATCAGCGTTTGTGAGTAAACAAGCTATAGTGTGTAAGCATGAGTGCTTAAAGTAGTTTTCAGAGCAAAAAATTAAATAAAATCCTGCAAGTGATGGTTTAAGCATTTGGCTTTCTTTAAGTTTGCCCTGATCATATACAAACATCCCTAGATTGCCTTAAAAAGACTGGGAGGCAATGTGGGGTCAGGATGGGGGATGAAGGGTACCGAGCCAGCAAGATGGTATCTATTTGAGTCCAGCGTTGGCTTTTTATAAACACTTTTGACCAACTCTCCAGTGGAGCAGATCAGACACTCCAGGCTAGGAGGTCACACATTACTCAAACAGGATGTGCACACCTACACACACTTAAACAAATAAACCCTGCACACCTCAAGAAAATGTGATAATGTCTGTGAACCCACAAACATACATTGTAATCAAATCCTCACCATGCCTAGGAGCTACAAAATGGGAGACAATGGAAGCAAACGGCAAGGCAAAATAATGATTTCTGCATTATGCACTTATTACTGACTACACGGTCACGCTTGAGCCCTTTTTGCCGTGTGTGTGTGTGTTTGCACGCTTATTAATTTGAGTCTGTCCCTGGGTGTGTGTGACTGTCTGTTTGCATGCACGCAATTATGCTGCATTAGGACAATGGCACAGTATGTTTTGGAGAGTGTGACTGCACACAACAAAGATGGTTTGCTTGTGCATCTGTTACTTCATCGGTTTGTATTCGGTAATTACTGCACCGACTGCCACGCTTATAAATTACGCTGACGGGGGGATAGACACTGGAGGAGGAATATATTTGTGGCTTTTTAGTCATCCGCAGCATATACACATGCTCAAAAACACAAACACTGACTCAGCAATAATTATGCTTGGGAGTGTAATGATTTTGATGAGCAGTGATTAAAATGTGCAAGTCTAATAATATGCCTCAAGATGTTTAAAAAAATGAAAACCCCAACCTTGATGAGGAGAAGGACACCACTGAGCTTCAGGCGAGCCAGCTTCGGTGGCCCTCAGAGCTAAAACGTTGAATATGGCTGGGTGTTCTGGGAAGGAAGATATGAAGGGAAAAAAGAGGAAGTTTAATAGTTAATAATAGCAAGTTTTTATTTCCCATTCACTTTAAAATATGGTTGTTTCATTACAGTCCTTTTCTTTTATCTAATCTCAATTAGAGCTTAAGGAATAATTCACCTTAAAATCTCAATTACTCAACCTCATGTCGCCCCAAACCATTTTTTTTAAACATGGAACTCAAAAGCAGAAATCTTTGAAGAATTGCTTCGCAATTATTGCCAAACAATGACAGTGTTGTAGATAACAAAAACATAGTAGTCAAAGACTTTTATGCTATTTTTCATATAAAATTTATGATTTTGTGAGGTAAAGACTGAATGTTTAGTAAGCATCAACTTGGATTAGTCATCTCTACCAAAGCCCTCGTCTTCAAACATCCAAATTGCAAATTGGTGCACCAGATCAGCACTGGTTCTTGTATGTATGTGTAGTAACCAAACACGACATTTAATTTTTGAATTTAAACAAAAATGAATGCAAACTTGGACAAGATGTGAGCTTTAAATTTAAATATAAGTTTTAAATTATGAATAATCAGTAAATAAGATCTGATAACCTGTTCCTCCGAAATCTAGCAGATAATAGCACATTATCGTTCTTTTCTGATGTTTTTATTTTATTTTATTTTTTATTATTTGAAGCTTGAAATCTCCTAGTCTTGACATTGTTGTAAGGAAAGGGCATAATAATAATAATAATAATAATAATAATAATAATAATAATAATAATAATATATTACATACTAGTTTGGAACGACACAAGTGTGCATATATAATTGATGAGCATATATAATGACATTGTAATAATTTTTGTATAAACTTTGCTTTTAAGCTTGACACAAGTGCGCACATTATTTCATAAATAATCTTTTTAGTTATATTATATTACACTAATAAATCAAGAGATGCTTTCTCTGGTTCATTGGTTCGTTGTATGCATGGTCTTACCTTGGAAATCTTGAAAATCATCCAGCCACCATCGGATGAGCAGGGCTTGGGATAGTTTAAACGTGTGCAGATGCCAAGGAGGGACCAAACCCCCTGTAACACTATCTGTCACATGACTCTCACAGATCCGCTGTCTGTCACCTCTCTACTGAATCAGCGTATGGGAATACTGATCTGCTCATCAAGTTTTCAGTTTGTGTCATGTGTACTTCCTGTCAAAGCTGTGATGTTTAGTTTATATTTGTCTGACTTGTTTCTTATTGCTTAAGTTGAACTCAGCACCGCATCCTTTATAAAGCTGCATTAGGACTAAATGAAGAAGTGGTGTTTGTCAGAGCACAAACTACTGCCACATCATATCATGAGGAATAAATCTGTAAGTGAGGGCCAGAGTTACATGTGTATATGTGTGTGTGTTTGTACGTGTGTGAAGTGATGTTCAGCATGTTCCGAGCCCTCACCCTCGTGGTCTTGATCTTGTTTCCAGAGGAACACATCCAGCCGGAGTTGTCTGGTAGTGTCTTACACTCCTCTCCCTCCAGACACGGCTCCATCTCACACCACCACTTCCCAATCACGATAGAGGCTGATGCACAAACAAGAAAAAAGAGTTTCAGATACATGGACAAATGAAGTACAGCGGGGTTTACAATACTCCCACAGTGCATAATTGCAGAAAAATAAAACATAAATGTAATGGTGCAAATAACTCATAAAAGTGTGTTTTGTTTAAAACCCACTCACATTATACATAAATACTTTACCTAAAGTAATACATTTTGCATAATATCTAAAATAGTTTTTGTTCTAAACAATCACTTCAACAAAATCACTTCAGCAAGTCGGTGCTATTTTCTTAATAACAAATTTTTTGTTTAATAAGTATACTATCATTAAAATACATATGTATATATATATATATATATATATATATATATATATATATATACACGCACGCACACACACACACACACACACACAGGTATACATATAAATATCTGAAAGTTTTGAGGGAGATCCAATAATAATGTATTATGTCTTTAGAGAAGTAAAAATACATATATTTTATTATATTCTATGATTAATATTGTATTTTTAAATATGATGGTTTCATTATAAATTCTGCTTATATCTAAGGTAGACACTCAACTTAATAAAATGATATTAATTCTCTGAATCTAACCATGTCATGTCAATAAATGAAAAAGTTTATTATCATGTTCTAAGTTATTTTACTTCAACAACACTGAAGATCATCAGAGACATAAAAAAACATTAAATATTAAACAAATTCTATTTCTTCCAAAATACATTTTTCAATGCAGTCTGCGATTGGATCAAGAATCTCTGAAATTTCCATGCTCGCAGTGAAATGCTGATGTTTAGTAAGCAATGTGGTAAGTTTTTGTGTCATCTAGTGATATAGAGAAGAATAAAATTAAATGCTTCTTTTACCCTGGTGAGCCCTTAGCCCCCCTGTACCCTTTATCTGACTTATTAAATTAATCCAAAGCAATATGACAATTCTTGGATTTTCGCAGTTTAAACCATCAACCAGGGCTATTCTAAACACACTGTCTCACACTATTAATCATTTATCATGAGTTAGAAATTAATCTTGTAAAATCAGGCTTCAAGATTTCACACTGTACTTTTGTAAACCTTGGGTTACAATTCTTATTTACATATTTATGAGGTCAATAACATTGACTGGATTTGCAACAGGTACGTGACTGGCTTTAATTTGACTGGCTTTAATGTCACCATGTACATCAATATGTGTTAGGTTACCTGATAAAGCATGTGAAGGTTTCTGTCACTGAACAAAGCTCATGAATAATTAACAAGGCAAGCACTGTTTAGTTTATGATTGATTGTGTGTTTCTAAACTATTGTAGCACTGTATGACACACTGCACACTTTTTGCAAGGTAATTCAGTTTTAGCACTGCAAAATCTAGAGCAGGGTATCATAAACTAGGGTAATGGGTAAGTATTTAGCCCAGAAATAAAAAAATGTGGTAATCCAGGTTCTCATATTTTACGTTGATATTACATTAAAATTAAAAAAGGCATTCAGTATTTTTTTTGACATAAATATTTTCTGAATAACATTTGCTGTAGAGGTGTTCTCAAGCTAAAAAAAAAAAAAAAAAGAAGAAGAAAACACTTCTAATCATGATGGATTTTGAGTATGTATTTGTGTGTGTAGATGTCAGGGTGCATTCACTGCTACAAACTACAGAGGGAGGAGGAAGAGAGGAAGAAACGGAGAAATGGAGGCTGCCTCGAGTCACTGTTTTCCCTCGACAAAACAAGCTCTTGAAATGTTTTCAATAGTTTCAGCACAGCTTCTGTTTCAGTTTCAAGCCAACAGACTAACATCACAGTGGAAAATAATTTCAATTCCCATATTTATGAAATAAAACACAGTATAAAGATGTGAGAGGTGTTTTTTCCACCAAGAGATGAATGAAATGAATGAATGTAAACATTACTTTTGTTGCACTGCTCATGTAAATATGTACAGTAGACACTGACAGTGCTCTAGCTGCTGGTGTACTCATTTAGCTTTTGATTTGGAATAATGAAATGAAGTCCATCTATGTCTAACCCAGTGTATATTTCAGCTCACATTGCTCCTGTTTTCAATTTTACTATTATTATTTTATGTTCATAAGGTAAACTGGAAATGTTCCATTCCTCACATAAAAAGTCCTCATTTAACCTCATGCTATTCAAAACCTGCACGACTTAATTTCTTCTGCTACTTTCTTTCTTCTACAGACACACTTCTCAAAATATCGTCCTTTTAGTTTCATAGAAGAAAGTACCTCACACGGGTTTGCAACAAAATGAGGAGGAGTTAAAGGGTTCTCCACCCCAAAATGAAAGTTTTGTCAGTAATCACTTACCCACATGTTGTTCCAAATCTGTAAAAGCTTTTTTCATCTTTGGAACACAATTTCAGATATTTTGTGACTGTCCCATAGACTGCCAAGTAAAGATCCAGATTATGCTTTGATTTGAAAGAAAACAGCAAATCCTTGTGGCGTGGCTGACAGAGAAGAGCATATGCAGCATACGGTGATATGGAAAGATACAGTAGAGACTGTTGACAAAGGAATTATTTAATAAAGTCGTTATTTTTGTTTTATTCACGTACAAAAAAGTATTGCCACTGCTTCATAACGTTACGTTTGAACCACTGATGGCAGATGTAATATTCTGACGATACTTTTCATACTTGGATTCGGTGCATCCCTATTTTTGAGGGAACTATTCTTTTAAATCCATCTATTAACAATCCCTCTTTTCTACTGTTCTAGCTCTGGCTGCAGAGAAAAGGATTTTCTGAGGTAAATTGTTTGGGATTTGAAGGTTAAAAGTTCAACTTAGATTTCATTATTCTGTACACTATCTTTGTTGTCTGTCACCAAGGTTAAAAGGTAAAAATGAATCAATATATAGTCTTAGCGCAATCCTCACTCACTACCGAGTTAAATCCAAGCAGAGGCCGACTCCTTTCTCCTCACAAACACACTCTTACGGTAGCTCACTGCTTTACATCCATTAGATTTAAACAGCTGATTTTCCTCATTCTACTTTTCTCTCAGAAAGTCAGAAACAGCTTGCACTTTTGGCAAAGTTGTGCAAGTGAGAAAGCCTGGTTTAATTCCAAGTTCAAATAACTTGATACCAGTATCTAAAAGTAATGTTGTTTGTGAAAAAATAAAAATTAAAAATTTGACTGTTACTGTTTAATGTTGATTTTAACAAAACAACTAGGCTTTCAATTTCTGTTAATTTTAAAATGAAATTTTAACAACAAATGTTGTTTCAATGCTCTGATGTAGTGTGTCAGGTCGTCCAAACAGCAGCACGGTGCACGAGTGAATCAATAATCTCTTTCTATCTACTACTAGTTATAACACAAAATAAAATGAGGGTCTATTGACATGCATCATCTCTCATGTAATCAGCCAATTTCTGTTTAAACCATATAACGATGCAAAAAAAAACAAACATTTTGAACAATATTTACCTGTTACATAAATCTAATTAAAAACAGCATGCAATATAACTAAAACAATAAACATTTGGTCAAATATATATAATTATTATATTTTTACTTGATTACTCACTGTATGTTTTAATAAATATCGTATCTGTTAAAATTTTTAGGATCTCTTGAATTCAGTGCTCATGTGGTTCTGGGTCAAAATGACGACACAAATCACATATTTAGCTTTTTCCCCTCAAATTACATCAGTTTATCTTCCTATATCTAAATCACCATAATACCTGTTTCCTTAGTTGGCCGACATCCATGGCACCCATTGAAGCTCCACTGTAGGTCAGAAAGCATTCACACAGATTACCATTTGACTAATTGCCACCTACTGTAGACATCAGCCTAACAGTCGTAACAGATACCCAAACTCTAACAGTGTTATCTGTCCCATACTTCCTCACTTTCATGCGTGGTGCACACACTAGCCCAAGGTTCATTAAACACTAAACTCCCTCTGGTCTGAAAAGGATGGAGAGTGATTACCACAGGCTCTTCCTGTTCCTTTACCCGCCACTTTTCTGTACAGCTCAGTTTTACTGTGTACAGTCTTAATCACAAAGCAATTAGTGGTCAGCAGGGGTGTATACACATTTAAAGATACACTGCGATTGGGTTGCTGTCCAGGACAGACACCTGCAGTTATCCGTGGATATTAGCTTTGTTATCATATCTTCAAAAAACATGGAATATTTCATAGAAAAACAAATGGAAACACCCATCTGAGTGGTCATACTTGTTAAAACTGTTGTAGCAAATTAGCTCAAACGGGAAAAATGTTTAAATAATTACAATGAATTATAATTAATTACAATTATTTGTATCAGCTGCCAGAAGGAACTGTAGCGTGATTAATAGTACAATCAACTAATCTGTTCACCCAGCAAACATTCAGTGTAATTTCATATCAGCTCTAAGAAGTGATATTTTCTATATTTTCAATAAGATAACTTTCTTTCAGTACTTAGCGCAGATTGTCTCGTTAAATTGACTTTGTTTACAAGCAGTGATTTTATCTGGCTAAACTGTCCTTGCTGCTGTCATATCCAGTGACCTGGGGGTTGTTCACAGACATGGAGGTACACGATACAATTGTTGGTTGAGGGATCTTATCTGTTAAATATAACAAATAATAATGTGTCTGATTTGTCCAGTCGGTACATTGTGAAAAATAAATGAGCAGAATGACTCACAATTGAGTTGAGTTCGTTTCTTCATCATGGACTTTTAGTTTGTTCACAGTCAGTTTCCTTTTCTACTGTAGTTTTCCAGCCAGTCATCAGCTATTGTGTACATTCCTATATTAACACCCTTATTTAGTTCATCTAGTCGATTGGTGGGTTGGTCACAGTTGTATTAAGGGTGGCCGCTATACTGGTATTAAATGTGACTATTGGTATTATGTTGTTCCATGATATGGATTTTGCTATACCGTGGATACCTTTATATATATTTATGATTCAAATTTTGCTTTCATATAGTTTTGTAAACTTTTGTATGATTTGCTAATTTTGAGAGTGAATGTTTTTATCCTCTGTGTGCAATGCCGTACTACACATAAGTAATCAAACACATAAGGGCCTTTCGCACCGCTTTAGTTCCAAAACTAAATGTACAGTACTAAAGTACTGGGACGATCTTGCATGAACTATTTCCCAGTACCATTTAAAGGGTCGCATTCGCACCGACAGTGTGTACTAGGATGTGATGTAAGCTGGTCGACAGCGATGTTATTTGTGTGCGATGTTCAGCAACAACGTTAACAGCAGGACGATGGAGGACGCTGTGATCAGAACTGTGTTTTTGTTGTGTCTTGTGGATTTCACAGTAATGGACATGGAATGTCGACATTTATACTTCTGCATCGGAAGTTTTAATTTATACATCTGCGTTGTTGTCCGCATCAACGTGAAGTACACATGCAAACCGCTAGTCTGCAGTGTCCAAGTGAATGTTGCTGGTGTAACCTGCAGACCACGGCTAGAGGTGAAGAACAAGCAACTTGTCAGGGAAGCATCAGCTGTGACGGCGGCAAATAAATATCAAAGAACTTTATTTAAAATTACAAAAAAAGAGACGACAACGGAACAGCAGAAGATGGCATTCTTTCAATCTCGACAAGTACTTGTACCGTGGCAGAACAACTGTTTGTAATGTGTCGTTTAATTTTATATTAAATGTTAAGAAACTTGTTCTCTGCTTTGTTTTATTTTGTAACATTAAAATATGTTAAACTGCAAAATAATACACTCAAAACTCAAATACATATGCAATACACACAAAACTCAAATACATATGAAGCGAGGAGTACACAGCGCATAGATTTGACATTCTGTGAAATTTTTTGGAGAGGTGCATGTCAGGCTACGCCGTAGCCTGCACATACTATGCACAAGCTATGCCATAGTTTTGACACAGAAGTATAAATCAGCCTTAAGAATCTCCAACGACAACTTGTATTGCAACATTTGCTACAAGTGTCTGCACTTTAGCATCCATACATTTATCGCTGTACTCCATTTTTGTGAAATAAATTGACACAATATTTACAGTATGTTACACAGCATTTTAAATTATGGCAGGTGAGGGCGTTTTCGATTGGCGTCTGGCCAATCAGTGTCTGCTTACATCACCCTAAAGTGGGTGGTTCCACAATTAGTTCTGGTACTATGAAAAGGTTCCAGCGGTGCGAAAAGCCCTATAGAGCATCGTAACAGACTCTTTTCGGTCCCTCCAGTAAAACGCAGATTTTTTTTGTGATTGTTGCGGGCAAAAATCCTTGATTTTGCGGCACGTTTTCTTAAAAAATGCGATGGAATATGCGGTATATTTTTGCAATTTTATGCGATGAAATTGCGTGAACTTACAAAAACTGTGGTTTGATGAAAAAGAGAAAAAAAAGGTTATTCCCCCAACACCTTTTTCTCACTAGGCTAATACCTTAATGTAAAGAGTAATTTCTTATTACTTCCTATGATAAGCAAGCATACTAAATCACAGAATATTTATGTTGCAATCTCTTACTGCAACGTAAATTATTTTACATACTACTAATATAATTACAACTGCAAGTTTTTGGTACTGTTCTGTAACAAAAAAGTGCAATCTTACAACTGTAAAGTTGCATCAACTTCTGAATGAAACTACAACAGTGTCAGTAGCCTAGTGAGAAGGGGGTGTTGGGGGAATCACCTTTTTTTCTCTATTTCATCAAACCGCAGTTTTCGCAAGTTCTCGCAATATAATTTGGCTCCACTGTCATGTAACAAATCGGGAAACTGCTTCGCGTGTTCTTTTGCGCTTATTTTTGTTGGCAAATAAGAATGATTTGCACGCTTCAAGTTTCACCGCGGGGTTTGCAGATGATGTTCACGTCACATAAATACGTCACTTCATAAGGTTCCCATGGCAATAGGGGGAAAATGGCGCTTTACTTGTGTGAAGTAAACGCACCATTTTTCAACTTTCTGCTAATATACCGTAAAACTTCAAATAATAGCCCGGGCTTCTATTTACCCAAATCGCCGAACTGCACCGGCTTGTATTTGAGACAGGCGTCTATAAGAGACAGGCCTTTAATTTAGCGTTGAGATATTCAAGCATGACAGTAGGAGGTTACCACATTATATTACGTTTTATATATAATTAATTTGAATGTGTTTAACAAATCATTTAATGTAAGAAATGTCTTTGGCTATTGCCAGCTTACAAAAAAATTATAATCATAAAAAACAAAACTATGTGACCGCGATGGGAGGAACAATACAAGTTAACTTATCCCTAAACGAATGTGTTTAACAAATAATTTAGTGTAAGAAATGTCTTATATTACTGGCAGCATAATGTGACAGCACGATGTGACAGCAATGGGCAGAACAATATTACCGCTAAAATCCATCGAGCATATGAACTTGTTGCCCAAAACATATCAACAAGAAAGAATGAAAGCTACCCTGTAAAACAATTGCAATCATGTGATAGAAAATTACTCTATTCATCACTATCATCATCCCTGCGATCCTCAATTACAAGTTCATTGGCGAATTCCTCCTCCACGTCGCTCTCCTCCACTTCTCCCTCTCCAGCCTCCGCTAACTCTGCCTGCCTTGCTTGCACTAAACACAGCTCTCGCCCAGATACGCACGGCTCTCCCTCTTTGAAACAATGGATAAGGTGATCCTCACTTCCATCAGAAGCTACTGTCAGGCCACATACCTAAGGTTAACACCCCGAAGTTAATGAAATATATTACCTCCTCTTTCTCCCTCGAACACACACGCGCCCGCGCAAGCATACCTTAAGGAATTTTTCAGCCGCTCCGTATCCAGCTCTCTTTGTATCAACCGAGAAATGTCGCTGCTTCTTCTGAATTTTGTTCGGCAAATTTGAAAACTGTCAGCTTAAAATGTCAAATCATACTTATTTATTTTTGTCTCCATGGAGGTATTGAGAGAATTAAGAAAAACTGAAGACTAAAAGAAAGTTCGTTAACCTCTTTATTATGTTGCCATAGTGAGTCGTTCATGAACTGTTGTGTCTGTCACGTGAAATCTAATCAAAACATAGAACCGACGATCTGACGGGTTTGAGAAGATCAAATACAACCCGATACTAAAAAAAACAGACCAGGCCTCTATTTGAGACCGGCCTTTATTTACCCAAACCTGTCGTCACACCAGGCGTTTAAAAGAGACAGGCGTCTATTTGGGACTCGGCTATTATTTGAAGTTTTACGGTATATGTGAGTTTTTTTGCAACGAAAATACAGGGATTATGAAATCATGCTAGCCCCGCATATTTTGCTTTCTAAAATCGGCAATTTATGCGGCAAAAGAGTGGTGTATTTGAAAAATACGACCCCGCATAAATATGCGGCCTTCGGCTGATTATGCTTTAAATCAGGCGATCGCATAATCACGTTTTTCTGGAGGGACTGTCTAATAGAGGGCAAATCACCTACTCAAGTGGTTCCCAAACTGAGGGATTGTGTTTTGCAAAAGAAACCTCTGCAGGATGATAAAGACTAAGCTGCATAACTGTCCTGCTTATCATGGGGCTACTTGCTTGACAGGTTAATAATTTAATGCAAAATATTAATTTGACATACAATAGAGAGAGGGGGGTTTTTCCCTACAAAAGCGGGCCCGGCAGAAAAAGTTTTGGAACCACTAGCCAACTCAAACATACAATATTTTATTTAATTCATACAGGGCTACCTCATGTTGCACGTTTGCACTTTTGGAAAAAAACTAAAACAATGGCACAATAAAAACAATACTTTTCAGGTCTACTTCCAATCCCTCACTTTTTATAGTTATATAAGGTTAAAATATGTTGGCATAATTAAAAAAAAATAACATAATATTGATATCGCCTGGACAGTGTAAAATATTGTGATATGAATTTTAGCTCATATCGCCCACTGTACTCCAGCATCCCTGTATACCAAAAAGTAACTGCAAATGGCTACTTTTGTTTTAAATTATGACTCCCACCCTTTGCACAGTGAGTTCCAGCCTCTTCCCTCTGGACGGAGGTTTCTAGTACCAAGTTGTAAGTCAAAGTGGTCTAAAAACAGCTCTGTTCTCACTGCTTTAACTGTGTTAAATAAGCTGTAGGATGGTGAGCACTTGTATATTGTATCATGTTGTTATTTAGATGTTTATATGTTTTTAAATGTGTTTTAAAATTGTGTCAAAGATGGATATCACTGTCATTTTACTGCAAAAGAAATTTACCTGCGGGTATAAATAAAGTAACCAAACCTTACCATTGTGTACTTAAGTTGCTCACTTCTTCTCCCTCATTGTCTGGTATTTCTTGTTTATGTTGTCATGCTGTCTTGAGTTTGTTAAGCCTTTGGTTTTGACATATAAATATTTTTCTTAATCATCTTGGGAAAAAAAAAATGTGACGATGACAAAGAACTACATGAAATGTTGCATTCTTTTTGAGAGCAGATATTGCACAGGTGTTTTGCCACTGGGTGCTTGTTCTCAAATGTAATGTTCCTGAGCTCAGAAATCGAGAGCTACCAACAAGCCTCTTTTTCATTGTGAAGGATTTATATTCAGACACTCTAAATGTTGAAGCCATTTGAAAAATAATAAAGTAATACTTGCAAAAAGCAAAAAAAAAGAGAAAAAAAAATTCACAGAACAGAGCAATGATGGAAGCACTGAAGGCCAGATTAAAACTATGGCCTAACAGGGAGAAATACATACTGTAAAATGTATTGTAAAATGAATTGTATTCAGTGCACTCAGGCTTGTACTGTCTGAGGAGAATGTAGATAAATTCACATTTAGGACAACACATGTACTGTAAGATGGCTATTAGAAATTGATTAAGTAGCATGTCAAATTTCCAATGATAAACACAATAGTTAGTTCTGGTCCTTGGATTTGTATGGCTAAATGTGATCCAAATGGTCTGATATAACATTGTGACTCTTTTTGCAGGTTACATCATTTAGCCAGCAATGGCAACAATTTACTTTACGAGTGAGTCACTGAATCATTTATTCAACTGATTCATTCAAATAGTCTCCAAATAGTATGAACCTACTACATTTTATCATTGTCAAATGATCAACATCAGTTGTCTCATGCCTCTGCCATTTATAATTCCTCTTCTGTAGCCTCATGGGAAAGTAAAGTTAATAAAAGTACTGTTAATTTGGACATCCTTATTTTGTCACATACTGTTTTCCACCTACTATATAGTAGGGAAGTATGTGATTTTTAAAATGCAGCCACTAATTCATTCAAGAATTAAACATGTAAGTTCTTTATGACTGAACCATTGAATAATGTACTGATTAATGGCAAACATGTTTTTTTTTCAACGAAAGTGAGTGTATGCAACAAGAAGTAGGTGTGCAAGACTGAAAGGTTTGAAAAAAGCAAAGCTCTTTGTCCTTAATCAATACTGAGTAAATTATATTTCAGACAATTTTATCTAGTTAATTTTATATATTTTTTTACCAGTAAAAATAGTTACAAAGACATAGCAAAATAATGTGTATTCAAGCAACAACCAGTAATGACATTCCTGGATGAATCAGTGTTTTTGAAAAAATCTGTTAAGTGAATAATTCAGTGACTTATTCGTAAAATCATATGTACATTTGAGGTATTTGCATGATATTTAGCCCACGTGTTCTAGTAGGCACGAAAAACATAACTGTATAGATGCGGAACATTTGATTACTTGATGGGACGTACTTACATCAGTGTTGTAAAAATGCTAAATTTTTTACAGTGCATTATTTTCAAAGTTGGCTATTCAATAATTTGGATTTTAAAATAAACTTCTAAATGTCTGTTCAGTAGTTTCTATGTAACATATGACACCATACAATTGTGCTTCTAATAAAGTGATAAAAAAGCATCTGCAAAGAAAATACACATCTCTTCACCAAAAAAAAAAAGTGCAACATTTTGGTTTGGTTCCAAATTAAATGTTACAGTTCCTGAACATGATAAATCAAAGGATTAGATATAGTGTATGTTAAACTTTTATAAAAAAAGCAATATCCCACTCACAATTATTCACTGTCTGCTTCGCTTCCACTCATGTGATATGGCTTAATTATTCAATTCAAAATTATTTTTGATTTGTACATCTCTTGTATAGTGTACTATTCTATTTGCCTATAATAAGTTTCCATGATTTGTAATTATATCTGAAAAATATTGACAAAACATGAGCAACATGACAGATTTTCTCAAAATTCTGGAACAGTCCAGAAGATACTTTCAGCACTTCCTGTTGGAACTTAAATGTGTGGATACAGCAGATTCAAAGTGAGACAAATGGTCTGATTTCTGCCGCACCAGTGTTTGACCCGTCTGACAGATGGCCTGCTCTCTCTCTTTCCATTGCAAACTTGGCAAGCAGGAGAGAGCTCACAAGAGAGGACACCAGGGTCAGTGCTTTTGCTCTCAGACTTTTATCTGTCTGGATCCACGCCAGACGCTGTTCAGGTGACCTTCTCAGCCTGAAGACAGGCCTTTCTCACCAGGCATTGATCCTTATTTGGTCCCCTCCAGCATCTCGCCCTCTTTTGGGTCCTCCCGGCCATCACAAAGTCTCAACTTCAGCAACTTTTTTTTTGCCATCGTAGCCTCAGCAGGATAGTGTTTCCTCCCAGGGGAGGGCAAGAAAAAGTGGATTATTGGAGCAGAGCAGGACCCATGGGGCCCAGGTCTCACTTTCCTGGTCATCTGTCTTCTTAGAGTCGCTACCATGAAGGAAGCGTAGGTAGAGGTTGACTCTTTCAGGCTGATTTAAGAGCCGTTTTTCCAGTTTGTTGTAATGGCTGGTGGTTGCGTTTGGAGAAGGTCCTTGATCACCATAAGTGCTCTATTTTTGAAGCAGGTGTGGACCTTGTGATGTGCTTGTAGATCAGTGACCCCGAGCAACACGCAGGTTGGAAGCACTGCCAGGTATCACATAATGTCATCTGTCACCTAGCATTACATAAATCAAGCTGTCAAAGGGTGTGTCATTAACATCACACTATGTTGTCTATCACTGATGCAGAGGTGACACTTCCCCTCTCTTACTCAAAGACACAAAAAACACACGCATATACAGAGGGTCATTCAAAAGCAAAACTGAGAGTGACAAAGTATGTGTCAATCATCTGTGGAAGAAAGCTCCTTGAGGAACCGTTATAAGGGATTCAACCAGGCACATTTCTAGGCAAACTAGGCGGTCGCCGAGGTGTGACCAGCAGGATTGGCGCCAATAAGCACAACAACTGGCACTACATTTAAGCAGAGTTCGGTAACACTTTAGAATACTGTTTCTTACTTACTACATAACTAATAAGGAATTATTGAAGAACTAACAGGTGATTATTCATTAACACTTAACTCACTACTGTTAACTACTATGAAAGATGTGTTAATTAATCAGTATGTAATATAATTTTATGATTATGTTAAGTAACAGTTAGCTAATCATTCAATAACTAATGTATTCTGTCATACCTCCTGAAGAACTAATATTAATTATCTACTAGTTAGGGTTCAAGAAAAATAATGTCTCAGTTACGTACGTAACCCTCGTTCCCTGATGGAGGGAACGGAGACGTTATGTCCCCATGCCACAACCTTGAACCATTCGCTGTTGCCGGGACACGTTCTCGGCTCCTCAGCGTAAAACCTAATGAGTGGATGCACCTGTCGCCCTATTTATACCCGCTGGCACGGGGAGTGGCTCAGGTGTGTTAATCCACTTGCCAATTTCATTGGCGTTTTCTCTTAAAATCAGAGATGATTGGCCTCCCAAGTGAGACCCCATTTGTCGGTCGACATAACTCGTAGTGACCGACAGATAGGGAACTATGAAGTAACTACTAATGAACAGTTTTACACAATTACATTAAATTGTGACCCTAAATGTTATTAGCAATAGTAGTAGTAGTATGAAAATGCAATTTTAATAAATGCAATACATTAAATAGAGGTTTTGCCTATGTAGTGAATTGTTTTGTGAGTGTGTTTTGTAAGAAATCAGCTTCCAATAGGAACCCCACCATGACTTCAGTGCCTTGCGATAACTTACCTTAGTTTTTATATTTTATATACAGTACTGTTTGTGTGCCTCATCATCATATACCACATTATCATTAATTCAATTTCTGTATGTAAGGCAAAGCCTGACGAAAATACAGGTATCCAATTTGTAATTAATAAAGAATTATAAAATAATTATGCAAGACTTATTTTGAACCTGAAACATTAGGCCTATTCTAAAGTGAAAATATTAGGAACCCATTAATAATTAATAAAGAATTATCAAATAATTCCTGAAGAATTACTTAGAATCTGAAACAGTATTCTAAAGTGAAAACATAGGGAACCCATTAGTAATTAATAATTAATTATCAAATAATTCTGCAGGACTTATTTTGAACCTGAAACATTAGGCCTATTATAAAGTGAAAATGTTGGGAACCCATTAGTAATTAATAAAGAATTATTAGATAATTCCTCAAGAATTACTTAGGATCTGAAACAGTATTCTAAAGTGAAAACATAGGGAACCCATTAGTAATTAATAAAGAATTATCAGATCATTTTTCAGGACTTACAGAATTCTAAAGTGAACCTACTAGTAAATAAAATAAAAAAAACTATAAAAGTAATCATAAACTTTGTAAAATACTCTCATCTTTTTATTCCATTTTAACATGTATACTTCCCACATTTTAAATAATTTAACAAACATTTCATAATCAAAAGTTAAACATTTAGAAGCAAACAAAATCCATATTTCATTTCCATTATAAGCTAATAAGTGGACTTTAACAAAGTTGCTACTGTAGTAGTACTTTGTACTTGTCCTTTTACTCAAGTAATTTTGAAAATGAATAGACCTACTTATAATTTTACTGGAGTAATATTTTATCGGGGTATCTGTACTTTTACTCAAGTACTTGATATGTGGGACACATCCTGATTATTATAGTGATTATTTGTGTATAACTGTTCAGTAGTATTTTTTTCATAGTTATTTTTCTTGAACCTTAACTAGTAGATAATTAATAGTAGTTCTTCAGGAGGTATGACAGAATACATTAGTTATTGATTAGCTAACTGTTTCTTAACACAATCATAAAATTATATTAAATACTGATTAATTAACACATCTTTCTTAGTAGTTAACAGTAGTAAGTTAAGAGTTAATGAATAATCACCTGTTAGTTCTTCAATAATTCCTTATTAGTTATGTAGTAAGTAAGAAACAGAATTCTAAAGTGTTACCCAGAGTTCTAATAAAGAGTGGCAAAGCCAACCTGAAATATGATTGCTGCCCCCCACTGGATCCCCCAATATCACTGGGGTAGAGTAGGCCTACTGTCAATCTGACGATTGCTGCATGCCTTTGGATTAGAGCACTGTCATATGCTGCCTGATTCTTGGATGCAAAATTTCCATTTGGAGTGCTCAACAACACAATTAGATCAATGGATTCTGTCAATTCTTTGGGAATGAAATTATTATTATTATTATTATTTGTTTTTTTGCCATGCAATAAAGCTAAGTTCACAGACCAATTTCAAATATTGGTACAAATAAAATGTGCACAAAATCAAAATCAAATTTTGTTAGGGCAGTATTTGTGGCAGTCGAGGTAATTGTGGTGCAAAATTGGTCCAAAAGGTATGCATTTTTGTGCCAATGTATTGTTAAAGATCAGTGTGTTGTATAATATTCTGATATAAAACTTTAATGGTCGATTAAAAAAATATTGATATAGTAAAATTTTATATTTAACAAGGTCAATACAACCTTTACTCAACTGCTTCATCGAATTTAACACATCCTAATGGATTCAGTGTTGTCTGTGTTGTACTGAATCAATGAATTTGCTTCTAACAGGGCTTCATAGGAGCAGTGTCATTCTCAATCAGGGTCGGTCACATACTTTTATCAAGCTTTTATATGTACTGCAGTTTGGGATAACAAAGGGTTTTATCAGACTGAATTAATAATGCAAAAACTGATACTTCAAATCAATATTTCAAACAACAGCAAACAACTAAAAAACAGATAAAGGCAAAGATGAGTCATTGCTAATATTTTAACATGCACCCAAATCCAAATGAATTTATGTGTGATGACAATTTCTTATGGATTGCATAAACAGGTTTACATATGTTTTATATAAGGCTACACAGGCATCTAGTGGCTTCACATTGGCATTACAGATAATAAATTACCAATGTACATGTACCAATTCGGAGGGGACTAATATCTCCGTTTTTATTACAGAGGTAGAAGGGTCTTTTGTACATCTGGGCGCCACAGAGATCACGCGCTCTGTATGGGTGCATTGCATATAGTCATTCTGATGCTATAGCAAAATCATGTTAAAGTGTAGTTTCTTTAGTTTAACTTTATTTTATTATTATTTATTTAAATGTTTTATTTATTACTAAATAAAGTTGTAAAGATTTTAATTTAAAAAAGCTTAGACAACACATTTATTTTTGCAATACTGCTAAGATAAGGTGTTCCCTCACAAATAAGTTATATTAAATATATTTTAAATGATTTAGTCATATTTGTGTTATATTAATTATTTCTATATTATATAATCATACAATAAATTTATATAGTTTGTGAATATTTAAAAAAGCTTATTTAATAGACACTACATTCACATTTGTGCACACGTTTCCATTTGTGTGTAAACTATATGTATTAAATGTACAACTATTTTGTGTTCATTTACACATTGTAGTTGCTATTACAATTACTTACAGCTGCCATTCATTATAAATGTAAAATGTGTAAAATACTGTATACGAATACCAAGTATTGCACCCAAATAATAATGGTAATTACAGAACCTAAAAGTGTCAAATTTTTCTTGAAACAGTCTTGGTACACCCATGTAGATTTGAATTTTCTATGAAAACACCAGTGACCCAATGATGGATTCAGCTGCACACTGTGCTTTCCCAGCATCACTCAATCGATCCCTTCCAGCAGAGATTAAGAGCGCTAAGCAATTACACTTTAAATTCTCATGCTTTTCTTGCAGGTGTTAATTCACAGTTCTGGGGTCCAGATCGATACATCAGTGCAGATAATGGCCAGCCCGCTCTGGCCCCGTCCCCACCGTCCTGCACATCATCAAAGTGAAGGATGAACTCGCTCTTTAAATCCACTCCAGCCATTCTCTCTTTCTTTACCTGCCCAGAGAAACGGTCTGTTAATGAACTGATTGATAAAATTAAGGCCTTTGCTGGGTTCTTGGTGAGCACGGATCAGCTGTGTTTTCTTTTTTGAGTAGGCACAGATCGCAATAAAGCTGGATAAGGTCAGAGTGCGAGCTGAGCAGCTCTAATGAACCTGGGGTACAATTAACAGAGATCTGAGATCAGGTCTCCATCTGAGGATCAGAGAAGGCCAACCTCGGAAGGGATGGAGTGCTGTTAGTCACCATAAATCAGTTTTACACGGAGGAAGAAGTGTGGCTTTATTACACATTCAAAGAGCAGCGCAAGGCCTCGTCAAAGCCCTCAACTCTTAATGAATACACCTCAAGAGTTCTCAGCCTGTCCTCGAAGTGAGCTTGACTGTGTGTGTTCTTCTTAATGAAACACTTGACTCAGCCGTGGTGTTATGATGAGTGCATTGTTTGGTCGATTATGCTGACAAATGTCAACCGCTCTCAATAAATGCACAAAAATGTTTTAATTATTTAAAGGATCATAAAATTCCCATCCTACTAATTAAGCAATGTAAAAGCAAAGGTTTTGATAAATCAAAACTGAGATTAAAAAAAGTTTAAACGGTGATATATATATATGTATATATATTGTATGTACTGTATGTATATATACTGTATATAAAGTCACAATTGTGAGATATAAGGTTGCATTTGTGAGACACAAACTTGCAATTAAAAAAAAGTTGAAATTGTGAGATATATGTAACGTGCTAATTGTAATAGTTGTAATTTCGACATACAGTATAAATTCCCAACTGTGATTGATTGCGTAAAATATAATGTCACAATTGTGAAAAATAAGGTTATGAAGTAAAGTCACAATTGTGATAAAGTTACAATTGCAATTGCTCATGAAAGCTCATTAATTCGAAAGATATAAACACACAATTGTGAAGAAGTTGCAAGCTATGATGCCACAATGGTGATTTATGGTCACAATCGAAAGGAATAAAGTCACAATTACCTTTTTTACTCTGAGCCTGAAACGGGATTCTGTTAGAGACAACGAGACAGAGTGTGTGTGTGTGTGTGTGTGTGAGAGAGAGAGAGAGAGAGAGAGATCTAGTGAGCTAGATCAGTGTTTTTTTGGTACAGAGTTGCTCTAATCCTGACCTGTCCTCTCTGCAGGCACCTGACTCACATGTAGAGCTGTTTCAGAGTTCTTCTGCCCAGGTGCTCAGAAAACTGTGTGCTCATGGATTCTGACAGCTCCGTCCTTGCAGGGTGCCACTGATGTTCATTATTTCAGACTTCCGTTGGACGCCTAGCAGTCACAGTACCACCTCTACCTCAGATGAGCACTAAACGCTGTGTTAAAACATTGTTATTAAAGTGAGAAGCGAATGACACCATAAATATGCAATTAATCTTCAGAACTGGGGCAAAGTTTAATTGCGACTAAACAAACAGACAGAATATGCAAATGCAGTAACAATATATGAGCGGTTGTAATTATGAAGTTACAAATAATGGTAATTTAAAAGCTTGCATCCCGCAATGCCCTTGCTGGTTTTCATTGTGTCGTGCATCACTGCTCCTGATTGGGCTTCTGTATGAAGTCTTACTATCTTATTGCACATGTCTGAAGGAGCCTATATGTACATAATCTTTAAAAAAAATTTTTTTTTGCTCTCTTCAAGTGTATCTTGTTTGTATGTGTTCTTCAGGGCTTCTATCAAATGCACCACGACAACCTGTCATGCCCTGCATTAACGGCCCCCAGCAAAGCAGAAAGGCTCATTCTACATCAGTGATGGTTACGGAAAGGTTTTGTGTGTGTATGTGTGTGTATGCATCAGAGAGACCAGGAAAGGGGAAAAAAGGACAGAAAACATCTTTAAAAAATAAATAAATAATTAAAAACAGCATAAGGAACCTAAAAGTGGAAAGAGCATTTAACTTTCGCACAATATTAGCATTAGCAAAAGATTAAGCATTTCTGAGAGGGTTTTTTTGTACTTATGACCCTGCAAAATAGGGTGTAAAGTTGGTTTATTTAATCCCAATGTGTGTACGGCCCCGTATGTCTGTATGTGGTGAATAAGCCGTGCATTTGACATGTTAAAAGGGATGTTCTTTACTAAGAGTCTTGTTGTGCCTGACATAACTGGGGCATAGTTCTTCTTGTCAGAGCTAATAATCAATTCCCATGCTGGGATAATCTGACGGCACACTCCTATTTAATGTGCCACTGTCTCTGTGCACACAGCTGCATATCTCCCAAAACAATCATTCTCCAATCTAACACAAAATTAGCTAATATATGTCTTTGCTGCCTGTTTGAATTAAATATATTAAGGGCAGATATTATAAAATTTTCAGGGCAGAGAACTTAATATTTTTTGTTTGTTTACCCTTCAGGTGGAGAAAGTTGGTAATTTTTTTTATGAAAGAAGCATCATCCCCATGTTAATTTGAACTAAGTGGATTTTTATTGCAATGTAAAAAAAAAAAAAAAAAAAAAAAAAAAAAAAAAAAATTGATAATACAATTGAAAAAAGTTCTTACCCCCTTTTTTAACTCTAAAACTTGTATTAGCTGGCCTAGTTCCTATAAATACAGTTTCAGCATGATTGTGAGATGGCAAAAAGCCCTGCTGAAATACATTGAACAAAATTATAAACGCAACACTTTTGTTTTTGACGCCATTTCTCATGAACTCAAAGATCTAAGACTTTTTCTACGTACACAAAAGGCCTATTTCTCTAAAATATTGTTCACAAATCTGTCTAAATCTGTGTTAGTGAGCACTTCTCCTTTGCTGAGATAATCCATCCACCTCACAGGTGTGGCATATCAAGATGCTGATTAGACAACATGATTAATGCACAGGTGTGCCTTAGGTTGGCCACAATAAAAAGCTTTGTTCAGTGTTAATACTCTTTAACCATTCTAAGCTGATCTGCTGGATTTAGCCGGTTCAAGATGGTCTCCCACCCCCACTAAAACCAGCCCAACAGAGCCGTTAAAACCAGGAAACCATATTAGGTCGGTTTCCTTATTTAATTATATATTTTAAACATATTATGCTGTTTTTTTTCTCTCCATATTTTTGTTTGTTTACCCTTCAGATTGAGAGAAAGTGCCATTACCATGAGGTTTTTGAACTAGTGGATATTTTAAATAAATACAATTTTAATACATTTATTTAATGAAATCGCTTTAATTTTAAACTGGTTTCCCGGACTTAGTTGGTTTAATATGTTTCCCAGCCTGGACAAGGTTGTTTTTAACTGGAGAAAAGTGTAGAAGACCTCCATAAAACCAGCCACTAGATCACTTTGGCTTTGTTGGTTGAAGACTTTATATATATATATATATATAATATATATTTTATTTTTTCAGCAAGAAGGTTCTGAGATGTAAGATAAAAGTAGCTAAAATGACCACATAAAACAAAATGAGCTAATCTGTACCTCCTCTGACTGCTTGAATTAGATATATTAAACATATAATAATTTTTTTTTTGGGGGGGGGGGGCATAAAGAACTTCATATATTTTCTTTGTTTACCCTTCACGAAAAAAGAAATGGAGATTGCATGTGTTTATTTTTCCATGATTAACTCTGCCTAAATGACTTCTAAAAAGTCAGAAGACAGGAGGGTGACGGCTCTCCAAATTTAGCCATTCTCTCTTTTTCACACGTGAAGGATGTAAACCCCATGCACACTCACTGACAGATTTTAATAGGGAGACACAAATTGCGGGAGTGTGTGAGTAATATAGATAGAACGGTAGTTACAAACAGTGTGTGTGCGCTTTAAAGTGTGTGTCGGGTGTGACTATGTGCATAAGCGCTCTCGTGTGTGACAGCAGCAGTGTGTTTGAGTCCGTCCCTGCAGGTCCTCCCTCAGGTCTCCATCAGGCTCAGCGGACAGAGTCATTACTCATAAAGACAGTATTATTATCAAGCAGAAAATGAGTATATATCCAGGCCAGAGCACACATGAGGGAAGTGGGAACTTCCTCCACAACTGTATAATCACTCGATTGTCTTGATTCAGTGAATACACAGAACAATTCATTAATCAGCATTTACACTCACACAAACTCTTCTGCAACTGTTTACATGTAGTACTCTGATGAATAATTATACTGTGTTGGTTTACACAGAGACCAGATGTGATACACAGATTTGTGTTCAGAGAAAATAATGCAATTGGTTTTAGCATCAGTGCAGCATTGTCATGAGACTGCAAGGGATGTGAAGGTTAAGATCCAAATGCAGAAGTTTCATAGTTTAAATGGAATAATACACAATCGTAGTCAGACAGGCATGAGGTCATATACAAAATCAGTCCAAACATTGGCATAGCAAGGAGCTCAGGAAAACAGAGAAATCCTGGCTATCAGGCTTTAAAAACAAGACCATGAAACAAGTCCAGATCACGAAACAAGACTCAAGGTAGCAGTGAAGTGAAGTGACATGCGGCCAAGTACGGTGACCCATACTCAGAATTTGTGCTCTGCATTTAACCCATTCAAGTGCACACACATGCACACACGCACACACACACACACACACACACACAAACACACAGCAGTGGGCAGCCATATTGCTGCAGCGCCTGGGGAGACAACCCCTGCTAGACCTGATAATTGAAACCACAACCTTCAGGTTACAAATCGGACTCTCCTACCATTAGGTCTGTGACGATATGTTAGTACTTCACAATCAGTAGTAGGATATACTACAGTACATCTGCCATGCTGTCATTGTTATGTGACTTATGGAGTCAGTTGCATCGATACACTGCTATTCACAAATCCTCGGATATAATAGGTCTATCAGATATGTATTTCGGAATCTCACCAGCAGAAGTGGGTCATCCAGAACTTTTCGCTTACAGTTAAGCCTAATATATAGTAGCATGAGCATAGTATACATGGGAGACGTGTAAAACATAAGTTTGTCCCCTGCACTTTTCTCAATCAAGTGTTTTCGTGTAAAGGTTTTCAATATATATATATATATATATATAATTTATTTTATTATTTATTTATATTTAGTCAACTAGATTAATAAAAAAGATTTCTCTCACTTCTGAAATGATGGCTACACCCCTGTATAGCAGGGAAGTAACCATATTCAGACGTAGTGACTGTCTTCATGAATATTTAATTTATTTACTCAACAGATTTGTTCAAAAATATTTCAGGAAAGAAACACCACGAGTTGTTCAAAGATGCGTAAGGGTTGGTTGTGCTTGACTTCTTTTGGAAGTATTTTCATTGACTAATTATTGACAACTAACTGGCAATATTAAACCTACTTAATATTAACTTCTTTTCTACTGAACTGCTATACAGTATAAGAACAATATAATACAATCCTACTGGCTCCGCATTATTTCAATAACTTCTCAGAAACATGCCAATTAGTCGCTAGTTCAATATTATTCAAATTCATAATGAGAAGCCTCCAAATGAGTAGGTATACTGTATATCCTATTCAATCTAAATGGGAACTTTATGACAGTTTACAACAGACTTTTTTTTTTTTTTTTTTTTTTTGCATTACTGATTCACTATTTTCTTGTTTATCACTGTAAAGCTGCTTTGAAACTATCTGTATTGTATAAAGTGCTATATAAATAAAGGTGACTTGGCTTGCAGTGTTGGACTGGTGTATTGATCTGAACTATTAGCATCCAGTACTGTGCTGCACCAAATTCTGTACCAAAGATACCATCTTTGATTAAGATACCATCAGAGCCATACCTACCCTTGACACACACAAAGGACATGCATTTTTTAATGCAGTTAATGTGCAACCATATGTAGATGGAGACTGCATCCAGACAATCAACCCTCACACATCACTGCCTAGTGATCTGTCAACTCCATTTTTATCTCATCCACATAACAAGCTGCCTGGCTTGAACGATACAATAGCAGATGTGCGAGACTTGGCCCTCCCTGCAGGACACTTGCATGGAGGCATGAAGTGTGAAACTTTCTTTATGCTATTACACAGATCACATCAGTATGCTGTGAAGAGACACACGGCTCCGGCTCTAGAGCACCGTAAATCCTAGAGCTCGGCATTCAGTACGATCTGTTGTGGAACAGGGAGGTGAAATCACCATATTGAAAGTATTCAAAAGACAAATAGTGGAAAGCTTGAAAATACTTCTGAGGAATGCTGAAAGTGATGTAGCATAAAAAAAGTGACCTTTCAAATTTTAGAATTTTGTATTCTTCTGGTGGAAGGGAACTCAAGTGGAAAACTAACTTACTCGTCACTTTTGAATGTGTTACTAATATATATATATATATATATATATATATATATATATATATATATATATATATATATATATATATATGTATATATATATATATACACATATATATGTATGAGCAGGTGAGATATATACATATATGCATATATATATATATATATATATATATATATATATATATATATATATATATAAACATGTTTGTAAATCTTGCATCTGCCATGGACATCTTGATCCTCGGGCTTAAAGATTAGGTTGAACTCTAATCGTGACAAACACACACACAAAGTATATGTACACATATTTCTTTTAAATATTTGTTTATTTATGTGTTAGCACAGGGTTATCTTGATTTAGTGGAGAGGTCATGTGTGCCCCTTGGCATTTGCATCAGATTTGAATAAATCCTCTAAAATCACGTCAAGGTGACAGCTGAAGCGAAATGTCATCTGAGAAAAGCTTTAAAAGTCTGTAATTCCAAATTATGCTTGTCTAAACTTATAATGGGCATTCCTTTTTGCATATTCGAATGGCTCACACAGGAATTGTCAAAGCACTTTATACACCTGCTCCAGCTTAAAAAAGAAAAAGAGACAACAAGTTTGTGATTTATGCAGTTTGTGTCAGTGTTCACTTTTATTTCTTCAGTTATTTTCCTTTTAAGAAAATGTCCTTTATATTTTGTCTGTTTTGTGAAGTCTATTTTACTCAAATCTAAATGTCAAATAAATTGCGATTTGATGCACATTATGAGATTTGTTTTTATAGGAGAAAGCTTTTTATTTTATCCCTAAATAATGTATTACATCCGATCATGAAAAAGTTGTCTAAACATGATTTTGCACTTAAAAGGTGGTATATTTTAGGTAAGGTGATATTTTAGATTGTGATGATGCTGTGAAGTCAGATCTGGATTCCTACCGTCTACACAGGAGGGTTTGTTCCGTGTTGTGCCGGCCACTTTTCCCGGTAAACATGAGCACTTGACTGTCTGGGAACGCTCCTCAATGCGGTTTTTGTTGCAACATCGGTGTGCTGCGATGACCTCACACGTTCCCCCCTCTGTGAACACATGAACAGACACATGTACATGAGTGGCACATATGAGATACTCCTTCACTTTTGACACACAATAAAGATGCATGTATTTCACCATATTGGCATCAGTGGCATGCATCAGAAATACCTGGATTCATTATGATTTGCAGGGATTACTTACGATTAATTATTAATTGATCTCACACTAACTACATTTCCTAACTTTTGTACAAAAATGAAAATATACACCAAAACAATATTATCTTGACTTCAATCGAAGCTCCAAGTAAGGAGCTCAAGCTCAGCTAAATGTTTCATTGTCCCTACCTTATAACAATATCACATTAAAAATAAATAAATAATGAAATCAATGAACCTATACAAGCATCTCACTCTGCTTGTATAAACAACTGAATTCATTTATTCTGTTCAGAAACCTTCTGCTTTTCTGCTTTTTACCCTTTGATAAGCATCACACATTAATCATCAGTGAAATACCGCTTCTTTGCAATGATCGAAACAATCAGAACACAGAATTTTCCACAAAAATCATGATCATTTTCAGCACACAGTAAAGGTGTTTTTAATTGTAATTTCAATTCATTTTAAATTAAATTTAATTATTATTATTTCACATTTTTTTTTGGTGTGCGTCTGTGTTTGTTTAGATACATTTAATTAAGTCTGTAAGGGTAAAAAAGCAATAAAAAGAAAATACCTGAAGCCGCAGCTCCTTAATTAGATTAACTTCCAAAGTCATCAGTTAAAAAAGCATTAGAGCAAATGGCCCTTGTAAAAAGCCTCTAAAGAGAAAATTATAGGCTCTTCTCCAGACTCTTACTGCTTTCTGTGTAATTACCATGTATTCTTTCTTTTCTCCGCGTTGCAAATTGCCCTTGAAGCATGCTGATTATCTTATCAAATGACAAGCCTTTTACCCTGGGCTGATGTGAGCAAAGGCTTTTATGGGGAGTACAGGAAGGTGAGGGTGCTGTCGTGGGTTTGGACAAAGTGGAGACATATAGTACGGTATGACAATGATGTGACTAAATAGGCAGGACTCGTTCTAGATAAAAGGCCTCGTGACAGTGCAGTTATGAAGTCCTCACAGTCATCATTGTGCTTCCTGCCATTTTAACACACGCACTTTACAGGATACCTGAAGCTACACCATATGCACTGCAGCAAAGTGGACCCCATTGTGACAAAAAGAGGAGAAAAGAAAGGGGAAAAGATCAGAATGCGCAAAAAGCTACTAGTGGGTCACCATAACAATAGAGAGCACGCCGAGGAGTGCTGGAGGATTGATGAGAGGTAATGGTTTTCCCCTCAAACAGTGGGCTCAGAGCTCCACACCAATCCCAAGATAGGAAAGAACAAGGGAACAGAGGAGGACAGAAGTGCAGGACAGCAAAAGAGCAAGAGGGAGGGAAAGAGGCAGGCAGCTCCCTCGCTGGGCCGGGTCGGGCCGGTTGAGTAATGACAGAGCTGCTGGAAGCACCCCTCTCACACAATTATAAAGCGGCCAGGTAATTCAGCCATTGGGGTTGCTGCAGCGAGGCCCTTCATCAGATGCTCCCCTTTCCCCAACACCCGCGGAAATCCTCTTTATCTTCCCCTGACAGCTGTCCACCCATCCGCTCCCACATCCCTCAATTACACCAGAGCTCATGCAAGGATATACAAGAGAAATTGCGCCATTCTGATTGGAGTGAAAGCATACGAACAAGAAGAAAGAGGTGGAGTTGCCCCATTCCCCACCATTGTAACCATTCTGAGAGTCAACATGGCTTTTTAGGATGTACAGTTTATCAGTACCCCATCGGTTACCGGCTGATAGATTACATTCATGTTGATATTGGAAGTGTTTTTATTTATGTTTTGGTATTTGTGGAAGCTGGGAGATATACTGTATATCTGCTGACATTAGAGATTGTTGAATATACCATTATTGGTCAATATTGGTTACATACCAGCCAATTTTGACTAATTTATATTATTTAGTGATTTATATATGTTTTAGATCAATACTAGATCTATATTGGTGTAGTGTGTATATATATATATATATATATATATATATATATATATATATATATATATATATATATATATATATATATATATATACATACACACACACACACACACACACACACACACACAATAGCCACTGTAGCATGAAACAAACATTTTGGAGTGTTACAGCTGTCAGGAATTAGTAGGAAATGTAGAGGCCATTGCTTTGAATGACTTCACAGGACATCACTAGTTTCTCACACTTCATGGTGTGATTTTGGTCCACTCTTCTTCCATTCTATTGTGCGGTTACTGTAGTGGGTTTCTTAGCTATAACTTTGTTGCCAAGGATTTTTTCAAAGCCATTTCATTATTTCAGTACACCTTCGAGGAACTGCTTTGCACGTTTTGCATGAAAATTGCCGGCTGATTAGGAGATGTTTGCACGGAATGTTTTTAAGATTTCTCCACCTTTTGATTTTTTATGTTTGATACACGTTGTCCAACATGTCCAAGTTTTTTTCAGAAATGTAATTATCAGTATCAGTCGATATTTATATATATACATGATTAGCCAATATTCGATTTTTTATATCGGTGATACTGGAATATTTTATTTACTTTTTATGAAGTATATACAGGGTGTATAACAGAGGAAATGAAAGTGTTCTCATGCTTGATCTCTCTGCACTTCAAATCTGTTTTCAAGCTCCTGTTTCAGGGTTTGAGTGAGCAATGGAAAACTCAAAGTGCTAGCCCAGCAGTGAACACGATTGCCATTGCTGAGCTGTCATCAGTCTTCACGTTTGAGCGGGAGGCATCCGTTTGTCTAAGCATGTTTGGCAACACGTACATCTAGTTTTGACCTTGCATTAAAACATCAACCCCATCAAACTGACAGGATTAGACCCAAAACACTCTCTGCCATTCATGACAGCTCACTCTGGAACTATTACTTCAGTGCTCTCAATAAGCTCGATAATATTTCAGCATTCACTGGAGAATCTGAAACCACAAATCGCCTTCACAAATCCCTCAGGATTCTATTTAACCTCTGTTAACTGCTTTAAATGTCTTATTGACTATTTTACTATCTCAGAATTCCTTCATGTATGGCTTCTAAGGCTATTTTCTGGATAACATTCTCATACTCGTTCAGTCGGACTAATGAATTATAGCTTCCAATGGTGTTTTTTTTAGGAGGTGAATGTTTAATACAGCAGAAATTCAATAATAGTCATTATTGTGGAACGTGTATTTCCATGTAGATGGGAATGGCTTGTCATAAAGAATAGGCTCTTTATGACTCTGCCCTATACTGGAAGCTTTAAAACTCATACTTTAGTTCATTGATCCGATACTGGCCCAGCAAACCATTAGAAGAATATTTTCATCTCGGTTTATGACTGTTGAGAAAATGAGCTGACACACAAAATGAAAGATTGTAGACCAGTGCAACGTTCACAAAGACACGACCATTCAAATGTGAAGTGATATCCTGAAACAAAACATTCACCTCCCGGAGGTAATTCAATGTTTCAGCTTCTTCTCAGCTACAAGCATTTGTCAGCAGAGGGAGAATTTATGGAGTCATAACAAGCCTTAAACACAACAACCTGAGAATCAGCATAAACACCACCCATCAAAGAACTTAAAGAAGGATGTGTTCCTGAATCGAATTTCCCATGAACCAATGAGTGTCCTCTAATTTTAGGGATAAAGTTCGAGCAGGAACAGCGAAAGATCTTCCAGAACTCGGTCCAGAACAAGCTCTTTTTGTACTGATCTGTACTGATTTTTCACGTTTAATGTGTTAGCACATTTTAGAATCTTGGATCTAAACAACTGGCCTTCAAAACCCGCTTCTGTTATTAACCTT
Organism: Carassius gibelio; assembly: GCF_023724105.1. Classification (NCBI taxonomy): domain Eukaryota; kingdom Metazoa; phylum Chordata; class Actinopteri; order Cypriniformes; family Cyprinidae; genus Carassius; species Carassius gibelio. Next base: position 14,246,573 of record NC_068381.1, read on the forward strand.
GGACTTGCTCAGAGATAAATCAGACTGCAAAGAACATTTAGAGAGCACATTTATCCGGTGACAATAAAAAGCTGTTCAGTATTTCTGTTTTATGTGCACCTCGCTGGCTCAAATCACAAATTATGTGACACAGAAAGGTCTATTTTCTTGCACGGTATCTCATTGAGTTTGACTGTAATGACTTGAGGTGAGTCTAATGGAAGCTAATAATAGGTTTACCTACCGCAAGGAGTCTTTCATTGGGATTTAATGCTTTTGACATCCTGTGGCATCAGAAGTATGTGCGGCCGGGGGTGCTTGCTGGTTTAAGCTGTATGTGTGTGATGGTGAGAGATCAAGAGTGAGGCCAGAGAGGCAGCTTTTGCACTGCCATCAGACAGGTGGACATTAAACCATCCTGCACTGGCACCATCTGTGCTCAGAATGAATGTGGGGTAATGATGCCTCTGGACTGTGAGCTAGCATAACGCTGAATTTCTTAGAGGACAAATGGCCTTTCCAGCCCTGCTGCCAAGGCTAAACTCATTCACACCATGTTTCTGTTAGCTACAGGTAATCACTACTCCATTACCTGCGTGAGTGTGTGTATGTGTGTGTTTGAGAGAGAGAAAGAGAGAGAGAGTATGGGCAGAAATACATCTGTTTGATTCATGACAGAGTTTTGGGGAGTTAAAGGGATAGTTCACCCCCCAAAAGAATGTATTTTGAAGAACTTTTATGTTTATGTCCAAAAAAGATGCATGCTTGCAACTTTAAATCATCGCTTCTGGCCAAAATTGCAGTCCATAATCCATAATAACACTTCCTCCAGAGAAAAGTCGATTGACTGTTGTCCTTTCATATCAAAATCTGCCGACATATTTGTTTAGAACTGTTTTTGTTTGTAAATGGTGCTTGATCTGTGCACACTTCTCTCCTAATTCAGACAAGATTACTTTTTTTTCATTGGAGACAGTATTATGAATAGATGACTCTTATTTTAGCTGGAAGCAACAGTTTGAAGTTAAAAACATCTTAATAATTAATTAGATTATCACAAACGGCTTCACAAGATGTTAACTAATGGACTGGAGTCATGCTGTGGATTATTGTGATGCTTTTATCATCTGTTTGGAGTCTCATTCTGACGGCACCCATTCATTGTAGCTAGCAAGTGATGTACTGTATTGCTAAATTTCTTCAAATCTGTTCTGATAAACAAATAGACTTTCCAGCAGGTGAAAACAAACATCTACATGTTGGATAGCTTTAGTGTGTGTAAACTCTAAGCAAATGTACATTTTTGTGTATTTTTGTGCATCATCTATTCCTTTAAGGTAAGTAAATTTAAAGAAGCTTGATACTAGTAAAATTAACTTGCTTCTTGTTTCTTTTTCACTCTCTCTCTCTTTCTTTTTCTTCCCTGAGATTGTGTTGGAGGTGGGTCACATCAATCAGTGCAACACTGGTCATTCTCCCATCAGGCCTTTCTAGACTCGAGGTCATTACAGTAGCACACGTAGAGATTACCTTTAAGAAAATCGATGCTTTAGTGTTTTTGGTGAGTCAAAGTGCTAATTAAAAACACAGTAAAGAAGGAGTCTGGAATGTAGCAGTGGGGCAAAGGGTTCAGAGTAATTAAAACAGCTCTGACACACTTTACTCCAAGCTACTTTTTTCCTCTTGATGCGTATATGCCATTTATTTCTCTATGTGGACATAGTATCTGATACAGAGAGAGTACAACATGATTAATTATTATTAATAGCTTACCTCAAAAGCAAGATGTCACTTTTTATTCCAAATAATATTTCTCAGAGATGGTTTATTAAAAAAAAAAAAAAAAAAAAAAAAAGGTCTGAGTCTGGAATCTGTGGTGGCCGATCCATGTATGAAAATGATGTCGCATGCTATAAATATATATAATAAATGCAGCCTGCGATTTTTAAACACATAAAAAATAAAAGTTTTCAGTACATGACATTCATAAAATCATTGCTCTTTTGTAAACTGATGTGGTTCAGTGATAACAACAAATACACTACCTGTCCTAAATAAAAAGTCACCACCTGGATTTAACTAATCAAATAGGTAAGATTCTCCCATTGGATAATTACTGCATGGATGATTATGTCATGTGCCCAGAGAACGAGGTCAGCTGACTACCTGATTATACTGAATGACCAGGTTATTACATCAATACATTTTTTCTTCCCTGATTGCACAGGCATATTCCAAGATGACAATGCCAAGATTCACTGGCTCAAATTGTGAAAGAGTGGTTCAAGGAGCATGCGACATCATTTTCATACATGGATCGGCCACCACAGATTCCAGACTCAGACCTTAACCCCATTAAGAATCTTTGGGATGTGTTGGAGAAGACTTTGCTCAGCGGTCCGACTCTCCCATCATCAATACAAGATCTTAGCGAAAAGTTTATTCAACTCTGGATGGGAATAAATGTTGTGACATTGCAGAAGGGTTTTGATGCCACAGTGAATGCGTGTCGTAATCAAAGCTAAAGGCGGTCCAATGAAGAGTGTTAGAGTATATATTAGAGTTTTTGGACGGGCAGTGTATATGATGAGCTTGATAACAGGAAGAGATGTGTGAAGGCTCCTTTGACTCATTTTCACCGTGGTGACAGGAATACCTGATATCATATCTGATGTACGAGCACCTGTGATCAATCCTGGAATTAATACTGGTCATGATAGGGCTTGTAATATATAGAGTGCAAGAGAGAGGGGGTGTTTCGAGGAGTGGTTCGACAGAGATCTGGAGAGAAAATGCTCTAATTGGAAATTACTCTAGTGTGGAGAGGTACTCATTCTCAAATGGCACCCATTAAACTGTAATGTATTGCACAGGCAAAGCACAAAACAGTGCAGCTAACCAGACTGATTCAGAGTTTCCATCAAACATGGCTTAATTACAGCACAGCCAGCAGGGAAGTGATGCTATAAATTCTCATATTTTCTGAAGTTGGCAAACTATTTAATTTAAACTATTTATCAAATTCTTTGTCCATTCGTCTTTCTCTTTTGCCAATAAAGGGACCCATGCTAAAACTAAACAAACAAATGAACCAGAACAAGAAAAATGGAAGCATTTCATCAGTATGAATCCACAGGATGAAAATTAAAAAAAAAAAATGTAATCATCAGAAATGTTCAATTCCCAAAGATTGATCATTTTGAAAAAGTATATATTTTGTGTAAATATATACAATTTAACTAATAAAATTCCATACATATATTCCATATATATATATATATATATATATATATATATATATATATATATATATATATATATATATATATATATTTTTTTTTTTTTTTTTTTTTTTTTTTACTATTATTATTTTTTATTAGCAGTAGTTTAAATATATAGATTTAAAAAAAAAAAAAAAAAAAAAAAAACTACAATATACTATACTAGCAGAAGTTATGTAAATATATGTCACATTGTGACCGGATGTAATTGTGGCTGAAATATTCTGTTCTTGGGTCATATATTTCTAGATCAGATGTACCCGTTTCATATGAACTAACACAAATCATACACAAGAAAGTTTTTTTTTTTTTTCCTCATTAAAACCAACTATGTCTGTTTCAATAATACATTCAGAGGCTTCTCTTATTGATTCTCATCAGAAATTAAAATCAGCAACACATCTCCCTACAACATGCTCCATCAAAGGGAATATGAACCAGCTGTTATCATGCATTTATGTTTAATAGCTATAGCTTTCAGGGCCGACAGTCAGAATTTAACTTCTCATCTTTAAATCACCAATCTGAATTCTAGCCCTGCATTTAAAACAGTATGTACAAGCTTCTCACAGCTTAAAATGCAGCCAAAAGCCTTTTTTTAAGCTCTGTGGAATCATAAGATAACTTTCGACATGTTACTCCCTCTGGGCTGACATTAATTTTGCTCACATGACATATTTCTAAAAAATGTGCTGGGAAATGAAGCGTGAATGGTACAAAGACCGAATGCGGAGTTGTCTGAAGCAATCTTATAGCCCACATTGGCTGGGAAGATTATGTGTAAACACAAATCATTCAGTCTGAAAGCTCTTCGAGGGATTTTTTTCAACACAGAACAATAAGATGCCGTCTGCATATTATGAGTCTAACATTTATTATTGCACTGCATTTGAAAGTGTTACAAATTTATCACTGCATGTTGCAGATAAATACTTATTGTTGTGTCATCCTGTGCACAATAGCAAACAAAGATATAGGTACAATTATTACAAGCAGTTAAGTTCTGACATAACTGCACTGTAGATAATATATATATATATATATATATATATATATATATATATATATATATATATATATATAAAAAATGATTGACTTGAAAATACATAAACACTTCTTAATCAGAATTCCCCCAAATTCTGTCCCAAAGTCAAACACAGTTGTCTGAATAAATAATTTTAAACTGAACAATACTGCTGAAATGTTAAAGCTTTCTGAGTTGGAAGAATTTATTCATTGCATACTGTGAACTCAATAACCTTTAGAAGTATATATATATATATATATATATATATATATATATATATATATATATATATATATATATATATATATATATATATGTATATATATATATATATATATATATATATGTATATATATGTATATATATATATATATATATATATATATATATATATATATATATATATATACTGTATATGCAGCATGAATAAATTATACAGATACTGTTATAAGATTAAACTTTTGTTGTTTTCTCGTGTTGTTTTGTGATACAGTCACTCCCTGATACACTTTTAATACAAAATGATACACTGTAAAAAAAATAATAATAATTAAAGCTGTAAAAAAATTATGAGTGTACTTACAAGAAAGTAATAATTTAACTACTACTTTTTTACTTCAAAATGTCACATTTAAAATAATGTGTTATGTTGTTTGTTTGTAATTATTTATGAACTATACCATTTCTGAGTGAACACTTTTACAAACATTTTTGTAATTATTTGCGAAATGTAGCATTTTCTGAGCAAATTTTTTCCCCATGCCACTGTATTACTAATTGAACATTTGCTGAAAAAGACTGTGGTTCTTCAATGAATTTATTGGCTGAATAAGGCATTTTGCATTAAGAAAATACAACAACATTTCCTTATAAAGCACATTTAAACACAATATAAATTGATCCAAAGTGCTGTAGAGTGTGCACAAGCAGGTCTACACAATTAAAAACAACAATTACAAACATCCAAAAGCTAAAGAATAAAAACAGGATTCAAGAACAGACTTAAAGGTCCTATGACATGAACATTTCACTTTCTGAGGTTTTTTAAGATTAATATGAGTTCCCCTACCCTGTATATGGTCCCCAAGTTTCTAGAAATTTGAATCGGTGTAAATTGAGATTTTTCTATCTTTCTCTGCCTTTGAGAAAATGGAAGCTCAAACGGGCTGATCTTGAATCTCCTCGTTGTGACGTTGCAACGAGAATTGTTACCTCCCCTTTCTCTGCTTTGCCCGCCCAAATATTTACATATAATTCAGTCGCAATGTCAATCACAGGTGTTACAAACAGACTTTTATGATATGGATTCGACAGCACCGGCACAAACAGTGAGTAACAGTGTTCATTAATGCCTGATCTGTGATCAGTGATTTCTGATGGGTAGCTAATCATTCAAGTTCACACAGACTTTCTTTCTAAATCAACAAATCTCTTACTGTATTCATGTGTTTGCTGTTAGCTGTGGTGAAAGCATTTTGTGAGATAACGTGTTGCAATAATGACGAGATCACTGCATTCACGCGATAAACAGACTCTGTCTACTCAATGCTCATCACTGCAGCCTTTCATGTGATGGGAAAAGATCGAAAAAATTATTATATAATCCACACTTCCACGATTTGTTAATCTCGACAGCTGTAATAGTAAAAAAAAAAAAAAAAAAAAATATATATATATATATATATATATATATATATATATATATAAATATAACGTTATATTTGAGAGGGGTTCCAAATGAACGCATTTCGAATGCAAAGATGTCAGCCAATCACAACAGTTGTGGTTTACTCGGAGTCTCACAGCAGACACGCCCCTTCAAACAGAGCATTCAAGCCAGAGGGCTAATATCAGGATCTAAAAATGCTTTTTATTTCTAAATTTCAAATGTAAAAATAATACTAACAATATAAGTACACCTAAGGAAATATTAAAAAGCATTTAAAGAAAAGGAAATGATCCATGTCATGGGACCTTTAAATATATCCAATGGCGCTTCCAGTGAGCATCGTAAAGTAGACACATTTGTCACTCTTCCACGTTCAGTTTCACTTATTTCTTCAACTACCCACCAACTTTTTTCTGATAAACTGCAAAAAACAAAAAAACAAGAAAACTTATGAATGTTCATCTAAAATGGCAACTAAAACATCTAAGAGAGAAGCCAACACAAAGTTGACCGCTGATTTGGAAGTGAGGAGTAGACGGAACAGCATAAGGATCATTGGAGAGTCAATAGAGTGTCAAAAGAGGCTAACAACATTTTTCTCTGAGTTGCTTTTTGAAGTTTTTGGTGATTGAATACTACCTCCCCCCCCCCCAGAGATGGACCGAGACGAGAGACGAAAGAGCAGTTGTGGGCCTCTTTCATCGTTACCAGCTAAAAGAAAAATAATTCGCGAGGCACATAAAAAAATGAGCCAAACTACAGTATCAAGGGAAACCAATCACCATCTATGAAGATTACAGTTCTGAAGTAATGGAGCAGTGGGCTCAGTATCATGAAGTCATGGCCGATATGTACAAACAGGGATTTAAACCAGCTCTTTTTATCCGGCGAGGCTTCGTATAATGACCAAAGAAGGGAGCAACAAGTGGTTTACATCGGCAGAGGAGAGCAAGCCATATCTGGATTCTCAGCACGCCGGTTCTCAAAATCTGATGTGACTGACATTTTTGTCACTTGAAAAGTGAAGTAAGAAGCGGCACAATCTTATGCTGAATGACACCTTTATTAATGGAACAATGTAAATTGGGAGCTGTATGTAACCCTGGGTTAATTTCTACATGATTATTTTTTATTATCATTTGCATTTTATTTATTTGTTTATTTTATGCAGAAATGCGCTGCTTGGTGATGAGAGTTTATTATTAAATCAAAGTGTACCTGTTCAGAAATGGTAATATCTGTAAGTTGTATTTGGTTTAAGGTTATTGGCTAAAAACAGCTTGATCCGCCTCATATCAGTTATGGCAGCTGTGATTGGCCAGGGCTAGTGTGAGTGAGGAGGTGGAAAAAAAGAAGGAGAAAAAAAGCATGTTGTCGGCATGATAACAGAGCGCGCTGGTTTTATTTGTGTAAAAATATAGTCTTTACTGCATTATTTAAGTGTTAAGCTGAATAGTATTCTGTTGTGAAGTCAACACGATCACACAACGAAGTCAACACGACGATTCGGAAGAACTGTTAGTTTATTGCTTGATCGCTATCGCAGTAAATTGGACTATTTATGTTACTGGTGAGAAACTTTACTCAAGTTTAACGTTATCCCTTACATCGGTGTGTATGTGAGAGCATCAAAGGTGATCTAAGTGATTACTAAGAACTGTTAGTGCATCGATTGAGAGTGACGGAGCCACTGAGGAGGAATCCAGATAGCGCTCCTAATCGCCGAGTGGTTAGGAGTTCCTCTGGCATCGCGGGAACATCACAGAGCTTCCTAAATGATGAGGGTTTCACGTGGATCGATCTGACGGGTGACGGGAATCGTTAACCCTTGCCATTTACATTCAGGTACCCTTTGTTTATTTTATTTGTGCTCTTATTGAGTGAAGCGGCCATTTTACGTTTCATTCGGCCTCAACGCACACAAGCAACGTTTCAGGCCTGCAACGGGGGTGTGTGTGTGTGTGTGTGTGTGTGTGTGGTGGGCCCACAATAAGTTGTTTATTTTGAATTAGTGGAGGATATAACGGTTTAATACTCTGTGATTCATTGGGTATATTAATCGAGTGTTGCAGTTTAAATACTTGACTGAAACTGAAGTTCATTTACATAATCTTACTTTATTTATGTACTGAGTTTACATAGCTATACCAGAATTACATTGGTGTGTTGATTTACATTTAGTGAAAACAAATTTGTACTTTGTGTATAATTTGAGTTAATTTAAAGGAGAATCATTAGCCTTATTTCTATGGAAGTTTAAAAGATTAACCCTTTAAGTGCCTATTGTTGTGCATAGAAGAGTAAATCAAACACTGCATTTGAAAATTCTAATTTATTCAGAAGTTGGTTGAATTCATATTTAATTTGATTTGATTTTGTTAATTCTGTTTATTTTTCCCTTTTAAATAAATCCATTGTATATTTCAGTTATAGTGTGGTCACTTTAATGGAGTAGATAGGTAACTGTGGTTGATTGATATTAGTTTGCAGAGATCTAAGTTGCACTTTACAAGAGGTGGTGTGGAACCAAGGGTCACAGATTGATTGTAATATCACGTCGAGAGGCAAATAAACGAATCTGGGTTCAAGCGTCCAGCATTCCGAAGGATAGATACATCTAGGACAGCAGGGGGCGCTACATAAAGTGGGGGCTCGTCCGGGATGATCCTTGTTCAGTATACTGCTTGAAAATCAGTAAAGTGCTAAGAGAGTATTGCTTGCAGAAAAGTTTAGTTTATGTGGATCAGGCAATTATGGATGTTGATTACTCTGTCTTACAAGCTGAACTTGACAATTGGTGTCAGAAAGCAATAATTGATCAGAAACATGCTGTGCTACTGTTGGGAGTGCCTGCAGATGTGGAGGGGCCACTCATTGAGGAAACTATGCAAACAGTCAAAGCGTTAGGAAGATTGAGAGTTAGGGATTGTAAAGAAGGGCTTACTCCAGGGTTTTTACTTGTGCTATGTGAGTGCAAAGAAGTGGTTGATCCTTCTCGCGTGCCTGAAGAAGTGATACCTGAAAGGGGTGGGGCACCTTGGAAGATGATTGTAGCGAAAAGTGCTGAGGGCCCGCCTGCTGGGTTTGCTGAGAAATTATCAAAGCTGTTAACACAAGAAGGAAAGTCTTTCACTGATCTTCAAGCTATGTTTTCGACGCCCAGCTCTAATGCAGGTTCTCCAGAAGCAATAATCCGTGCAGTGGGTGAATTGCTCGAAAAAACCTCAAAACCTGTCAGTGATGGAGGTGCATACCGACGTTTGAGGATCTTTTCAGGTACTGTTCCTACTCCAACAGGGGAAGAGGCCTTGGAGAGTTGGATGGATCAAGCTAGAATGATGATCGTGGAGTGTGAATGCTCAGAGAAAGAGAAGCGCCGACGTATCATTGAGAGCTTGAAGGGTTCAGCCCTGGATGTTGTGAAGGCTATCAGATTTTCAAGCCCAGATGCAACTTCTCTTCAGTATCTCGAGGCTTTGGGGGGAGCTTTTGGAACTCCTGAATCAGGAGAAGATTTATATTTTGCTTTCAGATTACTGAGGCAGAATCCTGGTGAAGCTCTTTCTGATTTCTTGAAGAGAATAGAGAAATCCCTGACCAAAGTAGCACAAAAAGGTGGGTTACCCTGGAAGAATTTGGACCAAACAAGAGTTGAGCAGCTAATTCGGGGAGCTGTTGAATCTGACTTGTTGTTGCTCCAGCTGAGGTTGAGGGAGAGACGAGAAAAGCCACCTACCTTTCTAACTCTTTTGAATGAGATAAGGGAGGCTGAAGAAAGCGAAGCTGCCAGACATAGTCTGGGTTTCACTGTAAAGCCAGTTCCCCGGCCACGAGAGAGACAGAGTAGTTCAGCTATAGTGAGATAATTGAAAGCTGAGATTGAAGAGCTGCGGACAAGAGTGGCAGAAGGACCTTCTAAAGTAATTGTGCCAGAGGCGATGTTGGAGTCACAGCCCATACCAAGTAGGAGAGGAGGTGACACATCAGTGGATCCAGAAGTACACTCACTAAAGAAACAGGTGCAAAGACTAGAAGAGCAGTTAGCTTCACTGAGTGTTAGGCATTTGCCACAGACGACAGGAGATCCACGATCACTGGAGCAAGCTGATACTTCTTTGAAACCTAGATTTGAAAAGGCTAAAGAAGATTACTTCTGTTACAAATGTGGGGAAGATGGCCACATTGCTCCGAAATGCAAAGCTCCTGAGAATTACTGTCTGGTGATACAGAAGCTTGTGCGATCATTACGGAAGGCTAGAAATGAAAGAACGGATCAGAGTAGTAGTAAACACACCAGTGATAAAGCCAGCTTTTCCCGCAAAAGCCAGATAGTTGTGGCTGAGAAAAGTAGTCTTCCTGTAGGGTTGGTGGGTCCAGCTCTGACGATTACTATGAAGATCAATGGTCAGCCCTGTGAAACCTTACTAGATAGTGGATCGCAGGTCACTATCATCTTTGAGCCATGGTACTCTGAAAACCTGTCATCAGTACCCATTCAGCCTCTATCTGGTTTGTCTATTTGGGGCCTTAGCACAGCTAGCTATCCCTACAAGGGATATGTCTTGGTGGATGTTTCTTTCCCTGCTTCTGTCATGGGCGTAGAAGAGACTGTTTCCATCCTGGCATTGGTTTGTCCAGAGCCAGAAGGGCCTAAACAAGTGCCTGTGATTATTGGGACAAATGCAAGTTTTTTCCAACGTCTGATTGGACTTGGCACAACTGGTCTTGAGACAGAGGAGGCACACACATTAAGGATTCGGTTTCACAACTCAGAACTAGAATCACCTACAAGAATTGACATACCTGCTGGAGAAGTAAAGTGGGCAGGTCCTGGTGCTTGTGTCATACCATCAAAAGGAGAAATGTGTGCTGTTTGTGCAGTTGAATCACAAAAACCGCTGGAGAAGGAAATTTTTATGGTAGAAACCCCTTCAGATGATATACTGCCTGCAGGACTGTTCATTCTTCCAGTTGTACTGCCTTCTTCTGCTGTAGAAGAGAACAAATTCAAAGTGTTGATTAAGAACGAGACGTGCAAAGAGGTAACAATACCATCTGGAACAGTCTTAGCGCATGTGTATCCTACAGATACAGTGACTGTGGCATCAGTTACCCCGATAAAAGCCAAGGCAATTGATCCAAAAGTGTTTGATTTTACCAAGTCCACCATTCCAAAAGAGTGGGAAGATCGATTTCGTCAGAAACTGTCTGAGAGGGGTAATGTCTTTTCTCAGGAGGAATGGGATGTGGGACTGGCAAAGGACGTTAAGCATTGCATCCGTCTGAGTGACACTAGGCCATTTAGAGAGAGATCTCGGCGAATTGCTCCAGCTGACATTGATGATGTCCGTCGACACCTAAAAGACCTGTTAGCTGCGGGGATTATTAAAGAATCCCGAAGTCCTTATGCTTCCCCAATTGTAATTGTCCGTAAAAAGAGTGGAGCAATACGCATGTGTATCGATTATCGGACTTTGAATAGCAGAACTCTTCCTGATCAGTACACGACCCCACGCATAGATGATGCATTGGACTGTCTTGCAGGAAGCAAGTGGTTTTCAGTCTTAGACCTGAGGAGCGGCTACTATCAAATAGCCATGGCTGACGAGGACAGGGAGAAGACTGCTTTTATATGTCCTTTAGGGTTCTATGAGTTTGAAAGGATGCCACAAGGAGTAAGTGGAGCGCCTGCAACATTCCAAAGACTCATGGAACGTGCAGTTGGGGACATGCATCTGCTAGAAGTGATAGTGTACCTTGATGATATTATTGTCTTTGGGTCCACTTTAGAAGAACACGAACAGAGGCTTTTGAAAGTCTTAGACCGTTTGGAGGAGTATGGTCTAAAAATCTCACTGGATAAGTGCCAGCTCTGTATGTCTCAGGTCAAATATGTGGGCCATATTGTCTCTGCTGATGGTGTTGCTCCTGACCCGGAGAAAATCGAAGCAGTCGCAAAGTGGAAGGTGCCCACAGATGTAAAAACCTTAAGGTCATTCCTAGGATTTTGTGGGTTTTACCGACGGTTTGTTAAAAACTACTCTGGGATTGTGCGACCCTTGACAGAACTCACCAAAGGGTATCCTCCAGCCAAAGGGGGTGGAAAGGTCACCACAGAAAGAAAGTACTTCAAAGAGTCAGAACCATTTGGTGAGCGGTGGGGCAAAGATTGCACTGAGGCCTTTAAAACCATTATCCACTGTCTTACCCATGCCCCTGTCTTGGCATTCGCTGACCCTTCCAAAACCTATGTCTTACATGTAGATGCAAGTGGGAATGGCCTAGGTGCAGTACTGAACCAAGAGTATCCGGAAGGACTTAGACCAGTTGCATACGCTAGTAGGAAACTGAGTACAACTGAGCAAAGGTATCCTACTCACCAACTGGAATTCTTGGCACTGAAGTGGGCCGTAGTAGATAAATTTCACGATTACCTTTATGGGGTAAAATTTGTAGTTAGAACTGACAATAATCCGCTCACTTATGTTCTGACTACAGCTAAGTTGAACGCCACAGGTCATCGCTGGCTAGCGGCATTGGCTACATACGATTTTAGCCTTCAATATAAGCCAGGACGTTATAACATCGATGCAGATACGTTGTCTCGCTATCCTTTGGAAGGTGGGTCACCTGATGGTTGGACTGAAATATCCCAGTCAGGAGTAAAAGCAATCTGTCAGAAGGTGACAAGTGACAAAGATGAGGGATCTTTCTTCAGATTGGTAGATCAGTTGGGAGCCGAGTCAAGCATTGTTCCGCCTGTTTATGCATGTTTTACACAGCTGGAGCTGGGAACTCTGAAACAGTTGACACACGCTGACCTTGAGTTGGCTCAAGACAAAGATCCAGTCATTGGACCAGTAAAGATAGATGTGGAAGAAGGAAAGGTACTTACAACTGGTGCAAGTGCTAACCCACAGATGACTCTATTACGGAGACAAGGTCCTAAGCTGGTCATCCAGAATAAGCTGCTGTACAGAGTGTTCATCAGTCCCTGTGGGAAAGAGAAAAAACAGCTTGTTTTACCTGAACAGTTCCGTAAACAAGTTATGCATTCGTTACATGATGATGCAGGACATCTGGGAATTGAGCGGACTACAGAGCTTCTGAAGGACAGATTCTACTGGCCACAAATGACTTCTGAAATCGAGAAGTATGTCAAAACATGTGGGAGATGCATAGCCAGAAAGACATTGCCTCAGAAACGCGCTCCTCTGAGTAATATCATTAGTGATGGGCCAATGGAACTTATATGTATTGATTTCCTGTCAATAGAGCCAGATTCCAAAGGTATTGCTAATGTCCTGGTCGTCACTGACCATTTTACACGCTATGCCCAAGCCTACCCAGCTAAGGACCAGAAAGCAGTGACAGTCGCAAAGATTCTCTGGGAGAAGTTCTTTATGTATTACGGACTTCCAGCCCACATACATTCAGATCAAGGGAGAGACTTTGAGGGTCGGCTTATTAAAGAGCTTCTGGGAATGCTGGGGATCAAGAAATCAAGGACGACACCTTATCACCCTCAGGGAGATCCACAACCTGAACGATTTAATAGGACACTACTCTCCATGCTGGGAACTTTGAATGCTGCAGAAAAGCAAAAATGGAGCCAGCATATCAGCAAATTGGTACATGCATACAATTGTACTAAAAATGATGCTACAGGGTACTCACCTTACTTTCTTTTGTTTGGACGAGAAGCCCGCTTGCCAATTGATGTGTGCTTTGGTACTTCTTCAGAAGGAGGAGAAGGACAGACATATCAGAAGTATGTCGAAGAACTGAAGACAGATCTTCAGAAAGCCTACCAACTAGCTTCTGAAACTGCACTAAAGAATCATCAGAGAAACAAACGTCTCTATGATCAAAAAGTGAAATATCAAAGCATAAGGCCTGGAGACCGTGTGCTTATTCGGAATCTCAGTTTCACAGGAAAGCACAAATTGGAAGATAAGTGGAATTCTGCCCCGTACATTGTTCTTGAAAAGCTCGACAATTAGCCTGTATACAAACTAAAATCAGAGGAAGGAACTGGAGGAGTCAGGACAATGCATAGAGATCATCTCTTACCTATTGGAGAATCGGTGAGAATGCCCAAACCGGATAAGAGACAAGAAGTTCCTCAAAGGCCAGTCACTAGGTCTAGAGCTACAAAAGAGCACAAAGAAACATTGAGAGAGGAAAGGCTATTGGAAACTTCTGTAACTACTGATAATTCCTCAGGAAGTGAAGATGAAAACTATGGGTACTATTCTCCAGACCGGTCTAGACAATGGACCCGGTTAATTCCTGATCTCCAGCACAAGCTTGAAGTTAAAGAGGATGAAGTAACTGCCCACACAGACAGTGAATCTCAATGTTCTGGGGAGGAGGAAATGGTGGAGGACACCTGTGAAAACGAGGATTCCAGAGAAAATATGCATCCGCTTGTAGACTCAGTGGAGGAAGAATTTTCAGAAGAAGGAGTAAATAGCTCTGAAAATGCATCAGACTTGGGGGCCGAACCCATGGGGCATCGTCCTAAAAGGAAGCTGAAACCTGTGTCTAAGTTAAGCTACGATGAACTAGGCCAACCTAGTGAGAGACCCGTAACTGTTGTGCACAGAGGAATAGTTATTCATCTGACAGATTCCTCAAGGATTGAACTTTGCCCTTCAAAAAAGTATCAAACCCCATCTAAATGTGCCAGGAGTACTAGAATATGTGCTAGCTCTGAGAATAGACTTATTATTTATATTTAAGGTCTGTATACTCATGGGGACATGAGAATTTCAGAAGGAGGAGGATGTAACCCTGGGTTAATTTCTACATGATTATTTTTTATTATCATTTGCATTTTATTTATTTGTTTATTTTATGCAGAAATGCGCTGCTTGGTGATGAGAGTTTATTATTAAATCAAAGTGTACCTGTTCAGAAATGGTAATATCTGTAAGTTGTATTTGGTTTAAGGTTATTGGCTAAAAACAGCTTGATCCGCCTCATATCAGTTATGGCAGCTGTGATTGGCCAGGGCTAGTGTGAGTGAGGAGGTGGAAAAAAAGAAGGAGAAAAAAAGCATGTTGTCGGCATGATAACAGAGCGCGCTGGTTTTATTTGTGTAAAAATATAGTCTTTACTGCATTATTTAAGTGTTAAGCTGAATAGTATTCTGTTGTGAAGTCAACACGATCACACAACGAAGTCAACACGACGATTCGGAAGAACTGTTAGTTTATTGCTTGATCGCTATCGCAGTAAATTGGACTATTTATGTTACTGGTGAGAAACTTTACTCAAGTTTAACGTTATCCCTTACATCGGTGTGTATGTGAGAGCATCAAAGGTGATCTAAGTGATTACTAAGAACTGTTAGTGCATCGATTGAGAGTGACGGAGCCACTGAGGAGGAATCCAGATAGCGCTCCTAATCGCCGAGTGGTTAGGAGTTCCTCTGGCATCGCGGGAACATCACAGAGCTTCCTAAATGATGAGGGTTTCACGTGGATCGATCTGACGGGTGACGGGAATCGTTAACCCTTGCCATTTACATTCAGGTACCCTTTGTTTATTTTATTTGTGCTCTTATTGAGTGAAGCGGCCATTTTACGTTTCATTCGGCCTCAACGCACACAAGCAACGTTTCAGGCCTGCAACGGGGGTGTGTGTGTGTGTGTGTGTGTGTGTGGTGGGCCCACAATAAGTTGTTTATTTTGAATTAGTGGAGGATATAACGGTTTAATACTCTGTGATTCATTGGGTATATTAATCGAGTGTTGCAGTTTAAATACTTGACTGAAACTGAAGTTCATTTACATAATCTTACTTTATTTATGTACTGAGTTTACATAGCTATACCAGAATTACATTGGTGTGTTGATTTACATTTAGTGAAAACAAATTTGTACTTTGTGTATAATTTGAGTTAATTTAAAGGAGAATCATTAGCCTTATTTCTATGGAAGTTTAAAAGTTTAACCCTTTAAGTGCCTATTGTTGTGCATAGAAGAGTAAATCAAACACTGCATTTGAAAATTCTAATTTATTCAGAAGTTGGTTGAATTCATATTTAATTTGATTTGATTTTGTTAATTCTGTTTATTTTTCCCTTTTAAATAAATCCATTGTATATTTCAGTTATAGTGTGGTCACTTTAATGGAGTAGATAGGTAACTGTGGTTGATTGATATTAGTTTGCAGAGATCTAAGTTGCACTTTACAAGAGGTGGTGTGGAACCAAGGGTCACAGATTGATTGTAATATCACGTCGAGAGGCAAATAAACGAATCTGGGTTCAAGCGTCCAGCATTCCGAAGGATAGATACATCTAGGACAGCAGGGGGCGCTACATGTATTAATATTAACTAATACAGATTACCTTTATCTGTTCTTCAATGCCCTTTCCAGCTGTCTTGTTTAGCTGATGTTGTTTGCACCATTTGGTTTAAACAGGCTCTAATGTCTTTGAGCTGCATTAGAAATTGAATAGTCATTGTATACCATATTTGTGACTCATTCGATGGGCTGTTAAAAATACATTAATGTATATTATTTCACATATTATGTTATTTGGTAAATATAAGGTTTGCAGTTTAAATAGGAGTGGAGAAGGAAGTAAGGTATCCAGGGAGGTCCACAAGTCACTGGTTGTTTGTTGAAGATGAGATTAGGGTGGGTATTAGGGGCAGCTGACTTTTGGCTTGAAACCTCGGTTTTCATTTTTCCCCTCCCTCTTTTGTCTTTATCTCTTTCTTTACATCATATGGATCAGGGTCTTGCAATAGTTATTCTCCTTCAAAATATTCCACGTTGTTGAACTCTGACAGAATTTTAGAGTCTTATACTAAACAGACTGGCCTGACAGATCCCTGGAGATCCAGGTTTCTGACTAGCAAAGTCTTCCTTTTTCCCCCCACTTCTTTCACAACTTTCTTAACTAGACCTCCAATATTCTCTGACCCTTCACCCACGATTTACAAAAAAACATCTTTATTTAGAATTTTTTGAATTTACTTCTAACTCATAAAGATGAAAAGCAGCTGCTGATTGCCAAGCAGCATTTCTTTGAATTTTGTGAAAAAGCTGGCAAATTACTTGCAGTTCAATCTCGAACTGTCCGCACAGCTACACTGATCCCCAGAGTTAAATCTCTTAAGGGTGACATAATTTCTGACCTGAGGAAATTAATTCATTTTTTTCAACATATTACTCAGATCTTTATTCCTCAGAATGCAACTAAAAATATGATGTGACTCAAAACTCTTTGATCAACAAATTCTCCCTTGTGTAAATGATGATTTGGGCAGGCCTGTGTTTACCACGGAAATACAGGAACAATTCATTCACTTTAGAATGGTAAATCTCCTGGCCCTAGTGGCATAACCTTTACATTTTATAAGACTTTCTCTACTGTTATATCCCCAATTCTACAAAGAGAATATAATGAGGCCTTTGTTTCAGGTTGGTTCCACAACCAAGTCAATTTCAAGATAAAGATCCACTGATAGCTACAGGCCAATTTATTTGTTAAATGTGGATTTAAATTATTTTTTTATCTAATATCCTTGCCCTCCGCTTTCAGCAAGTGTTGCCTGCTGTCATTTCCCCTGACCAGTCTATTTAAAAAAAAAAAAAAAATATATATATATATATATATATATATATATATTTATTGTGGGGCAGAAAATATGCACAGATGAGGATAAAGGTTCTTGAACTTCCAAAGTCAAAAGGGAATCGGGATCCTTAACAAATTCTGGGTCTGTTATATTAACAAACTTTTGTATTGGACCAACACCTCAGGAGTTCCTGAATATCGTATCCTATCCTATATCCTATGAATCAAAAGATTATTTCAATTCTGACCCCTTTGAATCACTCAAGAACACCTGAGAACAAGAAGTAAGGGTTTAGTTAGAGTGGTATTATACTTTATTCTTCCTCTATATGTGCCCGACACAGTTTGATGCAATGCAACACTCTTCACATATTCTTCTTAGCCAAAATCTACCCACACTATTGGATTTGCAATAGGTGCTGACAATCTCCAGCAAATCACACTCATGTTTTGGTCTTGTCGAAGACTGACAAGAGTTTTGGTCTAGAATATTTGATACTTTTGAAAAAAAAAAAAACATTAACATATCAGCCACTTGAAACGCTTTTACAACTCTGGAATTCCTTTTAAGCCAAATTTGCCTTCAACAACACAAGAGGTAATGCTTTCACCACACTGCTAGCTAGGAGGCTTATATGATTCCCTCTTGCATATGAAAGATGGATAAAATACATTTTGAGTTTAAGACTGGAAAAAAATTGTTTTTCATTAAAAGGGTCTTTAAAAACATTTTAGAAAGCATGGAAACCTTGAAATATATTCATACTATATTGATCTGTCATTTGAAAATGTAGAAGAGTATTAACAATTTATATTTATTTGTTTGTTTATTTATGCTTATTCTATTAATTTCCTTCTTTTTACACTTATTGTATCATTTAATTACTACACTTACAGTATTATTGTTACTTGCACTTGTTTGTGTTGTGTGTTCGGGATGTTAGTGGTGGAGGAGATTTTTTGACAATATGGCAGAGGGAGATCACTAGTATACAGTATCAGTGTATGGCCAAACAATGCCTTATTTAAAAACATGAGGATATTAAAATCAACTCTGAATTTAACGTGAAGGGATGCTAAAACACAGCAGATATGGTCCCTCTTTTTAGATCAAGTCAGAAAATTCAAGTTGACAAAACAACATTGTCAGACACAGACGAGGACACAGAGGATTCAGTGATAAGGTAGTTTAATGTGAATCAGAGGTTTCAGACACAGGTGAATCTTGACACGTGGATAGAACGGTGACAACACAACTTCCCTTATGGTGAACGGTGATCCAGATGGTGCTCAGATGAAGACGATGGGGACAGGAAGACTGACGAGGATGAAGAGGGTTCAAGAGTTCAGGTAGGTTTAATAATGGCGTTCAGGCAAGTGAGGAGATCGGTGCAAGACCAGACGATGAGTGATGGTGACTGATGGCTTTATATGTGGTTCTGGTGATGATGCACAGGAGTTCAGAATTCGGGTGATTGGGGACGAGTGGGTGTGGCGTAAGTGTCCGATTCCGGGAGTGTAGAAGGTGTGGCTGTGACAGTACCCCCTCCTCCACGGGTGGCTCCTGACGGCTGGATCTTGTGCGACGACGGGGTCTACCTCGGCCACGGGGAGCGGGGCGGTCTGGATGGTCTTGATGAAAGTCAGTGAGAAGGCTGGGGTCCAGGATGTCGTTACGATTAACCCAGCAACGCTCCTCCGGGCCGTAGTTTTCCCAGTCCACAAGGTACTCCAGTTGAGGACCCCGTCGTCGAGAGTCGAGGATAGCTCTCACCCGGAAGATGTCGTTGTCGTCTTCGATGGCCAGAGGAGGAGGTACGGCATCATCACCAGGTTCTGTGGATGGAGGAGACAAAGGTTCAGTGAAGGGTTTGAGGAGTGAGACATGGAATGAAGGTGAGATACGGTACTGTGCAGGGAGTTGGAGTCTATAGGTCACTTCGTTTAGTTGCCGTTCAATAGTGAATGGTCCGATGTATCGGGGACTCAGCTTACGGCAGGGCAGTCGGAGGCGGATGTCCCTCGTCGAGAGCCAGACTTGTTGTCCAGGTTGGTATTGCGGCGTGGGTCCTCGACGAGCGTCCGCTTGCTCCTTATGCCTCCGCACTGCCCGCTGGAGATGCACGTGAGCCGAATCCCAGACCCTCTCGCTCTGTCGGAACCAGTGATCTACCGCTGGGACCTGCGAGGGCTCACCTGACCAATGGAAAGAGCGGAGGTTGGCTCCTGAATCTTACGCTCCGTCTGCCCGTTGGTCTGAGGATGGTATCCCGAGGAGAGACTGACGGACACCCCTAGAAGACGGAAGAAAGCTGACCAGACTCTAGAGATGAATTGGGGGCTCTGTCGGAGATGATATCTTCTGGGATGCCAAAGTGACAGAAGACGTTGTGGAATAGTGCCTCTGCCGCTTCGAACGCAGTGGGGAGTCCTTTGAGAGGGATGAGTTTACATGATTTTGAAAACCTGTCGACCACTACCAGTACACAGGTGTAGCCTTGAGAGAGAGGGAGGTCAGTCATGAAATCAATGCCGATATGGGTCCATGGACGTTCAGGAATGGGCAGAGGCACCAGTTTACCTTCCGGGAGTCTTCTAGGGGTGTCTGCTATGGCGCAGACGGAGCATCCTTTGAGGTAGCGGACCGTATCCAGAGCCATCGATGGCCACCAGTAACGCTGTTGTAGGAGCGAGAGGGTCCGCCTCCTGCCTGGGTGTCCAGAGCCCGGAGAGGTGTGAGCTAAGTCCAGGAGGGTAATCCGATGTTGAGGGGGGACGAAGAGTTTCCCTTCTGGACCTCCCGGCGGAGCAGGGTGTTGAAGGTTTTCCTGTGCAATCAGATGATCAATACTCCACTGGATAGGACTAACTATCATGGCTGGAGGGAGGATTGGTTGTGGAGATTCGGGTTCGGGATCTGCTTGATGAAGACGGGAGAGGGCGTCGGCTCTGTTGTTCTGGGAGCCAGGGCGATAGGTGACCTTGAAGTTGAATCTCGTGAAGAACAAGGCCCATCTAGCTTGGTGATGATTCAGTCTTTTGGCTTCATGGAGGTATTCCAGGTTCCGGTGGTCGGTTACCACCTCGAAAGGGAACTGGGCTCCCTCCAGCCAGTGACGCCATTCTTCCAGAGCCAGCTTAATGGCCAGTAGTTCACGGTTACCGATGTCATAATTCTGCTCCGCCGGGGATAGCTTCTTCGAGAAGAAGGCACATGGATGGAGTCGTGGTGGATTCCCCTGCCGCTGGGAGAGGACTGCTCCGACCCCGGTGGATGAGGCGTCCACTTCCACGATGAACTGGTGGCTGGGATCAGGGTGGATGAGGATTGGAGCGGTCTTGAAGGCTTGTTTGAGCAGGTGGAAAGCTTTAGTGGCCTCGGGGTTCCAGGACAGAGACTTGGGCCGGTTCCGGAGGAGAGAAGTTAGAGGGGAGCTGAGTAAACTGTAGTCCTTGATGAATCTTCGATAAAAGTTGGCAAAGCCCAGGAAGCGTTGAAGTTCTTTTATGGAGCCGGGTTGAGGCCAGTGTGTGATGGCGTCCACCTTCCCCTGGTCCATCTTCACGCCACATGGGTCGATGATGTAACCTAGGAACTGGACTGAGGGCATATGGAACTCACATTTTTCGGATTTGAGGTAAAGGTGGTGTTCCCGGAGTTTTCGGAGTACGAGGATGACATGATGGATATGTTCTTGCTTGGATGTGGAGTAGATGAGGATGTCGTCGATGTAGACAATTACGAACTTGTTAAGGTAATCTCTGAAGACTTCATTCATGTAGTTTTGGAAGACGGATGGACTGTTGGATAACCCATACGGCATGACCCGGTATTCATAGTGCCCGGAAGGAGTGATGAAAGCGGTCTTCCATTCGTCCCCCTTCCGGATGCGGATTAGGTTGTAGGCGCTCCTCAAGTCCAGTTTCGTGAAGATCCTGGCTCCGCGTAGTTGTTCCAACGCCGCTGGGACCAGGGGAAGAGGATAACTGAATTTGACGGTTTGTGAATTGAGGTGGCGATAATCGATGCACGGCCTCAAGCCTCCGTCCTTCTTGGCCACGAAGAAGAAGCTGGAAGCGGCAGGGGAAGTAGATGGTCGGATGAACTCCTGAGCGAGGGCTTCCTGTATATAATCCTCCATGGCCTTCTGCTCCGGGATGGACAAGGGATAGATTCGTCCTTTAGGAAGGGTTGCTCCAGGCAGGAGGTCAATGGCGCAGTCCCATGGCCTATGAGGTGGTAGCTTCGTTGCCAACCGCTTACTGAACACATCCTGGAACGCCCGATATTCAGGAGGGATGATATGATCCATCTTCGTGTCGGGGCTCTCCACTGATGTGGACTGGACCGGTAGGGAAGACTTCCTTAAGGGAGGACTGACCTTGGGGATTTTAGCTGGAGGAGTGATGCAGGTATGATGGCAGGACATTCCCCATTTCAGGATCTCGCCAGTGGGCCAATGGATGTGAGGTTGGTGGAGGTTAAGCCAGGGGCGTCCCAGGATGATGTCTGCGGTGGATTCCTCCAGCACCATGAACGTGATGTCTTCTTCGTGCAGGAGTCCCACGCGGAGGATGATTGTGGGGGAGAAATAGTGGACACGACCCTTGCCCAGCGGCTTTCCCTGTATGGTGGTTACTTTGAGTTCGATAGGGCTTCGGTGATGTTTGGCGTTGAGACGAGTTAAGGTTTGCCGGTTGATGAAGTTCCCCGCCGAACCGATGAGGGCTTGTACTGAAACAGAAGAGCAAAGGTGTCTTAGAGTAACCCAGGTCTTAGTTAGATGAGCAGTTTGAGGAGGTATATGGATGGTACTCACCGCTGGGCGTGGAGGTCGAACTGGACAGGATGGTAAGAGGTGTCCATCTCCCCCACAATAGAGACATAGCCCGGCGTTGATCCTCCGCTGACGTTCCGATGCGGACAGATGGTGAGAGTCCACTTGCATGGGTTCAGGTGCTGGAGGAGCGACAGATGGTATAGCGGGCGGAGGAAGTACAGCGGGAGTGAGCGGATGACAGGCAGTGAGTCTCTGGGCAACTCGAATGGATTTCTGAATGAGATTCTCTAGTCCTAGTGAGTCTTCGTACACAACTATCAAACTTTGTATCTTGTCATTCAATCCGTGGCGATATGCTGTAATTAAGGTAGTTTCATTCCAGCCGCTTATGTAAGCGAGAGTACGGAAGCGTATGGCAAGGGATCCGCGGTGCGGTCCTCGCCCGTGTCCGAAGAGCTCTGCATGCGGTCTGGTCTTCTGTCAGACACAGACGAGGACACATAGGATTCAGTGATAAGGTAGTTTAATGTGAATCAGAGGTTTCAGACACAGGTGAATCTTGACACGTGGATAGAACGGTGACAACACAACTTCCCTTATGGTGAACGGTGATCCAGATGGTGCTCAGATGAAGACGATGGGGACAGGAAGACTGACGAGGATGAAGAGGGTTCAAGAGTTCAGGTAGGTTTAATAATGGCGTTCAGGCAAGTGAGGAGATCGGTGCAAGACCAGACGATGAGTGATGGTGACTGATGGCTTTATATGTGGTTTTGGTGATGATGCACAGGAGTTCAGAATTCGGGTGATTGGGGACGAGTGGGTGTGGCGTAAGTGTCCGATTCCGGGAGTGTAGAAGGTGTGGCTGTGACAAACATAGGGTTTTTAAAGACAGCACTTGAGAGAACATCAAATTTAAATGCATAAAATTAAAGTTTTAAGTTTTAGCAATATTAATGTGGTCAGGTCATAGGCCAAAGAAGTCTGACACAACACCTGTCTGATCGGGTTAGTTTTTACAAAGCCACATAAATGGCCCATGCAAAAAAGGATGTGCACAGGGACATTTTCTCCATGAGATATAAGGTGACACACTGTCTGCATTCACTTGCCAGTATATCTCAAGTAGCTCCTCAGAACCCTGAGCCATAGGAGTGACTCAACAGAGATTCTGAGTCAACATCAACATGTATGAAAAGCCAAAGCACCCCATAGTTTGAAGCTAAGCATGGTTCATGGTCCTGCTGGAAATGTATTGTCTGTCTCAGAGCATTTCTGCAATGTCAGGACAGCTTAAAGGAACAAATGTTTTGAACAAATGAACAACACATAACGCCATTTCCCTCAATTTTCCAACATCTGTAAAATATCTGTGTGTTTTTAGTCTATACTCCCACTCACAGACTCATATGAATGTCTGTGACCTCCTTTTAGTATACATACCCAGAATCCCCCGCAGCTGAGATCTGGCTCCCCTGAGAGGCGAAACAAGCAAACACATACAAGTAAACACACATCAGCCAATGGACACATGTGCCAGTGGGTGCTCGGATCAGAGAAACTTGCACACACATTCAAACATAGCCTGAAGCAAACATAATACAAGAGCGCAGAGAACCTGGGTATATTTCAGATGGAGTCAATGACCTCGTCGCAGCTGAGCAACACAAGTCTGGCCTGTTTATTTACACACACATCACTTTATCTCTCAATTTCCCTACTTGCAGTGCCGACAGCATGTATGGAAGCTTGAAACATCGTACCAAATGAAACAGATAACACAGGATTAACACAGGATTAGAATCCACGGGAGGAGATACTGAAGTCAGGAAGTTAAGCAAATACTTATTATTTCCTGTATAGAAACTGTTACACTAGCAATACATGTAAAGAGCTGGTGTTAAACAAAACAGCATGATACTACAATATATGTACAGTATTTAAATTTAATATATAAATTCTGAATTAATTTTAATTTCTTTAAAAAATATATTCTGAGCTATAAATAAATTTTTAATCTCTTTTAAAAAGAATGTCCAAGAGTTTTACATTATATATATATATATATATATATATATATATATATATATATATATATATATATATATATATATATATATATATATATTTAGTATTATGTAATAAATAACTTTTAAATAAATGTAAAGAACATTGCAGAGAGCTCTACATTTTTGTAAATATTTTTTTAACTTAAATACATTTCAAAATATATTTAATATATGAAAATGTATTTATGGCTATTAAAAACAACAACAACAACAACAACAACAACAACCATTTCCTTGTACTTTGTTTCACTTAGCCGGGTTCTACCAGCTTATTGATCTCTCTTGTGCACACACAGTCTCTGCTGCATCCAGACTAGTCGTAAAAAGTAATGGAAGTGGTAATTACACCAAAATAAATGGGCTCTATCAATCCTTAATGTGTGTCACAAAACAGCTGTACATGACCCAAGCTGTCTTATGGAGCCCCCAGCGCCCAAAGTTACTATCAATACTAACACTACCATGAAATAACCAAAGCCTAGTGGGACTTTTGCAACAGGCCTTATTAGGAAAACTGCAAAAACTAAAAAAAAGAAGAAAAAAACAAGTCGCCTCGCAGTTCTAAAGAGAGAGGTGTGCACCAAACCTTATATTTAGTTGTTGTGAGGTCACCCTGAGGTCATTGGCTGACGGGACATTATGGGATGCCTGTTACTCTAAATGGAACAGAAGATCTTTTTTTTTTTTGTCATTTGAAAAATTGAATTTAGGCTGGGATGCTGCTGTAAAGAACTTTCAAGAACTCAAAACTAAACCACAAGTTGAGGAATGGTGCCACGTGACATTCAGCACTAAGTTTAAGAGCATGTTGATAATGCCAATACCTATTTTACACTATTTCTTTAGTGAATTAAATGCTAAAACAATGCAAATAAACAATTGTCAATAATTACAAATTTCCCTCTTGACAAGTTGGACCACATGATGAGAATAACTGCTCAATGTGAAAAGAAAGACAATTACTGCAGAATGAAAGAATTGGTTGCACTTTATTTTACTGTACGTGTACTAGCATGTACTTATAATGTACTTACAGTGTATTTATCTAAGAAAGTTCTGGTAATACAAGGTAACTACATGGGGTAGGGGTAGGTTTAGGGGTAGGGTTAGTACCTAGTTATTACATAGTTATTGTAATTACTATAATAAGTACATAGTATGTACATGAGGAACAGGACTGTAAAATAAAGTGCTACCAAAGAATTTTATGTTTGCATGTCAAAAAAACAAAACAAAAAACAAACATATAGCCTACCTATCTTCTAATATCTGATCTAAAATACAATTTTCTTTATTCTCAGCACTTGATACTGATTCAAACTTTTTAAGATGCCTTTTTGACCCTGTATTAACAAAGCAAAAGACAAATGTCTGATCTGAACGTCTATTCATAGCTCTACTAGGACTGTCAATGGTTAAGAGAGAGATAGAACGTGCTTGTCAAGAGATGAACACTGACAGTGCTAAATCAGAAAAGTGGTGCACAATCTTCTTGCATTTAACTTACAAAGAGTTATACATGCTTGCCTTGAATACACAAAATCGTGGAGTTATTACATAAGGATATATCAGATTTGCTTGGGAATTGAGCACAAATCTCTGAAGACTGAACTTTCTGTAGATAAATAGTCAATCAATCTACTATAAACTATCTTAATTGTTTGAATAGCATTGTACACATTATTTTGCATCATCTTATGCGGTGAAATTGTAGACATTTGAGTTTCGACATCCACTGCAAACTTAATATGGTTATGGTTTACTCATACAGTAGTTGTCTCTCTACAATAAGCTGGGATATGTAAAAGTAAATTAAATTATTATTATAATTACAGCTCAATATTAACTGTAAATGTCAAGCAAAAAGTGTCCAAACATACAAAATCCCATTAAATAATAGAACAACACTTAAAAATAAAGGTTCTTTACTGGCATCAGTGAATCCATAAAGAACCTTTAACATCAGTGGAAACCTTCCATTCTACAAAATATTTTTTTACAATTGGACGAGTGTTCTTTATTCTTCACACTAAGCAAAAACGGGCTCTTTTAAGGAATGTTTACTAAAAGGTTTATCGGGGAACCAAAAATGGTTTTCTACGGCGTTGTTGCACACCCCTCCTTTCTTATTTTTATGAGTAAAGAACTAAACATTCAAAACAGTGTTTCTGCCTATAACACTTTCTAATAGGAGTGTCTATCAGCTATGCATTTTTTTTTTTACAGTCTTCTCCTGCTTTAGCCTCGTGCTGTTCATGTTCCCGTCACTGAGTGTCTGGCATCTCACAAACTGTTCATTTATTAATAGGCATAATGCTTCAGTTGCCACTTATCTGCTCTGAATTATGCATGCATGCTAAAATCATTGTATGTGTCTAGAGAGGGAAATAGATAGACATATACACAGAGTGAGAAAGAGAGAGAGAGAGAGAGAGAGTGAGAGAGAGACGCAATGCTGTGTAAAAAATCCTTTTCTCCATTACAATGGCACATTTGGGTCATGCATGAGTTTGCATAACAGGCCTCCATTTTCCATAAGCTCCAATTTATTCTGCCAGTTGTTTTTGCATGTTGCTTGTTTTTGAAGCCTTTCCGAAGCATTTTTAACAGGACTGGCTTCACTCCAAAGGCGACATGTTGGTAAGTCTCTCCAGTGATCTTCTGAGTGCCCGCCAGGCATCAATGCTAGTGTCATTACACAGCTATGCATGATAGCATTCTTTTGTCATGCTTTGTGTGTAATTGCTTGTGACATTCATACTTGTGTTTCATGGTGGGGGAGTAGGGGGATGTTGCCAAGCATATTAGTAAAACCACCCTCACATGGCTCTCTTAAGGTTTTCGCTATTTGCCATGAAATCGTGCATCCATCACTTTGGATCAATAAACATTTGGAGTATGAAAATACACAATTTGACTGATATCTGTTTGTGAAGAGCTTGTTTTTGTTAAAGCTTGTTTTTTTTTTGCCAACAAAGGGATAGTTCATCCACTAATTAAAATGTCATCGTTTATGAGCCATTCCGACAGAAAGTGATTTTGTGTTTAAAAACACAAGATACCATAATCAACTGGGGAAAAGAGTGAGTTGAACTCATTTAACTTAAGTAGCATGGCATGTGTGAGATGTACAAGATTTACTTACTAAACCCTACAAGTTTTTTTTTTTTTTTTTTTTAAGTTGCAGCTGTTTTGGCCCATACAGTCAAAGTCAATGGGGACCAAAACAACATTTAGACATCATTTACTATATGGATAATGCAGTATATGTATATAAACATAAGCATAAACATAAAATACATATAACAGACCAATAGATAAGAAAAAGACACTTTTATGTCTAAAAGAATATGAAGAGTTAACAGAACGTAGACACTCTGTAAAAGGAGCTATATTTGTGATCATGTGGGTGGAATGAAAACCTGTAATATTGAATCTCTCTGACTGTAATTTAGTTTAGAACACAGCAACTAAATGACACCTAACAAACAGTCTGTTACATTTGCTACTGTGTTGGAGAACCGAGCGAGGAACGAGAGAAGATGTGAAGAACATCAAGAAGGCGATTGAATGAACTCGAGGAATCCAGGAAACCAAACATAGCTGAGGAGGTTGACATTCACAATACCGGATGCTGAAACTAAGAACTGGACTCACTATAAATACACAGGGCTAGACGAGACGCACCTGGAACTAATGAATGAACATAATTAGAACAGGAACAGGAAGAACCAAATAAGGGCATAAACATAACATGGAGCATGTGGGGGACGAAAACACACACAGATACAGAGCAGAGTCTGACACAGACAAGAGGAAAACATAGTGTACAATAAATTAACTGTGGGGCAATAGGCACAAAAGCAGGCCAAAAGCAATCTATTCTATGTCAGTGAGCTCTGAAATTACATTTTTTGAAAGTGTTATAGTCATGACCCAAAAAGGAAACAGAAACAGTGAAGCAAGACAGATTTATCCACAAATGATCTTCCCCATCAACCAAAAAAGATCCTTATTCGATCATAGTGTAACAAGCCTATATAAACCTGACTCAGTAAACAACGATTTATCAGTCACTGTTTTTGTAAAGAAAAAAAAAAGGATATGGGAAGATTTAGTGTTGCAGACAAATGTAAAGAAAACTTTGCTAAAAATATTGACATCGAACAAACTGACAACAAGAAACTACATGATTATTCATGTACAACTAATCAATCTGCATAAAGTGCAATATCATCTGATAATGATTAATGATAATGATTAGAGACTCAGAAAAAGATGTGCAAGTCAGATTATATTAATAGACTATTCATTGTCATATTTCGATTTTATGTTTTTGTTATGTAAAAGATCCTGGAGGTCATTTTGGTTCCAAAACATGGAGACAGGAAGAAATGAACTTGATTAGGTAATGCAGAACTATCTTGTGTGAGATAGACTGAAACCATGTGTGTGTCTGTTAAAATGTAATTATCTATGAAGATTCGGGAGGAGCGCGTCAGATACTTAGCCTAATCATCACAGGTGGACCACAATCAAGTAATCAATCCCACAGTATAAATATCGCTGACTTACCTCTATCCATTGACGGTTTATCAGCATCCCTCCTCCACCCCATCTCCTCACTCCAAGTTCACTTTACAATATACGGGGAAGGGGGGGTACTCTAGCTTCGGGCAATTCCCGAGCTCGGAGCCCTTCCCCGGACAGCACGCCAAATACGCATACCATACCTCAGCTAATTATATGTAAGCGTGAACTAGTGAAATGAACTTTTACCAGCTGATCTCAAGGGAACGATGTGTCTCTTGATTAGAAAGTTATCCTTTGCATATCAAAGAATAATTGTTGCATGGCTATGAAAATACTCTCTGTATAAACTAAACATTTCTGGAGTAATTACAGGCAAGTAAAAATGTAATCTGTGAAAGATTATTTTTCTGTTTCATGGTTTTTCTATTTGTTTGAATAAGCATGTTGTCTTTACAGAGTAAGGAAGAACAGATGGCAAAATAAATGACAGAGAAAGTTTGTTTTCTGCTCACTGCCAACAACCGTGCTGACAAATAACCGATTTCCACAGTCAACCTGAGGCGTTTCATTTTCAGCCATTTTAATGGCAACACAGCCGGCTCGGCAGAGATTAAACGTGGATGCTGCTTTTCTAATCTGCCTGGGCAACACGCCTTTAAATTTGATTTGTGCTATCAATGTGGACTGTGAAATCATGTGGCTACACATCAAAGTGTGACCAGAATTGGCCAGCATGTTAATGTTAAGCAGGTGTATGTCCTTTGTCTTGAGAAAGGTGACTGCATAAAGTCGACTGTCTGTGTTACACTGAGATTAATACAAATGAAAAGAGTCACAATCCACATTACAGTGATCTACCATCTCTTCATCTAAAACAGCACTGGTTAGATATTGCTTTATTTCAGTGGCGGCTCCAGACAATTTTGATTGGGGGGGCAATGGGGGGGTCCTGGTCTTTTCAAGGGGGGTCTCATGAAAACCAACAAAAAATACAGTGGACATGGCTAATAACCGCATATTTCTGCTACTAAACAACAAAAACACCTTTGCAATGTAAACAAATGACAGGCTATATTTGTTATTCATATCCTTCACACTGCACTTTCATGTCAGGTATATTATGCATTTTTATTGACATTGATATTTTTACATTTATTTCCAGATAGATATTATTGAGTTTACAGGCTAAAGTGGTCTTGCTGTTGTAAACACAGTTGCTTTTGTAGAAAAAATATTTGCATCACATTTAAAATAATTATATTTTAATTCATTTCTGAATTGTTTTTATTTTTATAATGATAATTCAGAGAATGAGAAAATCTGTATAAGCCTTACCAGTGTTGTGATAATTATTTTTACGTGTTAAAAATAAATAAGTACTGTAATATAATAAAAGTTTATTCAAATAACATAAAAAAGACCAGACCCCTCGATGCCTGTGAAACTTTTCTCCCTCAAACAGCACGCTAGTGTTACTTCTACACTACAGGCTACACACAGCAATATAAACAACGTATCTGCATGTTCTTACATCACATCGTTCTTGTAAAATAATAATAAGTAAATAAACACCAAAATCACTTCGCTGAGAATGAAACACCACTTACCAGCTGCCACGATGTTGAAAATATCCTCTAGCAATTAAAAAATGCGCGTGCAGCGTGAGGAATCTTCCCGGTTGGAGGAGGTCGTAGTCAGGTGAAAGGTCATCATGTTGGTCATTTTATTTACGGCTAAATTATTATTGTAATTAATAAATTGTACTAATATTATGATTGGGCGTGGGCAGGCATTCACAAAAGTTTATGTTATTACAAAAAAAAATTGAGGAAATTTTGCTTTGACAAAAGGGCACTTAAGGGGCAAAGGAGCAGGTGCTCAAGTGAACCGGTTCTTTCGGACAATTCGATCAAATAAACCAGTTGAAAAAAAATGGTTCACCGGTTCTTTTGCGCTCTATGTAATGCCGTCATTGGCGATGATTGCCCTTCATTCAAGCCTTTGGTTAACTCCGCGCTTATAACATTAGCACAGAATCAGTTCAGAATCAATCACCAAAAGAATCAGTTCGGTTCAGATGCGCTCTGTGTCAGTCTGCTTCACGCTGAATCACGCATGCGCAGTTATCATCAGCTCATCGGTTCTCGAATCCCGACAGAAACGGTTCTCGGTTCAGTGTATGAATAAATGTCGAAATAATTATTATTTATTATTGTTCTGCGTAGTTTGAAGAGAAACATTTTTGGATCTTTATCCCGAATATATATATTTTTTAATCAGGAAGAGGCTGGGGGGTCAAATGGGGGGTCAAGGCATTTTTTGACAGGGTCTTGAGACCCCCCAAGACCCCCCCTGGCGCCGCCGGTGCTTTATTTCTTTTTACATTTAAGTGACTTTGAACGTGGAATGGTTGTTGGTGCCAGAAGGGCTGGTCTAAGTATTTTAAAAACTGCTGATCTACTGAGATTTTCATGCACAACCATCTCTAGGGTTTACAGAGAATGGTCCAAGAAGAGAAAATATCCTAGTGAGCGGCAGTTGTGTTGACGAAAATGCCTTGTTGATGTCAGAGGTCAGAGGAGAATGGGCAGACTGGTTAGAGATGATAGTAAGGCAACAGTAACTCAAATAACCATTTGTTACAACCAAGGTTACAGAATACCATCTCTGAACGCACAACACATTGAACCCTGAAGCAGATGTGCTACAGCAGCAGAAGACCACACCGGGTGCTGCTCCTGTCAGCTAAGAACAGGAAGCAGAGGCTAAATTCACACGAGCTCACCAAAATTGGACAACAGAAGATTGGAAAAAAATTGCCTGGTCTGATGATTCTCTATTTCTGCTGCGACATTCAGATGGTAGTGTCAGAATTTGACATAAAGAACATGAAAGCATGGATCCATCCTGCCTTGTCTCAACTCTTCAGGCTGCTGGTGGTGGTGTAATGGTGTGGGGGATATTTTCTTGGCACACTTTGGGCTCCTTAGTACCAACTGAGCATCGTTTAAATGCCACAGTGTCCATTTCCATTCCTTTATGACTGCAGAATACACATCTTCTGATGGCTACTTCCAGCAGGAAAATGCACAATGTCACAAAGCTCAAATCATCTCAGACTGGTTTCTTGAACATGACAATGAGTTCACTTTACTCAAATGTCCTCCACAGTCACCAGATCTCAATCCAATAGAGCATCTTTGGGATGTGGTGGAATGGGAAATTCACATCATGGATGTGCAGCCCACAAATCTGCAGCAACTGTGAGATTCTATCATGTCAATATGGACCAAAATCTCTGAGGAATGTTTCCAAAATTTTGTTGAATCTAAAGCAAAAATAATTAATGTAGTTCTGAAGGCAAAAGGGTGTCCAACCCGATACTAACAAGGTGTAATAAAGTGGCCAGTAAGTGTAACTATTAAACAAAACAATATTAAAAAAATATTACAATGTACAGTAATTATATTTATGTTAAAAAAAGACATGTCAAAAAGACAAAAGAGAAATGTCCCCACAAGATTAAATATCTGAGGTTTTCTATACTATCCACAACACAAGGTTTAACTTGACCATACACACACACACTACACACACTAAACACACTACAGGCTAGACGTTTACATGCATTTATGAGTTTAGATCTATTAATTGTAGCTGCAGTACTGTGTCTAATAGTATATAACAGTACTTAAGTTAACAGAAGAAAATATATTTGTCAGCTGGTCTCTTCATGTAAGATGATAATGGCTTTATTCTGGAAAGACCAGAAGCATATTGTTACTTTGTGTTGGCACAAAGAGCTGCTCGCTTCTGGCATGTTTGGGATGGTCTCTGCCTCAGCAGGTCCTCATTTGGCTGTGCTCTATGTGGTCGTTCTCTTTTTTCCTTCTTTTTGTAGGTAGGTCAAAAGAGAGATCCTTTCTGTCAGCTCATTGCTCACGTTGATGAAGTCGCTTGTTAGTGGGACTCTCTTCTCTCTCTCATTAGAGTGAGCAGAGCCGAAGAGAGGGGGGCAGGGGATGAGTGACCAGCCTGAACCCTGTCATGTCAAAGCCGGCCAGATCATTCTAGAGATGGGCTCTCATTACTCAAGGTCAGGGTCCACAGAAACCCTTAGCACTGGTCTAAGGACAGAGGCAAAGAGCCTCCCAACATTGCCTCTCAACTGGCAAACATTTAAAGTCACGAGTGGTTGGTGTGGAGTGTGTTTGAAGTGTTTTAATCTTAAATATATATTGTGATGAGGGGGGCGGGGCTGAGAGCCATAGGAATGGAGCGAGGCCAGTGGAGTCAATGCTAATGCACGATTTAATTTTGTGTTTTGGTTCTGTTCTCACAGAGTTGCACTATTGTTTGTTTATTTTATTATTAAAGTGTTTAAATGTTCGCCGGTTTCTGCCTCCTTCTTCTCGTGACTACGAACTGTGCTACACATATATATCCATTCCCTGAGACTGAGATGTTACGTCGCTGACCGACAAATTGGGATCTCAGGTCGAGAGGGACCGACTGAAAGGGAAATATATAAATATTGTTATTGAAATAATTATACTTTTTGTGATAACCATATCATATATTCTAAGCACTTTTTATAAACGTCAAAGAAAGAAAATAATACATCACATAAATGCTATATGATATTAGTGAATTTGTCTGCTTCACAAATGCATCAAAAGCAATCAAGTGAAATAAAGGTTATGATTCACTTCATATCAGACCAAGTGAAAAGATAATTGTCTTTTCTCCGGCATCGCCAGAGATGTTCATAACCACATGATTTATCTTGTTTCGGAGTAATTTGGGCATTAATATTTTCATCATTATGTGACCGGGGAATTTAATTGACCACCAGAAACACTTTTAGCGGGTTTACTTACTTTGTAGTTTATTCATTTAGTATTTTCGAAAGAATGACATGTTCTGAAATGTTTAACAAGAGTGTACAAGAAACCGTTCCGGCTCAAAATAGACCGGAAACAAAGAAAAAGAGTTAAATATCTATTTTTGAAAATAGACGGAACAAAAAAACAGAGAAGGATACAAAGAGCTGGGAATAAAGTTTAAATCTCACAGCTCTATATTTCTCAGTGTATAATTATTCCTAATGTTCAACAGATTGTTCCACAATCCAACTGCTATAAGCAGAAACAAACTCTTAACCATCGCAAACACGGCCCAGTAAAAATACAGCCGCCACACAAAGATACAAAAGTTAAATAATTAAATACAAAAGGAATACCACAACAACAAAATGTTGTGAGACGCTACAGAGAAACTACCACACTAAAATCACATGTGGTACTACACGGTACAATACGGCAGTGGGAATACTATACAAAATAAACAAAGCATAATAAGAACATGGAAATATTACCCACTTACATATAATTTGTGAAAAATAAAAAGATAACACTCACAAAATGATGAGCTCCTACTTTACACCTCACATTCACTTTATGAGGGCTGAAATCCTCAACAAAATGCTGTACTGTAAATAATCAGATAAAACATCAACACCTGAAACATTTGCACAATGTAAAAAAATGTGTAAAGCCACAATTGAACAGGCCTATACCGCATGGTGTGACGTCATTCCATCGTACACAATACAACTTTAATAACATGACATCTTTAGAAACCACACAACAAAATATATATCCAGAAATGATATTTAAGAGGAAGATTAGAAGGAAATACTAGATTTACCCTTGGATGGTCTTAAATATGTCACTGATTACAGAGAGTGCACATCTCCCCAACGTTGCTCCCTGCACATCACCCAAAAAGATCTGAAAACAGCACATGCGCATTTCCCATGCATAATGCAAACAGCACCACCTACTGACGACTCAAGGAAAAATGCAGATATTAACTGTTTCTTCTGACTTAGTAATTTACAGAAAACAGAAAATAAAAATAAAATAAGTTTAACGATGCAAAGGGAGAAATAAATTACTATACTTTTTACCACTCGGTTACATTCTCCCCTGCAATAAGTCAGCGTCCTCGATGACTCACTCAGTAATAAATTCAGTATTCATGGCACCTCGTAATGCCTTCTCAAACAACGCAGTGCCAATACTGGTCAGCACTTGCGACACCATATCTGTGCTGACACTTACTGCATTACAAGCAGACCTAGGTGCATGGAAAGGATTTGTGTGAACACCAGCAGTTGCACGCTTACTTCTGCGCACAGCTGGAACGGGTACTTCTCTCTGAACTCTGTCACACATTTCACCAGTTTCAAAACCTAGAGACCGAATAACCTCATCTGCAACCTCTGCATTTAAGGCCACACCATCAGATTCTGCAAAATCTCTACCAGTGTCAGATGATACTGGTACTTGGTTACCTTCAGAGCTACCCAAAGTACCGGGTGCCTCTGAGTTAACTTGAATGTTGGTGGCCCCTCTTACAGAAGGTTGCACCACCTCCTCTACGACCACAAAATCTGGCTCAGAAGTGTCATTCTCAACCATGGTAACCTGCTGTGTATCTGGCTGAGATCTGTCCCTACTCCTAGGCCTAGGAGTAGGCACAGCACCTGGACGCAACTCTGACCGGTGAACCTTTTTTGAGGGCCCTCCCTCTAAAGGTTCCACAGTGTAAGTCGTGCCTATTACTTCCACTACTCGGTACACAATTGGGCTCCAGGCATCTTGAATCTTGTTCCTGCCTGGAAACCGCTGACGCAAATACACCAACTCGCCCACACCGACCTGGGGACAAAATGCCTTCTCATTCAAACGAGTCACTCTCTCTAGAGCTTTTTCCTCTGAGTACTCCCTAGCTTTCTCATGGGCATACCTCAGCCTCTCCTGATGAACAGATAACCAGTCTTGCTTCCCCTCAGAGACTTCCTCACCACCCAGCAATGCATCAATGGGCAGATGTGGCTGTACCCCAAAAAGAAGATAATAAGGGGAAAAACCGGTAGTAGCATGTGGCGTCACATTATATGCATGGACTAACTCTGGCAAGTACTCAGGCCAACGCCGTTTCCGTTCCGGGGGTAGTGTACGTAACAGGTTGTGGAGCGTTCTGTTGTATCGTTCACATTGGGCATTTCCCTGCGGCCTATAAGGGGTTGTACGGGTCTTTTTCACCCCATAGAGTCTGCACAGCTCAGCGATTACCTCACTTTCAAAATTTCTGCCTTGATCGGAGTGCAACCTCTCCGGGACGCCATACTTCATAAACCACTCCTTCAACAAGACCTTTGCTGTGGTATCGGCCTTTTGATCTTTGGTGGGAAATGCCTGTGTAAACTTTGTGAAAACATCTGTGACAACCAGAACATTTTCACGCCCGTCAGAAGCAGGCTCTAGGACAGTAAAGTCCACCGCAATTACTTCAAGGGGCCTGGAAGCCAAAAATGCTCTCACAGGGGCACGGACTTTGGGCTGCGGCATCTTTGTGAGGATGCACCGTTGACACTTCTTTACCCATTCCTCCACATCTTCATACATACCAGACCAAAAACATCTCTGCTTCAACAACCCCACAGTCCGTTCAATGCCCTGGTGCCCCATATCGTCATGCACACTCAGCAGCACTCGCTCTTTCAAACACGCTGGCAACAACAACTGCCAACAGCTCTCCTCAGAAGAAAAATCTACTACCCGATACAGTAACCCATTACGTTCTCTGATAAAACTCCACTGCTTCAGAAGACACTTCGCTGACTTAGATAACGACTTTCTTTCTGGGTGCACTGGTCTCGTTTTCTTGTCCCAGAATCTTCTAAATTCTCTCAGAACAGGGTCGCTTTTCTGAAACTCAACCAGCTGTTCCCTAGTATAGCCAGGGAGTGTATGAGTGTTTCCTTGGAGACCAGTGCCAGCTTGTTCTCCAGCCTCCAATGCACGGATCTGCCTCAACCTGGCGCACTCAACACCCTTAAATGCGAGTTCAGGTCCCAAGGCTGTACCCCGACTAATCACACTGCAAATCGCTATACACTCATTCCAGTCAGCGTCCGGATCAGATTCAGGCTCCCCTGCAAACTCCTGCCTAGACAGCGCATCGGCTGCAGCATTACTCTTTCCCGGTCTGTATTTCACCTCGAAATTGAAGACAGAAAGCTGTGCTACCCACCTCTGCTCAATCGCTCCTAACTTGGCGGTTTGCAAGTGACAGAGCGGATTATTATCTGTGATCACTTCAAACCAGGACCCAAGTAAATAGCCACGAAACTTCTCAACTACTGCCCACTTGAGGGCCAGTAGCTCGAGCTTCATGCTACTGTAGTTGCGATCATTTTTCTCTGCATTACGCAACCTACGGCTGGCGTACGCAATGACCCGCTTCTCATCACCCTGTTTCTGATATAAGATGGCACCTAACCCATTCTGGCTCGCGTCTGTTTCAAGGATGAAAGGGCAACTGAAATCTGCGAAACCAAGTACCGGGGCTGTTGTCAGTCTATCCTTTAACTGATTGAATGCACAATCACATTCACTAGACCACAGAGTACTAAAGTGACGACCACTTCTGGCACACCTGCCTTCCCTCAGACAAAAATTTACCAGGTCATGTAAGGGTCCAGCTATCTTTGAAAATCCCTCAATAAACTTCCTATAATAGCTGCAGAACCCCAGAAATGACCTCAACTCCTTGACATTCTCCGGGATCTTCCAATTACTAACTGCAGCAACCTTGTCAGGGTCAGGTGAAATCCCCTGCACTGACACCTGATGACCAAGGAAGCGCACAGTGTCTTGGAGAAATCGACACTTCCCTAGCTTCACCTTTAAACCAGTCTCTGCCAACCGCTTCAGCACCATCTCCAGTCTTTCTAGATGTTCTTCAAATGTTTGTGAAAACAACAAGATGTCATCTAAGTACACTATCAACACCTGAAAGATCAGATCGCTCATGACAGCTTGCATAAGCCGCTGAAAGGTCGACGGTCCATTACAGACCCCAAACGGCATCCTCCGGTACTCAAATAAACCAAAGGGTGTCGTGAATGCCGTCTTGGCTCTATCCCGGTCACTCACCGCAATCTGATGATAACCAGAGGCCAAGTCCACAGTTGAGAAAAACTTTGCTCCCCGGAGGGCATCAAAGCTCTCGTCAATTCTAGG
Source organism: Carassius gibelio (assembly GCF_023724105.1). NCBI lineage: Eukaryota > Metazoa > Chordata > Actinopteri > Cypriniformes > Cyprinidae > Carassius > Carassius gibelio. The sequence goes on from NC_068381.1 coordinate 14,284,606, forward strand.
TAGCGGAAATGCATCACGCCTTGTCTTTGCATTGAGCTTCCTATAATCTACGCACAAACGTAGTGACCCATCGGTTTTGCGAACTAATACCACTGGCGAGGCATAAGCACTCACACTCTCTTGAATGACACCCTTCTTCAGTAACTTTGTGATATGCTCTCTAACCTCTTGGTATTGATTGGGTGGAATGCGTCGATAAGGCTGATTCACCGGAACGTCATCAGTCAAATGTATCTCGTGTTGAACCTTATCTGTATAACCTAGATCATCATCGTCCAAAGCAAATACACCTAAATACTTCTCAAGAACCGCTTTTAGCTGAACCTGCTGTTCAGGCGTGCCTCCCATGTCGACATGATCCAAGACCGATTGGATGGGGGGTTCAGAACACTGACCGACACCAACAGTGACCCGTTCTGTGTCTGCGGAGATTCGCTGAAACTTCACTTCGCAGGATGAACCCGCAGTGCTACCATCTATCAGAGACACCATACCCAAACGAGCTCTGGGCTGAAGCCAAAGGTCTTCCTGAGACAGGTTAAGTACTCTCACTGGACACAAAGGTAACTCTGATGTGACCAAGGTAGGTACTACAACCAAACCTCCTGGCAAGGGTGTGTTCACTGGTTCAACCAACCATGCAGAGCCATCCCTTTTTTTTCCAGATTCCACACCCCTGATCAGGACAGTGGCTGCAGACCAAGCAGGCACATGGGCAGGAGTCTTACCTGCGACACGAGCGAATGAAACTCGCTCCACTAACTCAACCGATTGGGCCTGCTGGAAGGCTACCCTCCAGTTGGAGTCTAGTCTCCCACCTAATGCAGTGTCAAATTCAGCGTGAACAATCTGTCGGCACTTACTAATAATGTTCATTCCTATAAGCACAGCCATAGACGATGGACTAGGAGTTTCTTTAACAATCAAGAAGCCACACTCAGGCAAAGTCATCCCCATAACCTCCACGTCCAGCTCCATGTAACCCAAATAAGGAATGTCTAAACCGTTGGCTGCTGTGATCTTCAGCCAACCTGAAGTTGACAACACATCACTCTCATTACCAAACAGATGCTCTCGGAAGAATCCCTCTGTGATGGTACTAACCTGACTACCAGTGTCGAGCAGACATGACACTATCACACCCCTGATTTTCAAGTCCACCATAGGGCACGTTCCAACTGCTCGTTCAAGGAACCTATCTCGACTGGTTCCCTCAGGCGGTGAACCAGACACTGCCCCTTGCGTTGCCTGACTCAGCGCCATGGAAGGACCTGGGTTTTCTTGCCTTTCATTGGTCCTGGGAGTACTCTTGGGTCTCCCACCCTGTCTCATAGTGCAGCGCCTAGCAATATGCCCAACCTCATTGCATCGGAAACAGATAGGTTCTCCCTCCTCTGTAAACCTGGGAGGAGACTTTGACGAGGGCACAAAATTTTGCGGAACTGACACTGATCGTTGTGCAGTCAACTCCTTTACCGCCTTAGTGAGCTCTGAAATGGTTTGCTCTTGCTCACTTATTCGCTTGTCCTGCCGTGTAATCACTTGTAAAATATCATTTAACACAGTGGATGTTTGAGCCTCAGACCCGGCAGCATTATCCTTAGTTTCACTCAGAACTTCTGAATGGATGGGTCGATTATTTGCAACTCTAATCGGCCTGCTCTCTTCCATTGACCAAAGAATGGCTTCATTACGTATCTCAAGCAGGGTCAACTGGGGCTTTTCTCTGATTGTTTTACGCAGCTCTCGCCTTAATGCAGCATCTCGCACACCCTCCACAAACTGATCACGTAAAATTCCCTGCTCATTAGCCAGACCACCTGGGGACTGTTTTGTGACAGAGCTTAATAGGCGAGAGAGAGCATGAGAGTAATTTCGAAGGTCTTCCCCCTCCAATTGTTTGCGATTGTAAAACATCTGCAACAATTGTGTCCCGCTACGCCGTTCTCCAAACGCTTCCCGTAGGAATGCAAACAAATCACTGGCCTGTCTGGACTGGTTTCCCACACATAAACGCACCTCTTCAAGTGCGGGCCCCCTCAGATGTGAAATAATAAAGTCCAACTGTTCTTCCTGGGTTTGATCTCTGGCCCGTAGAACCCTTTCTACCTCCTCAATAAACTCTTCTACAGACCTCCCATCTTTGTTGTACTCCCCGCAAAAGGGTTGAATCTGACGTTCACGAGGGACATAAATATAAGAGCGAGTTGAATTACCCCCACCAACTGCCCTATTGGCCAGAGCATCATCCCTCCAATCTCTTAACTCTTGAATTTGACCTCTCATTTGCTCTATAACATCATTACCCACAGCCCCCTCAACAGGGACATCTACCCCCCCTGCAGGCAGTTCGTCAGTGTCTGACATTTCTTACACAAGCAGGTCAAAATAAAATAAAAATAACTCAGGATGAACAACTCAGTCAAATATAAATGTCCTTGGTGTAAAACTCGTCCAAACTTCCCAGTCCTTTCCAGTACCTCAGACGCCCTCGCACTGATACACAGTTCTTGGATGGATCCGTTAAATCCTGGAAGCTACGCTGCACATTTGACAGAAGGAATCACGTCAACCTGGACCAGTCTTCTGAGCAGTCGTCACACCTGGCACCCCGTAAACCCGATCAATCCAACGTCGATCACCACGTCCACAACCGCAATCCTCCACGCTCTGGACGTCCACTGCCTCTGCAAAATTATTCACCACTGCCGTATTGCCCGACAAAACACGTCTCTCATCACAAACAAATCAAACTGAATAAACTACCCCACTCCTGGTACCAAAAATGTGTGACCGGGGAATTTAATTGACCACCAGAAACACTTTTAGCGGGTTTACTTACTTTGTAGTTTATTCATTTAGTATTTTCGAAAGAATGACATGTTCTGAAATGTTTAACAAGAGTGTACAAGAAACCGTTCCGGCTCAAAATAGACCGGAAACAAAGAAAAAGAGTTAAATATCTATTTTTGAAAATAGACGGAACAAAAAAACAGAGAAGGATACAAAGAGCTGGGAATAAAGTTTAAATCTCACAGCTCTATATTTCTCAGTGTATAATTATTCCTAATGTTCAACAGATTGTTCCACAATCCAACTGCTATAAGCAGAAACAAACTCTTAACCATCGCAAACACGGCCCAGTAAAAATACAGCCGCCACACAAAGATACAAAAGTTAAATAATTAAATACAAAAGGAATACCACAACAACAAAATGTTGTGAGACGCTACAGAGAAACTACCACACTAAAATCACATGTGGTACTACACGGTACAATACGGCAGTGGGAATACTATACAAAATAAACAAAGCATAATAAGAACATGGAAATATTACCCACTTACATATAATTTGTGAAAAATAAAAAGATAACACTCACAAAATGATGAGCTCCTACTTTACACCTCACATTCACTTTATGAGGGCTGAAATCCTCAACAAAATGCTGTACTGTAAATAATCAGATAAAACATCAACACCTGAAACATTTGCACAATGTAAAAAAATGTGTAAAGCCACAATTGAACAGGCCTATACCGCATGGTGTGACGTCATTCCATCGTACACAATACAACTTTAATAACATGACATCTTTAGAAACCACACAACAAAATATATATCCAGAAATGATATTTAAGAGGAAGATTAGAAGGAAATACTAGATTTACCCTTGGATGGTCTTAAATATGTCACTGATTACAGAGAGTGCACATCTCCCCAACGTTGCTCCCTGCACATCACCCAAAAAGATCTGAAAACAGCACATGCGCATTTCCCATGCATAATGCAAACAGCACCACCTACTGACGACTCAAGGAAAAATGCAGATATTAACTGTTTCTTCTGACTTAGTAATTTACAGAAAACAGAAAATAAAAATAAAATAAGTTTAACGATGCAAAGGGAGAAATAAATTACTATACTTTTTACCACTCGGTTACATTTACATTGATTTGTCAACATCTATACAAACTAATTAGCAGAAAATATAATAACGTTATTAATTTGCCAGCTGTTAGGGACATGTAATTTCATGTAGACTTGCACTCTCAAAACGGGCGGATATGAGACAGATGGCATTGTGGGTAGTTTAAATGCTTGACACTGTGAAATGTGAATTTTTCCTGTCTGCGTTCACCACAGTTTTTTCATTAGCTAAAAGCATTATACGTTCAGAAAAAATAAGAGTAATGCATCGGGAGACAAGTCAATTTCTCCTGTTTTTAAATGTCACTAATCGAATTAGAGAACAACCTCATATCACTCACATTCAGGCTGCCTTTGTTGTCATTGTTGTCCTTGCTCGTGCAAGTCTTTTTCTGCCCAAATGTCGAGCCTTTCAGAAATTTAATTAATCAACCTCCTGTCCTTTCTCTCAAAAAGCAGCACGTTCTCGCTGGGTGTCTCTGCCTTAGCTTTTCCCCCCCCACACTTCCTCTGTTGTGCACTTTTCAGTGTCTCTCCATCCACAGCTGTTGATGCTCTGGGGGTGGCTGTCAAATGGGAAATAATGTTTAGGGTCGTGAGTGTACGGTTATTGCCCTGCAGTGACCCCATCAACACAAGCCACCATCATTAGCTTGGTCAGTACTTAAGCAAGTTGCTAAAACAAGATCTGGTTCTTGTTTACCTTAAGGATGTATAACACTATAATTCCCACATTAACAATGCCATATACTACAAAAAAATAAAAATAAAAATTGAGATCTGACGGCGCCCTAAACAGGTTGACACTGCAGTGATTCTGTCATCAGCAACATTCAAGCTGAAATTATACTATACTGAATCAGCAGGGTATCTGAAACTATGGTAAAGTGAAACAGCAGGGTGTCTGACACTACACTACACTAATGCCGCAGGGTGCCTGAAACTATACTACACTGAAAAACACTGTCTTAAGAGAGTCAAATATATTTAGGAACAGAAAAGACAGATAGATACACAGAAAGACAGAGTTGTTTCTTGTCTTGTCTTGTTTTGAGTTCCAGTCAATACTTCAGGTCAAATTTTCATATTTTCATAATCATGTGAAAAAAGTCATATCTGACAAATATCACTGTAGTGTATACTGATTTACTGTTGTTGGCCGATATTTAGACCGAAAGACAGTAGATAAATAGAACGGTTAATAAAATGATAGAACGGCAGACAAACAGACAGACTGAAAGACAGACAGACAGACAGACAGACAGATAATGAGGATGCAGATACTGGAAAACTTTAATTAAACTGCAGCTGCAAGTCATGAAGAGATCATGATTTCTTAATTAAGTTACATTAAAGATGATCATTCTTTTTATTACTATCCATACAGCTATTGTTTATGCACTGCTTTGATTTCATGTCTACATTATTAGTAGTGATTAAGGCAATGCTACTGCTAGTATTTCAGCTCAGTCACATAACGAGTAATAATTCATAATGAGATGGTGAAATCTTATGAAATCATACAACCTAACTTTAAACCAAACCATGATTGTAACAATCCCGAGCATATTCATACGATTTTTCTGAGCTAAGTTGGACCGAAATAATTTAATTGTAGCGGCAAGCTTTGTGTACACACTGACCATTTGTATTTGCTTCAGAAAATCAATTTAATTTAGAGGTCACAACTCCTGTTCTCCTCCTATAAACCCATTCATGATTTTAATATGGAAAAAAAAAAAACACTCAATAGTTGTACTTTTTTGTATGAGCCAAGTTATAACGACATAATTTCATTTCAACATATTGAGGACAAATCCCCTACAAACACTCAGAAATATCCAGGCAACCCCATAACAACCACCTAGAAACCACCCAGAATGAGGTAAAAACCAGCAACAAAACACCGAACAGTAAGCCAGCACCTTTGTAACTGCACAGCACCCATCTAGAACACAGTAGCAATCACCTAGAACACCTAGCAACCGCAACAGAAACAGCAACCAAAACCACCACCCGAGCACTTAAGCAAAAACATGCTAAAACATGTAAAAAATCATAACAGAGCTCTTTATTTGCTTTAGAAAACGCACAAAATCTAGTTTAGCTTACTGGTTGCGACTCCTGCAGTCAGTGATTTTGCAGAAAGTCTTCTCTTGATCAGATTATCGACTGGTTAAAACACTTGAATAGAAAGGACAACTGATGGTTTTGAAGCGATGCATTTTTAATAAGTATACTAAAAGATTGATGGACACAGAAATAAATCAAAGCTTGCAAGAACAGTATGTGTCTAGTCAGAGGTTTCAGGCACACTGTGGCCTGTTTGCGCTGCCATAATTCATTTGGGTTGTACTGAATACAGGCATATGCATGTTCTCATTAAGATCTCTGTGTTCTCAGCCACAGGGCATTAGCTCCAAGCTAATACATTTGGCAGCTAATGAGCTGCAGCGAGTCTTAGGCTAGAGCGAAACGAGGGACTGGGCCAAGTGTCGCCTCTCCTTTACACTCTGCTCTTTACTGAGACTAGAGAAAAGCAGCATAGTGTCCATGCTAATGAATCAATCATGGCTCGCAGATAAATAACAACTAACATAACGCTCTGGCTTACTGTCATTATGATGAATCCCTTTATTTGGAGGTATAGGCTCAGACCAAGAGCACCCTGTCTCCTGAACATGCAAAAAGTAATGATCATGGACAGAATGCGATACGGTGTGGTGAAAAAGAAGTGAAATACACTGCACGCTCCACTGACTCATTTTTAAATTGCTGTGGCACGGCAGAACGAATGCATTTCAGAGGGGCTTGAAGATATCGAGGTTTAGAAGGCAATGATGAAGTTGTGTAATACATTTGCACGAGACCATGCAGAATATTAGACGAACTAAGAGATGTTTTAAGGGTCTTCATTACTTTTACATTATTCCACATCTCACTGAATTTCACTTTGCATTTCTCATTTTAGGTTGTAATTTAGATTCTAAAAATACTTTAAGATAGTGGTGGGTTGTGACTCAAAAATGAGAATGAAAAAAGGAGAAATATGTCATATATGTTTGTTGTCAAATTTATCAGCAGAATTATATAGATGCCAGTATGGACAGGTTGTGTGACATGCCCTCATCCTCTAAAACCATGAACAAAAAATAAAAATGCAAATAAATGCAAATACATGCAATTATATACAGACACTATAAAATGCATGTTGACTTGCAGTGAGGATAAATATGATTTGTCCAGTTGATACCTGGCTTAGAGTATCAAATTCATTGTTTTACGTGAACATTGCACGAGGTGGGGGTGATTGGGTGCCACACAGGATTCACAAAACGCTTGCTCTTAAAAGATGGCACAGTACCCAGTTTATTTAGACCAGCAGTCTCCCCTGAATCACAACCTGCAAGTATGAAAAACAATAGATGTTTATATTTTCTATCAAGCATTTAAAATATGGAACTATGTCAAAGGGTGAATCATTTCTGAATCACAACTCATGGAAAGGAGGTTCATGGAAAGGAGGGGTTTAGAGAGACTGTATCTTAGAACTGCTTCAAATTAATCGTTTGAGAATCATTGGAAAATGAGATGATAATAAATGCGTATATTGAAAAAAAAAAAAGAGAACATTTTTTTTTCGACTTTGCATGCATGTAAACCTATTGTAGGAGACTCCCAAATGAATATTACACTAACCATGAACATAAGTTTGTACAGCATTTATTAAACTTATTAAAACTACAAGTTCATTTATTTAGTTAAGTTTAATTAAGTTGTTCATTGTTAATTCATGTTTGTTCATAATACATTAAATGTCAATTTCTAACTTGAAATATGAAAATGTATTAGTACAATTAGAAATGAACATGAATCAAGATTAATAAACAATTCAGAAGTATTTTTCATTAATGCTGCACTATATAATGAATTGAACCAGTTTGTAAAGTTTTGAAACCATCAATATTCAAGAGACTTTTAAAAACCTACAGTAACTGTAGTAAATCAGTCCAACATTTAACTATTATTGCATATAGTTGAGCCAATGAAATTAGGTAATTAGATAATTTCATACTGTTGGGCTGCCACTTAATATATAATTGTAAAATCTGGAGTTTATCCACTTTAATCACTGCTTTAAGATACCCTTGAAATTAAACTTTAATTTGGTTTTAATCTTTAAGGTCTTTACATTTTCATTTAATTTGAAAAATCTCCATTTAATTTGTTAATACACCAGGAAGTTGTGTCAGAATGTGAACGGATTCCAAGCTCTAGTCTTGCTGATAGGCTGTTCATCCGAAATGTTTGCTAAATTACTTAAATAATAAATAAGTGTAGAGACTGGTCACATAAGGGGCACAACTGCTCGCTTACAGTTGGACTGCTTTAAGCAGATGTGCTCATATTCAAAACTGCAAGTTGTTCCCAGTTAGATGAAAATGCTGGTTATCATACAGTGTACTAAATTAACACCAACAGGTTTGCCATTGCTCCTCCACTGCTATCCATCACTTCATTGTTATTATAGAGAGCTAGTTTAAACCATTAGGAAATGCAATTATTTTTATGTTTGAACTAAGCTCATTATCCATTTTACAAATTATTTGTCACTTGCATGGCATAGTATATGCACAAATTACATGCTCACAATTTAATTTAATTCCACATGCAAGATGCTTACTAGTTATTCTTTCTATGTTTTCCTGAACAATATATGTGTTGTGCCTTCCTATGGAAGAATTCCAATAAATTTCTTTGACTCCTTGTGGCTAAACAGTTTAGTATCTGCATTATATCCAATCCTTGCCAGGAAGTGTCAAGCACATTAACCCGTCTCTCCCTCTCATCCTTTATTTCTTCTCATTAAGACAAGAGTAATAACTTGCTTAATTCTTTTTCATAAATGAGCTTTTAAAGGAGTCATGATGGAGCCTGCCACCCTCTTCTTATGACTTTATCTGATAATTAATAAAAAAAAATATGAGATACTCCTTTGTCTAAACTGCTGCTGAAACATGACCAGGATATTGGAGGCATCCTTTAACGACCTGGGATAGTGTGATAATTAAAAAGCTGTCAGGGCGCATTGCATTATCAGTTCTACTTGTGTATGGATGTGTGTGTTTGTGTGTCTCTTCCCACAGATGTATCTCTTGACCCCTGCCCAAGTTGATATGCAGGGTTGGCTACAGCAGGGCTAAAAGGTCACAGATTAATCACGGCCCGAACATTCGTAATTTTCAATTATGAAGCCCCAGGGAGCCCATCTCGAGGAAGGACACGTGGAGGACAGCTTTTCTGAGAGGCTCCTACCGCCTCGCTCTCATATTTTAAACACTTTGTCACCTGCTTCATAGGCAGAGTGATAATTAAATCTGTGCTAAACACACCATCTTTTAAGAGCAATCAGCTTAGAAAGGTCACAACCTGTGCATTCGAAAAAGAAAAGGCATGATAAATGGGATAATACAGTATTGTAAATATACAATCATTCTGAGTAGGCCCATAATGGTCCATAAAGAAGGTCCACTGCTGGTCAGCAAACTAATAGTCATCATGGTCACCCACTGATGTCCACTACTGACTGACTGGTTAATGACAGGCTTAGAGTAAAATGACAACCATTAACCTGCAGCGCTTTAATGGCTAACTTGCTGGAAACTCGCAGCTACAGATTATCAACCTGCTGGCACCACGCAAACAAAGAGTTTTTACAAGATAACCTCACGCAACAAAATTGTGAGTGTTAAATTATTAGCTTGTTTATTAACTTTGGCAAATCCACAGATTAGTTCTTCCATCACTGATACAGTATTATAGCTTTTATCAATATTTTGAATGAGAATTAGTTTTATTATTTTATTACTCTATAACAAAAATGAGAAAAGCTGCCTCAGGAACTAGCTGAAATATATATATATATATAGGGAATTGGTGATCCTCTGCCCATCTTGACTTCTGAGAGACACTGCCACGCTGAGAGGCTCTTTTTATACCCAATCATGTCGCCATATGACCTAATAAGATGCAAAATAATCCTCCAGCTGTTCCTTATATGTACATTTAACTTTTCTGGTCTCTTATTGCCGAGCTGGTCTCTTATTGCGACTTTTTTCAAATCGGGTTTGTACAAACAACATCATGAGAATGTTTCAAGAATGTTGTTATAACAATGTTTTCCCTCAGTGTTATGAGAATGTCCATCAAATATTAGAACAGTTAGCAAACATTATTGATAAATATAACTTTATAATTGTTTTTTCTTAACATTTATACAACTTTAAAAAAAAGTATTAGTAAAGGTTGTAAGAATGTTCTTTGTTAGCTGGTATCCATTAGCTATTGCTAATAGTAGCACTGCTGGAGCATGAACAATTTTACACAAACTTTACATTTAAACAGACAGCACAGGAAACTGTTTTAGAACAAAGTCAAAATCATTTCATAAGCGCCAAACCAGAAATATCTTGGATGTGACATGCTAATCATATCAAGGCTTAGCACACCAGGAAGTAGCGCTGTTGACCTTCATCAAAACGGCGAGTGAAGAGTTCACCTTGTGCATACTGTATGTAAAGAAATTATGTAAATAGTGCATTCTTGTCCACATAAATCTTCACAGTGGGATGCTGAGGGCCTGTTGGGCAGTTTTCCATCAGACAGTTTGGAGCTGCTGAGTCCCAGCAGCAGGACGGTCTTTCACTCCCTCTGGGGCATGAAATGGGCTGACCACCATCATTAAGATTTATCCTACTCACTTTCATTCACTCTAGCACACACTCTAAAACCTTCTAGGATGAGGTTAGTACAGAAAGCTACATTCACCCAAAGACATTTCCTCCTCTCCATGGGATATGTGGATTCGAATAGGTGATTTTTCAATTTCAACCTTGTCACATCTGTCAGAACTAAAGCATATATATAGAACAATATGTGATATTTCTCTTAGCCTAGTTCAGTCAAAAGTTAACCCACTAAGGCTAAGGCCAGAAATATAATTTATTGAAAGCATGCAAACGCTGATAGAACATGATGACAGAATTTTTGGGTAACTACCCCTTTGAGGGAGCTGAAGAGTAACTTTCAAAAGTTTGTGCAATTGTCAAATATCACTTTTTCCTTCAAACTGTAGTTCCATGTTAGCAGTTCACCTCAAAGATGATAGTTTACTGAAATCTCTACAACAGATCACTTGTTTTGTGTTATGAATTACAGTCTGATATAATTTGCAAGGTAACAACGCATGAAATGAGACAGTGTCATTAAAAAAAGTGGGAGAGGGAGTGGAAAAAATGCTACTTTGCATGGCAGACTCTCATTTTTTTACACTGAAATCTGTATTAATAGAAGATGTGCCTCATTTATCAACATAAACACCTGCCAGATGGGGAGAGAAAGACCATGAGAGATACACTGTAAAACATTTTTTTTGAAGTAAATAAATAATACCGGCAAAAAAAAAAAAAATATGGCTGTGGTTGCCGGATTTCTACTGTAAAAAATACGGTAACAAAGTTTTAAGTTTTACCTTAAATATAGAGTTAAATAACGTGATTTCATTACCTGATATAATGATAATATACCAACCTACTGAAGTACTGAAATCTTTGTTTTGTACCTTTGTAATACACTGATAACCACAAAATGCAGGTGTTGCTGAGAAAGTCACGTGATGAACCAAAGCCCATCACAAGCAGCTTTTAAATGATAACATTCATAGAAGGTGCACAGTGTCATTCACACAAGCACTAAACCATCATGGTGAGACTCATTAAACTGAAATATGCAATACAATTATATGTAACATAAAACCCCTAGTTAACATAAGAAAACAAAATAAGAAGAAAGTTATTTTCAAAGAAAAACCATCAAATTCAAACTAAATTTGAAATGCAAAACAGAGAATTCTGGGAATGTCAGTTTACGGTTTTTCCTGGTAAATTTGAACAGGTTTGTACTTTAGAATTTTCACAGTATTTTACCATTAAAATCACTTTAAATTTTACAGTGTAGAGAGCTTTCGGCATAAAGTCTGGTCCACATTGCACCGTGCATTCGGAGCTCAAATCTCACAATTGTGTTTACATTTTGCAATTCTGTTTTTGAGTATATATACTTTAAAATATACTTTTTATTTTTAAATATACTTTATAAATTAGAATTTTGAGCTCACAATTCTTACTTATTTCACTGAACTGCAAGTTTAAATCTTACAATTCAGACTTCTTAGAATCTCTCAATTCAGAGTTTCTCTCTCTCTGTTTTCTTTATATATATATATATATATATATATATATATATATATATATATATATATATATATATATATATTTATATATTTATATATATATATATATATATATATATATATATATATATAAACAATAATCTTATTATATTATTATCCCGTGGCATATACAAGCTTTCGTAGTGTGAATTGTTTAACAATAATAATTAAAGGGGGGGTGAAATGCTCACTCAATCTCCTGTTAATCTTGAGTACCTATAGAGTAGTACTGCATTCTTCGTATCTCCAAAAAGTCTTTAGTTTTATTATATTTATAAGAGAAAGATAGTGTGTGCCGATTTCTTTCGGAAAAACACGAGTGTCTGGAGGCGTGACGTGTGGGCGGAGTAGGCTTTTGCGTTGAGAGCCGTTTATTTATGATCCAGAACCAGATCCCGAGGCTGAAACTGAACGAGAGCAGCAACGACGTCTCTATGTGGTATGTATTGAAACTGTATATATTTGCTTAGCGGTTTTGGAAAATGACTAAGTTCCACTTTTTGTTGTCTTTTTTTTTTCTTTAAAGGTGTACAAGGTTTACTTGATGTGCTTACGCGCCGATAGCTAAGTTAACAACACAGAGATATTTGAAGCAGTGCTCTTCTGGCAGACGTGCCCTTAGGACCCATATAAGGAAATTCCGCTCCATCTAACGTCACACAGAGCCATACTCAAAAAAAAACTTTCCGAAACTTGTGACAAACCGGAAGGATAATTTTTGAAACTTTGTCCATGTTTAGCATGGGAATCCAACTCTTTAACAGTATAAAAAACTCAGTATGCATGAAATAGCATTTCACCCCCCCCCCCCTTTAATCTAAATAATGCATTGGTTGTTAAAAAACATACAGTTTCTGTCATAAGAATTTGTAGACTAAAGAAAAAAAGAAGAGTATACTGTACAGATTTTCTCATAGATTCCAACTCATGCCAGCCAAACAAATTCCAGCTCGTCACGAACATACTTTCCAGTTCTTTGTGCAATATACAGTAGAGTAGACGGTCAGCAAACGGACTATCAATCCCATCACCCTCTCTTTCTTAGCTTGTCACTGGTGTGGATGTTATGTCTCACTTCAGCACTCTTCGTCATGCCAATCCAGCCAAACAACCCACAAAGTCAGGGAGGCAGTGGAGCAATCGCACCGTGGGATGAACCCAATAAATATGCACATTTTCATTATCCCTACAGGGGAAATGAATGAATTTAAATTCAAAATGCAGAAATTAAAAGCACTGTCACAAGTGACCGCTGCTTTATTATTATTCTTTTTTTTTCATCTGTCTCTAGAGTCATTGTTTTGGGAGCTGTTTCAATGGGCTTGACAACAAGAGTTTGCAATTATTATTTCCAAGCAGCACTGAGAATATTAATTCATTCCTAGATATTGTGTCAATACTTTAAATAACCCTTTCTTTGTCTGTCTCCCTCCCAGCACAAAAACAGAAAAGAAATCACCCCTGGTGAAGAACGGCAGACGATATGTGCCTCGTGGCTTCTGAAACAAAATCAAATAGAAAAAAAAAAAAAAAATTGCATTAAAAGAAATAGATCATTCAAAAATGAAAATTCTGTCATCCAAACCTGTATGAATTGCTTTTTTGTTTTGTTTTTTGCTTTCTGCAAAACATCACAATATGTATTTGAAAAATGTTGGTAGACAAACATTTGCCTGTCATCATTGCCTTCCATATTATAGTTTGAAATAAACAAATCCAACGGATTTCAATGGCGACCATTTATTTCCTGTATTTATTAATGTATTAAAAAAAAGTACATTTATATATAAATGTAGTAATTTTTTCCCTATTTACCTTGATGGCGGTATTAATAGCTAAATTAAAAGTAAATATCTGAGGGGTATCACAGAAATTATTCATTAGCCCTCCTTTTCATGGATAGTTTGATAGACTCTACACTCTAAAAAATGGTGGGTTATTTACTGTACCCAATATCTGGGTTAAACATGTTGAGTCGTGTTGTTGGGTTATCCCTATGTTTATTGGGTTATTTCTATAACAACACCAACAGTTGGGTTAAAATTGCACTGCAACTGCGACAGATGACAGTGGTAAATTAATATGTGTGCGTTATGTTGTATTTTGCTATAAATGCGTTTTTTAAGCCCTGACACAGTAATAATGCTGTTTTTCCAACGAGAATGTTTACATCTCCCCTGTCAACAGATATCTTAATCTGGTAAAAATCCATTATCTGCACTCTTGACTTGACACAAGCCTTTTGAAGCCGATCAATTTCAAACCTATAAAAAAGACAGTTTCCTTACCTTTTCTGTTCATCTCGACAGTGTTTTTGGGGCAAATTTTACATATATTTCAGAAATTTGGCCAATGCGCTGGTCTGGAAGGCCCAAAGGAGCCTCTTGCATCCGGTTTCAAGTCCACTATGAGTGAAGGTATGTCATCTTTTTATTCAAAAAGAAATGTCCTTTATTTTTGTAATGTGTTTATGTGAAGTCATAATCTTGTTATAATGTAGTGCTGTTTTGATTTTTTTGTTTTGGAATGATTTAGGTTTAATATTTTTTCATAGTGTCATTTTTGGTGTCCTGTATTAAAACTAGTTTAATTAGAATAAAAAATGTATGTCTCTGTTCACTCTGTTTATTAGTTTATGCATATTATACCCACATGTCAGGGATTGATAGAGCTCTAAAGGGCATGGGTCTCAACAGATAATCGCATATTGCAAGACAAAGAAGATAGCCTAGGATCTTCCAGATATTTCTTCTGGTGAGAAAATTCTGTATTTCTGTATTTTCATTCCAAATTTGAATATTTTACATTATGGACTGACAAGGACACCAACTCACACTTAGGGCCAGTTTTACTAAACAGGGCAAAACAGTTCCAAATTCCAAAACAGTGCCAATGGGCGACATAATTTATATGGGTGATTTATTTACAACACGCAAATTAAAGAATCATTTGACACAACATCTAATTTACATATAGACCAACACAATATACCAGGCGAGCGCAAATTAGTGTAGTCGCAAATAAAGAATAAAGATATAAATAAGCCACAGTAGGCTATGTTGAAAAGAACTGGAGGCCAAGTGTTGCAAGTGTTGAAGTGTTGCAAGAAGTTTTGATAGAGCTGGTATTGCGTGGCTCCTACTTGAGGGTCCCAAGACATCTTTTTATTTCCTGAAGCAAACTAAAAATAACCTGGCTTGGCAAACACTATGTTCAGACATTGTATTCCACTGGCATTCCAAATAAGATTAACATGTATGGAAAAAATTCCTCCTCCTTCAACCACACGCTCTCTGATCTCTGCGATGCCTCATCCTATAGCAACAATAATTGCAGCCATTTCAAGTGCAAAATTGTTTAACAAGGGAACAACATTTTTTTTTTTTACCTAAAAATTTTAATTCTGTCATTAATTACCCATCCTTGTGTCTTTCTTCCCACAGACAGCAAGGGAACTACCATGGTCAAGGCACAGAAAAGTACCATGATGATCAACAAAGTAGTCCATGTTACATCAGTGGTTCAACCGTAATTTTACAAAGCTACGAGAATACTTTTTTTTTTCTTACAGAAATAAAACAAAAATATTGACTTTATTCCACATTTTCATCTGTACTGCTCAGGGGTGTGCCATATCATACCATCCACAATAACACCGGTATTCATTTTTACATGATTAAAAAAAAAAGGTCTTACAGGTTTAGAACAACATGAGGTCGAGTAATTAATAAAATAATTTTAATTTTTTGGGTAAAGTATCCCTTCGAGACATGCTTTTTGGGGGGTTAAATAATGGAACAAATGCCAGTAATTTGACGAGTGCAAATGTTAGTAAAATGCATAGTGTGATTAATTTGAATACTCTACTTTTTTCTAATTTATTACTCATGTTATTCCACATCTCCTTGAGTTTTTTTTTTTTTTTTTCGCAGTACACAAGATATTTTACTTTCATAGTATGAATAAATACTCATTCTTCAAAATCTTTTTTTGTGTTCAACAGAAGATAGAAAATCATACCAGTTTGGAGCCACTTGAGGTAGAGTAAATGATGACAAAAGTTTCTTTTTGGGTTGATCCCTCTGAGAAAAATCACACAAACAAGAGTACTGTGAAGGTGTCTTTAAATAGCTGCGTTAAGGCTGTTTGTGCCTGCTCATAATTCTCTGTAAAGCATTGCAGCATTAAACAGTACTTAAAAAAACATAAAAGCTACTTTTAGAAGTGCTTCCGTGCCATCTTTGTAATGTGAATTTTGTCTCTAGATCAATATAGATTACGTATGAACCCACAGATAACCACAGCCTGCTGATATAGAGTCTAACAGCATGATTATGAAAGTGATATATAGTTTTTACATAACTTAAATTTCACATAACTTAAATTTCATTTTATATGTCATTGATACACTGACAATACCATCCACTAGCATAACAATGTAATATGACCTTTGTATAATGATACGAACACCACTCTTGTAACTCCTCCATTGCCATACAAAGTGGGTAAGTGCATCTTTTACAGTATGACAATATATTTTTGCATAATATTTGATCCAATGTTAGTATGCATTAGCCATAGTTGCATTAGCCATTTTAAATTTCAAATTTAAAGGCTGGAACAAATATCATTCTGCATTTGAAGGAGGAGGAGGAGCAACAAAGGCAATACCCTCATGTCCTGCAGTTTTGGGATAAATCCATCCTTCATTATTATGGGAGAAATGGCACTTAAGCAAGGCCGTCTTTTTACATGCAGTTGATACATGATTAAGATTATTTAACATTTGGAACATTGCATATCTCAAGCCTGTTTCAGCTGTAATTACATTGTCTGTACTAGCTTTGTTCAACATTAGGAACTGTAGGTGCTATAGTCACCCACCATTATTTTTAACCCAACTATTTTAAGTGAGTATTCACTCTTTTTAAAGTCTTGTGCCCTTTGGACTTTCAGACCTAAAAACAGTCAGTAGAAAAGCAGCTTTCTTTGAGTACAGTCCAGTAAATACAGAAAGAAAGAGAGAGAGAGAGAGAGAGAGAGAGAGACTCCATATCTCAAACTAACCCCCTCAAAAAGTTATATAGTCTGGTCACAGCAACCCAAAACAGAGGTGGTCTCTAAGAATGCATAGCATGTGCTGCCCTCTCCACCATACAGACACCTTCATATGCGCTTCCTGATGAGTAACAAAAATCACTTTTTCAAGGGTATCTCATATTCGGCTTCTCCTGTGTCATGATTGATGATTGTTTTTAAGACCACATACCGGAGTTATGAATGTTGCATAAGTTGTGTGAAAGGAGAGAGAATTTGCCTACAGTGGGAATAGAGGCTAGACGCATGTGCATTCAATATTAATTCTCTATTTGTGGGGAAACTCCAAGGGATGAGTGCCGGAGAGAAGAACAGACGTCGGTGAAAGGACTTATTAAAAGTGCAGATGTGCATCTCTGATACTTTTTCTTTCTCTCACCTCTTGCACCACACAAATCCTTTCCCAAAAATTCCTTGGGAAAAGCATCAACCAAAAGGACAAACCAAACAAATCCATCGTATTGCGGTGTACACTGGGAATATCTGCTGTAACAGTCCCTCTTGCCCCTGTTTACTGGCAGAAAAGATTTATCAATATAACATGTGCTGTGCTGTTAGATGACAAGCTGTGAAACTCCCACAGCCCTGTACCCACTGAGCAGGGAGAATTCTGGGAGAATGTAGGGCTCTTGGATGTGTTCATACCTTCAGTGAACTGTGACCAGGAGAGCAAGAATGGAGAAACAGCAAAAGACAAATTGATAGGAAGGCGATAAGAAAAGTGTTATGAATCCTCAAGAATCATGGAACTTAAATGCAATCAAGAGAATCTGAGGTTGTTAATGATAAGTGGAAAAAGTCATTATCAAATTTACGCCTCTCTTTCTAACTTATTCTCTAAAAAAAGATATAATTTCTAGATATACATAGTACACACATTTGACAATGACAATTTATTTATATAACACAATTAAAACCACCCATGTTGACCAATATGCTTTAAAATAACTAAAACCACACACAACTAAATAAAATCAATAAGACAAAACCAATTAAAAGAGTACCATAAAAGAAAGTGCTTCAGCATCATAAAAACAGAATTGTATAATGGAAGATGAAATGAAATTCAAGTATGAAATGCTTGTATGCAATATAAATATTACCTACATGTAATATCTAAGTAATATAAATATATTAATAATTTAACATAATTAAAGATTTTCTCAAAAAACATTAAAATATATTATAAATCATCATCATAATAATAATCAGCTCAATCGGCTTACTCAGGTGAGTAAGTTATGAGTGGTGGAAAACAAAATTTTAATGGACCTGAACAGGAGCCTTGAGGGACACTCTCAAGTCCCTTATATTGCCGACTGCAGTTACACTTCTGCATGCTAGCATCAGTGCCAGTGGAATCCACACACAAAGTGTCTCATTCAGATTAATTCAGATGAGTCATCGCTAAAGCAATGAGAGTGTACAAGCAGACATCCGTTTCCAGATGCATACTAATAACTTTCTCACTGAAAGCCATTTTCTTAATGTTTTTTTTTTTTTTAGCAAAAAACATCCTTACTTAATTTTATAATATATTGAATGAAGTTTATTTTAAAATTGTGCTGAAAACAAAATTACTTGAAATGTTTTAAAATGATCATATAAGTTATTATATTATAGGCAGATTTTTCACTTAAAGAGAAGTTCACCCCACAAATAATATTACTACATGATTTACTCACCTTCAAGCCATCCTAGGTGTATATGATTTTGTCTTGCAGATGAACAGAATCTGAGTTTGAAGCCCCAAGAAGTGCAAGCCATCCATCATAAAAAGTGCTCCACATGGTTCCGGGGGTTAATAAAGGCCTTCTGAAGTGAATCAATGCGTTTGTCTAAGAAAAATATCCATGTTTAAAACTTTATCAACCGTAATCTCTAGCTTCCGCCAGCTGTCATTCGCATGTTCACTAAAGAGTGACGTTCCAGCGGATGATATTGGACATAGGCGAAGTGTAAACTCCAGTAAGCTTAAGCTCTGCAGTAATTTTCATTTTTGGGTGAACTATTCCTTTAAAACCAGTGAAAATACACTAGGGATCGTGCATGTCTGATCACACGGTAATGTATTCATACTACATTCAGGCTAAGGGGGAATTAAAGCCACTAAGACATGATTCTTTATCTAGTGAATCTTATTAAAACAAACAACCTCATGCAAATTGCATCAGGCCTGTTTTAGTGCATTACCAGAGTCTGTATAAAGTATACACTCAAGGATAATACACCTCTTTCTCAGCTTGTAAA
Source organism: Carassius gibelio (assembly GCF_023724105.1). Taxonomy (NCBI): domain Eukaryota; kingdom Metazoa; phylum Chordata; class Actinopteri; order Cypriniformes; family Cyprinidae; genus Carassius; species Carassius gibelio. Next base: position 14,304,173 of record NC_068381.1, read on the forward strand.
GTACTCTAATAGTGCTCAAAAGACAGATTAAAATAACTCAGAAATCATGGGACAGAAAAATAGTTACCACTAAAAATATTTCAATATTTAATCAGTTTTTAGTCATATTTAGTCTTTGTTTGACAAGTGCATCTTTTTTTATGTGTAAAAAGGAAGTGGCATCAGAGCGGTGGTGCCACCACACCTGTCATAAAGCAAATGAAAGAAAAGTAATGTGAGAATGTACAATGTAAATATGCTGGCATAAAAATAAAAGTCTTAGCTTTGCTGAGGATGCTGAGGACAGTGTGTTGATCAAACAAGCATAAAAAAAGAAAAAATATTAAATTTCCACAACAGAAAAAAACGTTTGTGGTGTATTGGCTGGTAAGCGCACATGTTGAGCTCAGGTGCAAAGATGGCTGACAAAGGTTTGATTCCTGCTTTTTACAGAAACATTACCTGATAAAATTCTACCATAATCTCCTTCCAATCTGTTGTCTCTATTTGATGAAGTGGAAAAAGTACTGATAAGATTTAGCATCAAAAGCAGAAGCTAACGTTTTTCTACTTATCAGAAAGGATTAAGCACACTTGCATGTTAAACCACAGCAGTTACATAAAACTACATCCTTCTTCCATTTTCTGTTTTCAAACATTTCATCAGAAATGAGGGCATCTGCTTGATTTTCTCAGGGACAGCACATACATGTGTAACCTTGAGACAGTCTCTCGGTAATGTGTTACAGCACCATAAAACTGAGCTTATTATGCAGCATACAGAGATCAAAAAGGAAGTTGCTAAATAAATAAATAAAACAATAAAAAAAAAGAATAAAATAAGTGATTCAGTGAAAGAAGGTTGTGTTCATTATTTGTAGTAGACACAATATTAGAATGTGGGTGAAAATACAAGTCGTTCACTTTGTCATAACAATCAGCATATTTTATGCACGATGCAGTGTTATATAGAATACAAATAGATAGAATATATAAACTAACTATTATAGCATTTTTACCAGGTTTGTTTTATGCAGTTTTAATATATTCTAAATTCGAATAAGGTCTAAATGTTATTTAAATACACACACTAAATGCACATACTGCAGTAAAAAAGTTGAGAAAAGCACTTTTCTTCTGTAGCCTGTCTGTCATTTTATGCAAACTACAGTATGTTAGGGGATAAAGTAAAAAAACAAACAAAAAACAAAAAACAAAAAACAAAAACCTTTTCATGGAATGTAATGGCTACCAACATCTGTTTGGTTAGCAACATTCTTCAAAATATCTTCATGTTCAACAGAAGAACGAAATTCATCTATTTTGGTTTGGTTGATGAACACCATTGACTCAATGTCTCGTCAAACCTCAGTGTCTTCGACACACCTCATCAGCTGACTATCATGGCTTGGGGCAGCAGCGGCAGCTCAGTCATATTATGACTCTCAGACTGCCCTCTTGAAAAAGAGAGAGTTTGACTGGATAGTTGCTGGCAGACGAAAAACTGCTATTTTTCAGCGGTTCTGAGGACTCAGTCTCTCTGTCCACTTTTGGGGTATCGAAAGGTCACCACGGCTGCATGGACATTGTACTTTGGAGCAGCCGCTGTGAATTGACTTTGATTCAGTTCGCTTGAAAGAAACAAATGGCAGGTCCGGGGTGTCTAACACCATTGTTCAAATACACAGAGCAAAGATTCAACCCTTTTTTTCTTTGGTGTGCTATAAAAATAAACATTACTCTCTTCCAGCATTATCAATGTGACAGGCCCGTTAAGACATGTGTGTTTATATGTGCACATTGAGATTTCACAGCAGAAAACATTCAGCATGGGCCTCCATTAAGAATTGATGCTCAGAGCTATATTCAAAGTCATTTTGTACTTATGTCATTCTTTGCCTTTAATAAAGTATTGCATGCAGCCTGAGGATGCTCTTTTTATAATGTCACTCTAAAACAACAAATGAATCAAGCCACAAGCCAGTGCCCAGGAGGATGGAACACTCATAGTTGAGTAAGCTCGCAACCAGAATTGGCAGGGCACACTCTGTGCCTGATAAGCCAGGTTGATGGCATCTACAATCCAGTGGGCCATCCTCTGCTTAGAGACAGCATTTCCCGGCCTCTGTAACAGACGAAGAGCTGATCTGAGGACCTGAAGCTTTGTGTGCGGTCTACGTAGCATCTTAATGCTTGGCCGGGACAGATCAAAACCAGGGCTGGGTCTCCCTCCTCCAGGGGCAGCACTTGCAGGTTCACCCCACTTGGTCTTTGAAGGGAGTAGTGGGAACCTTGGGCATGTAGCCGGACTGGAGTCTCAGGATTACCTGGGAGTCAGCTGTTCAAACTCTAGGCACGGATCGTCGACCGGAAATATGTACAGGTCCCCTACTCTCTTAATGAAGGCCAGTGCAAGCAGGAGCAGAGTTTTTAATGAAATAAACTTTAGTACAACTGAATGCAGTTCAGTGATTAAATGATTTTAGCACTAGAGACAGGTCCCAAAAGGATATAGGAGGGCCGGGAAGGATTTAACCTCCTGGCCCCTCTAAGGAACCTGATGACAAGCTCATGCTTACCTAAAGACATTCCATTCACGGGGTCATGGTATTCAGCAACAGTAGCAACCTGGACTTTGAGGGTGGAGGGAGACAGCCTTTGCTCCATCCCTTGCTGCAGAAAGGAAAACACAACAGCAATCAGGTATCTCCAGTGTACATTGGCGCTTCCACGCCCACCTCAGAACTTGACCATAAAGCCAGTGCTGGATCTGTCTTATGCGGTGTTAGTGCTGCTGCGGCGCCACATCCCCCAGGAGCCTCTGAAAAAGTTTCACTGGGACTGCTGTCCTGCCCTTGAATGTATTCAGGCAGGCTAGCACTGACTGTGCACGTTCCTCTGTGAGGCGCGCTGTCTGTTTGACCAAATCCAACTCCATACAGAGAAATAGATCCTCTGTGTCGGGGAGACTTTGCTCTTTTCCTAATTGACCAAAAGGCCCAACAGGCTGAGGTGCCAGAGCACCAAGTCCCTGTGTTCGCACAACTTATTCAAGACTGTGCTAGAATAAACCAATGATTGAGATAGTTGAGGATGCAAGCACCTAACGCTCTGAGGGGAGCCAGAGCTCCCTAAGGGCCCGGTTCAAAACTCGCCTAACCGAGCTCCTCATGCACTTCCGGGAAGAAAGGCACCAAGGCACAGCACTGAAAACCAGCGCAAGCCACCCCAAGAAACCACTCGAAACCAACCTAGAAGGCTCGGGATGTGGTGGATTTTTCCACTCAAGCCCTACCTTCTCAGTGCCCCGGGAAAGCATAGCTGACATTTCTGGATCTGATTCAGCCATTGCCACTACCCTGAAGGATGGCAGCACAGCCGAATCTTCCTCAGAGAGCTCTTCCTCCAAAGCTGAGATAATCGGGTTGGGGGAGGTCCACTGGATACCACTGGTACGCTCACTGAAGACGCTCCCCTGGAGGTAGCGGAGCCTGGTTCGCAGCTCCAAGATGGTCATCTTCATGCAGTGGGAACATGACTCATCCAGGAAGGCCGGCTCAGCGTGCTTAATGACCAGACATGTGAGGCAGCGATCGTGGCCATCACCCAGTGCCATGACTGCACCCAGAAATGCACGGGTGAAACGGTATCCTTATGAGGACGATTCATCACTCTTTTAGAGAAATTGCTCTTTTAGGGAAATCCTTTTTTATATGCTGAGGCACACCGGTGAATGGCTATTTTAGCACAACAGGGGGTAGTGCAACCTGAAGTGTGCAACCCACTCAACACAGGAACGACCAAAACTGAAGCGCTGTACCACCAATACCAAAAGTTTCCAAGAGCGCATTGTAACTTGAAGCTCACTGAAGATACTTGGATGGAGCAGAACGATGTTGTCACTCGGCTCCGAAGGGAAAAGCTGGTATGCATTGCACCTGCTGCATTCTTATACTCACGCTGTGATCAGCTGCAGCTGGATGCAATAACTGCATGCCAATGTGCATTTGCTCGTTTAGTTACACTATCTAAGGGATATCCCATCGAGAGTCATCAACTGAAAGGGAACTGGCTGTTAAATTTTTTTTTTTAAATGTAACTCAAATATTTTCTTGTAAATTAAAAAGTAATGCGTTACTTTACTAGTTACTTGAAAAATCTGATAACTTAACTTCTGTTACTTGTAATGCGTTACCCCCATCACTGGTTTAGATTTGGTAAAACATATGATGGTGGTCCAGTGAGAGAAGAAGCCAAAAGCACAATGAAACATCAGCTGAGCACTCCTCAGGCCAGGGGTATCTTCAGTTCCTCTCTGGGGAGTTAATTTAGAGGTAAAAGTTAAGCTTATGCTGTAGGACTAGACAAGCACAAAGACGACTGACTGACATGGTACAGCGCTTCCTGCTCAAATATAGCCAGAGGAAAGTAACAGTTAACACATTAAAAAAGCAACTAAAATGCATCTTAAATCTTCAGATTTGATAGTAAACCCTGAAGCCTTGACCTCCTGCCGCTCGAGTCCTTCCCAAGTGTGTGAATTCACAGGCAAAACCATGTCCTGAGTGGCGATCCATATGGCACGGGCCGCATTAACCCAGCTGTCAGGCTTCCGGTCTCGTGTGTCTCTCAAAGCCTTGGAAACCCTCTTCTAGCCCTATGTGTGCAGCAATGACAATCGCAACCTTCTGTAATCAGATATATTTGAGAGTGGAACAATGACATATATGCAGAGCAGGACTTTAAGTTATTAACATCGATCTGAATGGACCACAAAAAGTGGAAAAGTAAAAAGTGAAAAGCCAGCTCAAATGCTAAAAAAATTCCCAAATATTTGCAATGCCATTTAAAAGTTTGAGGTTGGTAAGTAAAAATCATTACCCCAAACTTTTGTGTATTTGGCTAATATATTATCTAATAAAATTGCTCTTGGCCTAAGAAATGTAAGAAATTGTTTTTTTTTTAATTGTTTTATTCTAATAATTTATGTTTACAACCCATGTTACATGATGGAACCATTTTGTCTGATAAACCACTGCTTAAAGAGCTATTTGGCTAGGCATGTGTGGCTAAGCAGAAATGTCTTTTTCAGAGGAGAAGCAAGTCGTTAGATTTGGATTAAATTATGAAATAACAATGCACTGATGAATATTTCCCAATAAGATCAGTAAATTCAGAGTAGAATAGATGAGTATTGATTTTATGTTCACTTTAAAAGCTAAAACCACAATTCCTAAGTACTAGCTATCAAATGTACAGCTCCTTAGACACCTTTAATTAGATTAAATCATATCAACAATATTAAATTACATCAGTAGCACCTCAGAAGACTCCATTAGGTCAATTTTGTGATTCAGTTATTAGCCTCTTAACACCCAGGCTAATTTATCACACAGCTAATCACATTGTACAGGCTGACATAAGGCTCAAAACAATACATTTAACACCATCAGCTTGACACGCTATGATTTATAGTACTAATATTCTGACTGATGTATACTGCAGATTTAGATAGACCTTAACAATGCTAATGCAAAGCAACAATCTTAATCTGGATTTCCGAGCAGCTTTCAATTGTCCAAAATATTTTTTAGTGTGTCTTGGAGTCTTTCCAGCCCTTTCCTCCGCACACTGACAATAAAATGTGTTTCCAAGCAGAATCTTTAGGGTGTGGATAAAAGGTAGTCACAGTGGCGTCTTCTCAGAATATGTCCTTCTGCGAAATAAAAAAAAAGCTTTCTTATAATGTTTTTGGCATACATTTGAGCTCATGCATGTATTTCTATTCCAGTTTGGCATGCCAATATGGTCAGAAAACACAGAGCATTCTCAGAAATGAATGACACATAATCTTCCTAATATCCGACTGACTTCAATTCTTCCTATTGTGTTTAGCCAGAGAAACAAACTCATTTCCCCTCCAACCACAAACAGTCTCTTTTGACAATAGGGTCAAAAGACTCAATTAACCCCCAAAGAAGAGGGGAAAATTGTACAGAGATGTATTGTGAGAACACAGAAAAGGAAAAACGAACCCTGTAGATGACTGCAGTAAATTGAGCTCTGTTGATATCCTTATTTTGAAGAGATGCTATTCAGGGTAGGAGATGAAGAAAGAGAGTAATTGATGGGTTTTGATAAAGGATCCCAAAAACCTCAGAGAGGCATTGACCCTAGAATCACATGGAAAAAACTGCAAGCAACTTTAGATCTTATTCCTCACATTTGCTCTTTATCACATGAACAAACACACTGTCTCTTCACACTTTACAAATGCATTAATTGTGATGTCTCTTCTTTTCTCTTTCTCAGTCGCATATAGACTTTAATAATTAACAGTAACGAGTGTTGTGAGATATTTCATGATCAAGCAGTGGGGTTCTACACTTCACAGTGAGAGTATATATATATATATATATATATATATATATATATATATAATATATATATATATATATATATATATATATATATATACACACACACACATATATATATATATATATATATATATATATATATATATACATACAGTATATGCTGAACATATGAACTGTAATAGAGCTTATACAGAAAATAAAGAAACCACACACACACACTCACGTTTATGCATACATATACACACAGAGATTTTTATTTTTAGAAAACAAATTATATAAACAGTTACTTATTTATATATAAACTCTGCTACAAGTCACAAACTGAGCATATATTGGGAACAGCCTTGGGGCACAAATGTCTCAGGGCTGAAGGTCATGGTGCACACTAGAATTTAAGAATTTAAGAATTCAAGGGCTAGAATTTAGGTTTAGGATAAAACTTCAGATTTTGGTTTATAAATAAAACAATGACTCCTCGAGAGGTGTACGTGGAGTGATAGCCTAGCTGTTCTGCTCTGCTGTGTCCATCCAGGGAACATTTTTCTAAGCTCACATGCTTCATGCTTCTCTTGACAGTCTGCATTTATATGTGCAAGCACCCTCGTTACTGCTGCACCTGCCTTTCTTATTGGCGAACAGCATTCCTTAAGTTAAGGTGTTTCTCAATGTCAAGGAAGGATCCTCGGAAGCCAGTATTTCGAGGATGCTACGTCATCGACATCCGTCGAAGGACTGTTCCAGTGTCGAGGATCCTCGGAATTTCAACCAAGGACAGAGTCCTTCATTCGAAGAATATCCCATACACAGGAAAGGATGCATAAGTGTATCCTTCGCGCTCTCAAATCACCCACAATCCTATGCGCGCAGCTTTGCTATCTAATGTTAGTTTAAAAATTCAAAAATGCCGAACGTTAACTAAGTCGGAGCGTTAACGGTTTTTATTTACGTTACCAAACATTTGTTATAACTGTAGTAAATATAAGTAAAGTTTGACGTTTAAATGCCAGTACAAATTACTACAGTATTGATATTGTAAATTATACAACTACAAATGGTTAACTGAACCGGACCTTGACATTTAACAATTGGTTGCTTCATCGGCATTTCTTTTATAAATAACTAGTTAAGTTGTCCAAAGTAATTTAATGATACCATTCACAGACTGATGTAATGACGCAATTACGTGCACTTGCTAGCCTGTTCCATTTACGTGTTCTCCGTATGCTAAAGAGGAGTCTCACCTAGCCTCTGAAGGAAGTGACTTGAAAGGAACAGTCCTACCAAGGAAGTATCCTTGACATTGAGAAACGCCTCTAGTCTTAAGAGCTAGCTGGAGAGTGAGCGGCTGAATCGAGAAGACACCACTGTGACTACCTTTTATCCACACCCTAAAGATTCTGCTTGGAAAAGCATTTTATTGTCAGTGTGCAGATGCAAGGGCTGGAAAGACTCCAAGACACACAAAAAAAATATTTTGGACAATTGAAAGCTGCTCGGAAATCCAGATTAAGATTGTTGCTTTGTTTTGGATCAGGTTTCTAGCTAGTCCAAGGCCGCTTCGAACTGGTTACATATCAGCTACCACCTAGTTCTAGTAACTAAAGGTCAATCTGGTTTTGGAATGTGATGGATAGACAACAACTTTATGACCAGCTTGGACAATCATAGATAAACTGATGACTATGTGAGCTAATGAACATTATTACTGACCACCTTACACCAGTACATAATCATCTGAGACCAAGCTAAAGTCTATCTTAGACTAGTTAATGACTAGTTTAGACCTGCTAATGTCCATCTAGATCATCTAATGACCACTTTAGACTAGCTAATAACCATCCGAGAGTATCTATTGACCAATTAGACCTCCTTACGCTAGTTAATAACCATCTGAGACCAGTTTACACTGGCTAATGACCATCTTAAACCAGTTACCATCCAGCTTCCAGCTAATATCACAGTTGATCAGCTAATAACCATCTTAGTCTAGCTAATAACCATCTTAAATGATCTATTGAACAGTTTAGACTCCGTTACACTAGATAAAATCATCTAAGACCAGCTTAGACCAGCTAATAGTCATCTTATACCAGTAACCATCTAGCTAATGTCCATCTTAGACTTGTCACCATCAAATAATCATTTCAAGGTTGAAATGATCGGTAGCTACCATATGTCTGATTGTACTTGGTTGAGTGAGAGTGTGTCTGGATAAATGTCACACGAAAACATTCAGTGTTCTTTAAGGGTTAATCATCCTGTCATGCCTGAAGTGAGTAACAGCCATAGCTTTTCCTCACTTCCTGCATTTGGAGCTTGTTGAAGCCAGTCATTGGACATTACACAAGTGGGCGGCACAGGTCTGGCATGCAGCCAGTGAACAGACAGCTGATCAATCGTGCTGTCTCGTTACCCAGCATCCTCTGCTCTGTCGAGAGCAAGTGCAGCCAGTTTGCAAGGAAAATGGGAGCAGGAGTCTGCCTCCAGGTCACCTTGAATGAAATGGAGATTAAAAAAGCACACCTCACCATTTCTCAGTGTATCTGCAGCAAGGTTTATGATTGGCTAGTGTGATTTTCTGTTTCATCTTTGGAAGCTGAAAGGTCTAATTTACATGGGATCTATCTATCTATCTATCTATCTATCTATCTATCTATCTATCTATCTATCTATCTATCTATCTATCTATCTATCCATCCATCCATCCATCCATCCATCCATCCAGGTTAAAAGTGGTCATGTGGAACAGAATTATTTTAACATAAAGCCCCTTGATTAATGCAAGTGGGCCTCGAGGGAAAAAAATTAATTACGATACAAACTCTTTAAGATAATCACGCCTGAAATTACACAAATGAGTAAGTTAAGTATTTAGAAACATTATCTTTTGATTGAGTGTAATAGTTACATTAATCAAACCTCTTATAATTATGCAGCATCTCACAATATGTCATGAATATGTCAATGTCAGAAGAGTGTAACATTTTGCAGACTCAACCCTTCTTTGAAGGAACAATTTTTCTCTCGAATGCCAATTGAAATGCATAATATTGGCTTTCACGAAACATTAATGTCATGGCCTTATTTTTAATCAACATCTACTACACAATTATAAATTATGCATATTTATAATGAACATCTGAAATCTTTTTTTTTTCCTGGGTCAATTATTTAATAAAAAAATACATTTTAATAGTACACTGGACCAGTAATTAGCTATTATCGCATAATAGGTCAGCAAGTCAAGAAAATGTGCCCAGTGCTCAAAATAACAGTCTTAAGCAAAAATGTAAGACCAAAAAGAAAAATGTCAAAGTGTCAATCTATCCTGCACAGTCAGCCATGTTTTATGTTAAACAGACTTGGGTAAGCTGTGAAGTAAAAAAAAACAACAACCTTATTTTAAACATTGTTTTTCTTCTGACCGTGCATAATTATATTTATATGCCCCTGCCATGAAACATTACATCACTGATGTCTCTCATCCGCTTAATAAACAACCGCCATTTTCATGGTCTTTTAGGTCAGTTGTTCTGATATCTGATGGGAATTTTCCAAGAATAATTGCTATTAAAGTTGTTTGTCAGATGCTAGAAGGCCAAGCAAAGCATAGACCATTTTATGCTTTTCCATTTCTAGCTTTAAAAGCTACACACACACACACACACAAGGAAACTCAGATAAACCTGGATAAATTTATCATAGCTTTGTTACACTATTAAAAATAAAGATTGCAAAAGTGAGTTTTTGAAGAAATAATAAAAATGCAAGTTAATTTTCTCAGAACACTGACCTCTGCTTTCATATTCCTAGTCAATGGTAGAAGCAAAAAGTGGTGGTCCAATACGAGCTGGACTTTCGCAGAAAAATGAGCAGAGCTCTTCTGACAGTTACTATAAAAATACATGTTAGGTCTGGTCTCTGGTTAAAGAAATCCCAAAAGTGTAAGGTGGTGTAAGGAGGGTAAGATATTCTTACCAGGAAATCCTTGGCCTGTCAATCAAACCTGTCTTGAGCGCATGTGCTATGAGTGAACAGGAATTTAAATAAATGTATGAATTCAGTATATGCTGGGAAGTGTGAAAAATATAAATGATATGAAAGCACTCGAACGTGTGTGTGTGTGTGTGTGGGGGGGAATTCCTGCCTGCCCTAGTGTCCATCTCTCTCTATGGGTGTTTGCGGCTGACCTCTTCCTGATCCACTGCATGCTACAGTAGCTGGTCCATTAAACCAGTGGCTGCTCCAACTCCATCTGGCTTGTTAAAAGCTGAACATTCTCTATAGGGAGACAAAGTTGGAGCTCTGAGTGCACACTGTACCCGTTCACCATCAGCACCTTGAGATCCAGTCTATGTCGATATCTCAGTTATTAATAAACCCATTAATGGTGCATATCCTGTGTCTTTTCAGTCCACATCAACAATGCGGCTCTATCAAATGCCTGGAAGGAAACCATCCGTAAATCTGGGTGCGCCGTACGTGAGCCCTGTCGTTTGTTGTGGGGTCATGGCCATTTGAGGGGACGTTTTTCTGCTCTGTTGAAATATTCATCCTTCTGTATCTTGACAGGCAAGCGCAATGTTTGTGTGTATGTGTGTATATCTTTAAACGCACATACACAGAGCATCTAACATATCCTCTGGCTTTTTCTAATGATTTCAATAACCTTTTATTAAGGACAGAAATAAATAATTGAAAGCCATCCCTTTGAAGTCGTTTGCAATTAAGCTACTGCTAAAATGATACTATGACACCTGCGGTGTGAAAAGTGTGGGAAATTTTCTAATTTGATTTAGTGTCTACATGAAGCCAGACCATATACGACAAGGTATTAAATACTGCATACAGTACTTAAGAACATCCTTTGGAGTAATTAATCAAGTTAAAAAGGTATGAAAGCAACCAAGTTGGTCATGACTCTTGAGAATCGCAGATTACTAAAGCAATCATATTAGATTACATACAGTACACGACGCAGCAGCTAGCAAGAATGTTTTTGTATTCAATTTATATCATTTCATTTATTAGAATTTTGCACAGATTGCTAAATAAATAATGTTGTAGTCTTGTTTGCTACAAAAATATCAAATCTTACTTAAATTAATGTCAATTTTAATAAAATATTAAAGCTTGCTTTCAAATATGGCATGAATTATGCAGTGCTGCAACAAAACAAAACAATTTACACACAAACACACACACACACACACAGACACAAACACACACACACACACACACACACACACACACACACACACACACACACACACACACACACACACACACACAAACACACACACACACACACAAACACATATATATATATATATATATATATATATATATATATATATATATATATATATATATATATACATAAAATGGTAAATATATATTTACATTTTACAAACTTGAAAATATATGCAGTCTGTACAGTATGGTGGTATATTTCTAGATCTTAACTAGATCTTAATATGACAGTAAATAAAGTGCTGCATCTGATAAACTGATGTGTAAAATTTCCAGGTTTTCATTCTCACTGAGTTGAGTCTCTTGGCATTATGTTGATGCTCAAGTCATTACTACATCAACTGTTGTAGCTTTACTAGATGTCGATAACACTGTCTGATTACTGTATATTACCTGCAAAATACCAGTGCACATGGTTTGGACTGATGGTTGTGGGCAACAACGGTACAGCGGTCGATATGATGCAATGACAGTCTTCTCATCTGAAGTTCACTTCCCCACGTGACGAGGCACAGCAGCATGAGATGCATTCCAACAGCCCGAGAGTTCTTGTATGATGGAATCAAACCCTTCAGATCATTTATAAATGAGCAGGCTGGCTGGGGTCTGCAGTGCGAGACATGATTTGGCACCATAATCTCCTCTGCCTTGTCCAGATTTTGGCTTCATGCAGGGTATTGTCTCCAAAACAGAAATGTTGCTGTAATCTTGGGTGAAAAAAACAAAACAACAACAGAAAAAAAAAAAAAAAAAAAACACTGGCATTTGTATTGTTTCTATGATGTATTCATATGAGCTGGTACAATGGAGGGCCCACTCGTGGCTTCTATGGCAGTTTAACGTGTGTTATTTTAAAGGGCATGTCTATTAAGGTACAGCATAGGAATGGATCGATACTAAAATTTTGACTTTGGTATGATCTCGACCTCTTGATATTTAAGGCAACAGATAAACAGCCTTAGGCGACTGATGAACTGACACTAAAGTTATCAATACATCCAATAATTCAATGTCAGTAATTCGTGTTTGCAGTTTTTTTTATATACTTGTTTATAACCCCATATTGTGAATTACAATTTATTCTAACAATTAGTTCTTTAGTAAATATTTAATAGTATACAAGTGTAATATCCATACAGTGTTATGCAATCTGTGAGGATACGACACTGTAACAAAGCTAAGAACTTAGATGAACATTTAAACATTTTATTTACAAAATAAATGAGCAAAACTAAAGTAAATGTGGCAGGCCCTCAAGATGACTGCCGCACACACATCAACATAAAACCAGGCCTGGTCCTCTCTCCTCCTTCACTATCGTCACTCCTTTTATCCTTCTGGAGCTCCTCTGTGGGAGTCGAGAAAGGTGCAGCTCACAGGATGCCTACTCAGATTTTCAGCAAATTAATAATTTCATCTACAAGTGGCTCTTGGCAGGTGGCTTCTTCCTCTTGACTCTTTGACTGACAGGACGAGCATGGGCTCTGCTGAGAAATGGAAACTCAGATTCTGTGCGGTCAGCAGGAGTGAGGGATTAAGAGTGGGGGGCTCGCTGAGGAGTGGAAGGAAAAAATGGAGCAGATGCCTTCCACTGAGTTTACACACAGTCTGCTCAGTGACCTCTGTTCATGCACGGACAAAGCCAACAAGGCTCTGAAGGGTCATGAAGTCTTCAGGAATAAAAGTGAACTCCAGTGAACCGAAAAAAGTGCGTTTTTAAAATTTAATTATTTAAAAAAAAAAATTTCTTGGTTACTGAACATTAAGGGAACACACAGCTTTATCCCATCAACTGCCACACATCAGCTCATTAATTGACTCTGCATTAAAGCATTAATGTTGAGGGTTATCATTTTTGTGAGCTGTCCTCTATACACAGATTAGATTATTTTATTATAATAGTTTTTTACTTCTGAACAATGAAAAGTTAATACAAATTTTATTTGACTTTTCTGATTTACAGCAGTGAATAAATGCCATAAAGAGATAATAAGGTTTCACTGTTTAAAGCTTAGTGATCTTTCGATGATTTGGATGTCTACAGTTCTACAAATAAATACACAGCATAAGATTGGCCCCTCAGTATTAATTGTGCCCATCCCCAAGTTGAACAAATCCTAGAATAGCCCCTGAATTACTGACCGAGATTTACAATTTCCGTCTGTTTTATAAGTTTAGTAGATGCCCAAAAGTGGCAAAAAACGTTCTGGGGCCACTGTATGTGTGTCTCTACATGCTTCTGGCCATATGGTGTATAAGACACATTTACAGCATCATAATGAGGATCAAGGTAGGGGTGAGCCCTTCCAAACTTCCAAGACACGTCAATGACAGACATGCTCTCCAAGACCATGATCATAACCGTTGTCCATCATGGGCTTTATCAGCTGTATTTTATTACTTGTTTGGTCTCAAACCACTAAATTTGTGCTTCTGAAACTATCCTTGGAATCCTCATTACTTGTTAAACATCTCTGCATCATAAATGAGACACTTCTGCTGTATGGACAGTCTGAACTAGATGCGGTTCAGGCCTGAAGAACCACACACTACAGTTTGACACTGGCCTACAGCCTGCCTGAGGCTGCCACGCATAATCTGCAGACATATACTCACTTTCATTATTTATCAATTTAGTTCTTCCGGCTAGACACTGATCTGGGACTTAGACCTTTTACTCTGAATCTAATCTTAGCTGTCATGATGGAAATGACAGGTCCGGGATCAGAATTAACAGCACCGTATGGGCAATGTCCTAAAATCCTTAGCTGGGCAGTAATCCAAAGTTCAATAATAAAGGACCCATATACATATCAACTCAGCATTAAAGAGCAACATACAGAGAGAGAAAGAGAGAGAGAGAGGCTTTGCATTTGACTTGGCATTGAAGGTGGTACTCTTGTTTCTTTGCAACTTATCTTGCTCTCTTTTGTCAGGCAAGTAAACATCTTTATTTACCCCTCTTTCTCTTTGCAACACTGTTTTGTCAGTGTTGTTTTGTCAATTTCACTGAAAGGATGTTTGTTGATTTTCTCCTCTCACATTTTTCATATGAAATATAGCGACTATATAAACTCTTGAGCTATTTTAACTATTTTAAACACTTTAGCATGCATTTACACTGCACAGGAGTTAAATTGTTGCTGATCCTTTTGCACAAATATATGAATTCTGTTGGAATCAAATTAGCTTTAGCATGCATTTACACTGCACAGGAGTTAAATTGTTGCTGATCCTTTTGCACAAATATATGAATTCTGTTGGAATCAAATTATTGGAAGAAGAAGAAGAAGAAAAGCAAGTGCAGGTGTTCTCTCAAACAGATATAATTATGTTTTGGCAGCTTTCACCAAATAAGCCCACTCTATTTGTACTCTAGAAAAACACTGTCCATCTGTATATGTCATCTGGCAGAGCACTGTGATAATTCACTGCATTCATACCTACGCCTATTTAAAAATACATTAAACATAAATTTAGACATTTAAAGAAATAAATATACATCTACCATGATACACATTTTTAATTTCTAAAAGTAAAAGTAAAAAATAAAAATAATATTGTTTGACAAGATATTAAATAAGAAAAGTATATATACTATTTAATATTATATACTAGGGTGACACATATTGCATAGCATATTGATATAATAAAGAGAAAAGAAAATGAAGGAAAGAAAGAAAAAAAAACCTGGAAATTATATCATAGAAAGGACCCATGAAAACCCAGTCGATGTCAGTAAGTCTTAATATATCTGATCATTTGACTTTCTTATGAAAAGATATGGTTTGTTCAGGTTGTAAAATGTCATGTGGTGTAACTCCCCCCAAGACTTTATTATTTTTATGAATTAATAATTTATATATTAAAAAAACATATTATTAAATATTTAACATAATATTTATATAATATTCGGACCCACTTTATATTAAGTGGCCTTAACTACTATGAACTTACATTTTAATTAATCATTTAGTACAATGTACTTATTGTGTACATACATGTTTTTACATTGTACTTATATTAAAAAAAAACTACATTTAATTACAACTGTATTTACTTTCTGTAATTACATTTATAATTACACTGTTGACCCATACTTTACACATTAACCCACCCTTAAACTTACCCATACCGCCAACCCTCTCCCTAACCTTACCCCTATCCCACCTCAATAGCAGCAAAAGTGTTTTACAATACAATATGAACACAATAAGTATATTGGACTTATTTATTTATGTAAGTACATAGTAGTTAAGGCCACCTAATATAAAGTGGGACCTAATATTCTATATATATATATATATATTATATATATATATATATATATATATATATATATATTATATATATATATATATATATATATACCTGTATAACCATGAACCATGAGTACAAAGATTACCAATTTGACACATTCATTTTAAATTAGATTTTACATTTTTATTTTATTAGATTTTTCTTTATCTTGGACCTGCTTATATATCATTGACTCAACTACTCTAGTATTCAGATTAAGAGTGCAGAATCCCTGTCAGTGCATCATCAGAGAGCAAATAATTGACTTATGAAAGGCATGGCTGCAGGGCCTGGTCAGCAAGAGGAAGTTCTATTACTTTATAGGCCCTTTTCAGCTATCCCTTATCTATCAGTGCCTTTTTTCTTTGAGCTCAATAGCTCAACATGTACAAGATCAGTGTGATTGCATTGTTGCAGAGCTCTATCTTATCTGTATCTCTCACATGCTGCTGTGCATGACAAACAGAGTTTAGAGGAGAGGAGAATATACAGCCGGAGACATTCAGCAGCTATGGTTCGAAAATCTAGGCTTTTATTTGAACAAGAAAATCTGAGGGTAAAAGAAATGTAATACATTTACATTTATTCATTCTACAGATGCTTTTATCTAAAGTGACTTACAAATGAGGACAATAGCAACAGTCAAAACAACAAAAGGACAACAACATGTGCCGGTTAGTAAATAAAAAGTATAAAAAGTAGATAGAGCTAGTGTTATTGTCATGTTAGGGTTGTGTTATTATAATTTTTTCATAATAATTAAAAAAGAAAACAAGTAGATAGAATATAAAGAGAATAGAGAATTCTAGTGTTAGAGGGTCAAATGCAGATGTAAAAGATGTGTTTTTAGCCTTGAAGATGGATAAAGACTCAGCTGCTCGGACCGGGTTGGGCAGGTCATTCCACCAGCAGAGAACAGTTAAGGTAAAAGTCTGTGAAAGTGATTTTGTGCCTCTTTGGGATTGCGCTATAATGCACCATTCATTTTCACTTTCTTTCCTTCTGGAGGACACATAAGTCTGAAGCAGTGAATTTAGGTATAGAGTTAATTCCTTAAATTTTGTGTGAGCAGTTATAGGTAGTCAGTGCAAATTGATGAACAGAGGTGTGACTTATTTTTTTATTTTTTTCTCTTTTTTGCCTAATCTTGCTGCTGCATTCTGGATTAATTGCATAGGTTAGGCAGGAATAGTTGGAAGGCTTGCCAAATGAACATTGCAATAGTCAAGCCTGGACAGAACTTGGGACTGGACAAGAGCTTGAACAAGGAGTTGTGGAACATGTTCTTATGGACAGTGCCCAATCTTCCTAATGTTGTAAAAGGCAAATCTGCAGGACCGGGCAGTTTTTGCAATGTGGTCTTTGAAATTCAGCTGATCATCAATCACATCTCCAAGGTTCCTGGCTGTACTTGAAGTAGTTACTGTACGGTTGATGCACCTAGCTGGATGGTGAAGTTGTGATGAAGCGTTCGATTTGCTGAAACCACAAGCAGCTCTTTTTTTGGTAAGGTTGAGTTGAAAGTGATGGTCCTTCATCCAGCAAGAAATGTCTGTTAGACATGTTGAGTTTCGAGCAACTATAGAGGACGAGTTGAGTGTCATCAGCATAGCAGTGATACAGTTTGAAAAGCCATGTTTCTGAATGACAGAAACTAAGTGATGCAGATAGAGATAGAGATGTAGATAGAGAAGTAAAGCCTTCCAAGAACTGACCCCTGAGGCACCCCAGTAGCTAGATATTGCGACTTGGACACCTCGCCCCTCCAAGATACCTTGAAAGAGCAATCTGAAAGGTACGACTCGAACTACTGGAGTGTAGTTCCTGAGATGTCCTTTGCCATGAGGGTTGACAGGAGTATATGATGGTTAACCGTGTCAAAAGCAGATAGATCCAGCAAGATAAGTATGGAATATTTGATAGCAATTACTGAATGTGAATTCTGCATTTTTAAAATGGCATCACTAACTGAAAATCTATTTGTCTCCTTCAAATAACCAAACTATGTGTACACCAAACAGGATTTAGCAATCTGAACACTGACAACTGTCAAAAATTAGTGAAACAATGTCCACATGTGTATACAAACTAGGCTATGTTTGCATTAATCTGTCTGAACATGCAAATTATTCCTGTAGCCAAGTGTGTTTAATACCATTCTGGAACCTAATCACATCTTCGACACAGGCAGCGAAGAAACACAAGGATGCAATTACTCTCCCGTTGACAAGCTCATCCTCTGTAGCTCGAACTAATGACATTAAAATTGACTGAATGTGGTTCACTTGCAAGAAGCATTACTGTAAGATTAGCACTGGCCAAGTTGATACAATGTCATCCCCTCAATCTCCCTCCAATGCAAATATGAGATTAGAGAAAATGAGAGAAATACACTCCCTCTCCCTCTCTCTAACACAGCATCTGTTTTTCCAGCTGGGCGAGCGGGAATGTATTCATGAAGTGCCATCAAACTGCCTGCAATTATTTTGCTCACTTAAAGGTCACGTTATTAGATTACAAATCTGTGCTGAACCTCCCACACTGTTTTTAAGACTGCTTTCACATTTGCTCGATTGCTCGGTTCGAACCCGAATTCAATTCCACCCCTCAGCCCCCACAGGTCTATTTTCACATTGTACTTTTGGGTGTGAGCCGTCCAGTGTACATGTATCACAAGAACCAGTGACAGCTGCTGACACACTTATTTTTTTATTTACTTTTTGTTAATGTTTTTGGAAGGCAGTTGAGAATTTTTTACAGTGACTCTTCAGTCTTTTTTTTTTATAATTAAAAACAAGAATGAGTCTTTGTTAATGCCGCTTAATTCCAACAATTTTATTCTTAGACTTTAAAACCTTTTTTTTATGCTTTTACACACTGTGAAATACTACAAAAATGTGTTCTTCTAAAAACAACATTTCTACAGATGAATAGGAAGTCATTAAAATAGCTTGTAAATTAGCCTGTTGTGAACTGTTTGTCATATATAAGCTGCATATAAGAGTCCACTGGGCAATATTCCACATTTGAAATTCAATTTGGAATGAATGATAATTAACTTGATGAGACTTTGCGTATACATTATGATGACGTGCCTCACAGTTTGAGCTAAGGTTAAGTTCTCTTTTCTCAGGCTCTGTATCAGTAACTGTGAAAAGCAGTGTCACCAAGTATAGAGTGTGTAAGTGTTGGTGTTAAATGCACTGACAGTTCCCTAAGAGAGCGGAAAGCTATAGGAGTTGTGACTAGTGTGTGTGCACGTGTGAACTAAGTGTTCAGACCACAACTCTACATGTGTGCCATTTTAAACTGCTTGTCAGGTCGTAGCTGTTCCAAAGGGGGAAAAAATAGAAGTGTTAGAAGTTTGCAGAAGACACACTTTTGCATTAATCCCAGTAGCTTCATCCAGCACAACGTTTAATGTAATGCTTATCCACATGGGTGGCTTAATTATTTGGGCTTCAGTGGATCACAGCCCAGATAATGGAAACCAATATACTGGCGGCTTGTAAACTCAATAGACAGTGCAATTCCTCTCTAATGTTACGGAGATATGTTTAAAAGAAATACAATTTCACAGTTTAGTGACGTAGATACAGTAATGCATCGGAAAACAACTGTAGAGTTTTGTTGTTTGTCTTTTGCTCTTTCTAGAGTGGTGTTGCCCTTTCCATTTTAAAGCGTTTCTGCATTGCAGAATTACATTTTGCTGAAAAAAAAGGACAGATATTTATATCCACACATTCTTAAAAACTGGAAATTTGTTTGTGAAGCAAAATGAAATAAGATATAAATGTTTTCAGAGAATATAGTTTGATTTTTTTTCTTACCATTTCTTCCTTTTGTCAGCTTGAATATAACCAAATAAAATAAAAAATCTATATATATATATATATATATATATATATATATATATATATATATATATATATATATATATATATATATATAAAAAACTAAAGAACTAAATAAAATAAAAAATGCTAATTGAGTAAGAAAATGTAATTTTATATAACATGTAAAGAATGTAAAAATGTCACGTACGGGAACACAGGAGACGGAAGATCCAAGTGCAGTGTGAGTTTAATAGGGTTATCCAAAATCAGAGTCACAATCCAGGATCGTAACCAAACATCAGTCCAAAACCGAAACAAACAAATAAACAAACAAACAGGAACAGGAACAGGAACAGGAATTCGAAGACTAGTAATGCGAGGAAACTTGGTGACGGAAAGTAAGGACTCCATGCAGACAAACAGAAAAGGACTGGTTAATATAGGGAGGATAATCAATAACAAGTGAAGACACCTGAGTGCAATTAACAGGAGTGCAATTATTGTGATGAAGGGACAAGGATAGTGGGAATTGTAGTGCCTACGGTGAGGTGCCTATGGAGAAGTGAGACCACTAGTGGACACCCAGGGAAACAGAGACCAGACAGCGTGACATTGGGTTCGGGTAGAGGAGCAGATGGAGGAGGGGGTAATGTCACGGTAGAGAATGAGAGATCAAAAATATATGTCTGACTTTGGTAGACAGTCTGCACATCTGAATTTGTTATCCAGGTTTTATGCTTTTAAGTTCAGGTTTCAGTGCGGAGGCTTCAAGGTCTCAAAGCAGATGAATATGAAGCAGATGTAAATACTGTAAACATTCATCTCTATGTCTGAGCCATTATAAAACATATGTATGAAGACTTATGGGTAATGCTTACAGTCACAATTCCTGTTTTCCCACCACCTTATTTACAGAATCCATTTCCTAGCAATGTTTTAACTTGATTTGATGCTTATTTGTTTGATGATCCTAGTACTCACAGAAGTTGTTTCTTTCCTAGCAGCATAAACTTCCCGTAATTTACGTTGAATTCAATCAGCAATCAGTCCTTTCCATGAATAGATACAAAACAGACGTACATTTTTTTGAAAGTGTTTTAACCTTCAGAAATAAATTGCTAACTTTTTTGGAAGGTCAACGCAAGGTTGCACCGTTCAACATTCAATTAATTTTATACGAGGTTTTACATTTTTGTGACCTTGTCTAAATGCAATTTAAAATTTAAATTTGTTTCACATTAAATAAACATAAAAATTTAATAAAATACATGAAATATTACATGCAAATAAAAAAGAACATTTAAATAAAATAATCAAAAGCTAAGCCAGACATTGTTGAGACTTCCAAGGTTAAATTAAATGACTTAAAATCCTATATTTTCCTTAAAACACACAGATGCTTCTAAAGTAAGTAAGTACCCTATTCATGGAAAGTAACCAGTGTCTTTACTCACAGCAGCTGTCCTACTTGTCATCTAATGTGATTTGTGCACTGTATTCTAAAGTTTCTGAAATGTCTCTCTGTATCTTATAGTGTCCATGTATCAAAACGTTGATGTAAGAATCTTCATTGAGTGAGTGAACCAGCAAGTTTGACAGCACATTATCGCGCTGACAGAGACGGTACTTTTGACGTGTTTCTGACACTTCTATAAATAATCTTGATACTGTGCTTGTCAAGCCACAAAAACAAGAAGATGTGCTCACAAACATCTTCCCGACAGTTATGCATACACATCAGTGAGCTATAGTCATGAATTCATACTATTTTATCAAGTATGCAAGGTCAAACTAATATATTAGTTAATAAAGTTAACATATATAATTTTAAAACAAGAAGATACAATATCATGGAATCATGTTATTACTTTAAGCCTTAATTTCTGGTCCTTTCTTCTGTTTTGGAAAGACTATACTAACGGTCCAAATATAACCTCCAATTCCTTTGAGAAATTTGTCTCCGGTGTCACATGATCCTTAAGAAATCATTCTAATATGCTGATTTGCCTCTCAAGAAACATTTCTTATAATTATCAATGCTGAAAACAGTTGTGCTGCTTACTATTTTTGTGAAAACATTTTTTATATATTCTTTAATGAATAGGAAGCATTTTACAATTGAAATTTCATTCATTCTTGATGAATAAATGTGTCAATTTCTTTTAAAAAAATTAATATAAATAAAAACAAAAATTTTTGTACAGTATATTTAAATTAAATTTGTATATAAAAAGTCCAATTAGCATCAAGCTAATATCACCTCCTAAGATGGACTGATCAACTACTCAAGTAGCCCACTAACTAATTTCGTACTTCTTTATTAAGACCAACCCACCGTATCACAACCTCCAACTCTTTACATGTCAGAGGACAGCAACTCTTACCACAGAGACAGAAGCAAAGGAAATGATGGGTAAAAGACAAAAAGCTGACAGGACAGGGCCTGCAACCAAGGTAAGAGGATTCAGTGCTCTCGTGGCCCAAAACTGACAGTAATGAGACGTTTGAGGCACCGTGCGATTCCATCTTTGGTAATCCATGCTGCATATTCTGCCTTAGAGGATTATGGTTCCTGGTGTCATCTTGACATTTTTGTCCCAAACAGATACTTAGACAGCAAATATAATCTTGCACAGAATAGAAAATCACCTTTTTCAGTCTTCAAAGGACTACAAAATGAAAATACCCTAACTGTAACAGTTTGTATAGGCTATATATGTCAAGGTGACTTCATAACAACTAATGTGCATTATTCATAGCATGCGTCCTACTCTTAAACACAATGCATGACTCACTCATCTAGATTTATTTTTTTATGTATTTACTTAGAAAGACAGACCACCGAAAGCAACTCCATTTTTAGAATGAGTGACACAGGTATCGATTTACCTCCTAGAGATCTTGTTTATCCTTCCTTTACTTCTCTGTAAGTTAAAAGACCCCTGACAGGCTACTAACGGCCACCTGGCAGAGCAGGAACAACACACATGCTCTTAATAAATGACAACATGGGAGGACATCTATTAAAAGCTTACAGCTCAGTGCAGATGGCTGGAAGAAAACACATTCAGAAAGAAAGATATAATGAAGAGACGGGGAGTAAAAGGGCACAGAAGAAGAGTCTGTGCTTGTTCATTGTTCATTGTGGAAACAGCAAGTTGAGCCTAAGGACATCATTCAAGCAATAGGAATGACCGGGGCTAGTTGTCACAAGGGGTTTGACTTAAAATGTCAATTTAATATATATAACTGACTCTGAGTATAAGTTAGCTCTCTTTCAGAAACGGGCTTTGATTACTGCTTTGCACACTCTTGGCATTCTCTTGATAATCTTCAAGAGGTATAGTCACCTGAAATGGTCTTCAACAGTCTTGAAGGAGTTCCTCGAGAGATGCTTAGCACTTGTTGGCCCTTTTGCCTTCAGTCTGCGGTCCAGCTCACCCCTAAACCATCTGGATTGGGTTCAGGTCCGGTGACTGTGGAGGCCAGGTCATCTGGCGCAGCACCCCATCACTCTCCTTCTTGCTCAAATAGCCCTTGATGCCTTCAGTGTGACTCTACAATTTTCATAGTCATGAAAATAAAGAAAACTCTTTGAATGAGAAGGTGTGTCCAAACTTTTGGTCTTTACTGTACATACACACACACACACACACTGGCCACTCTGTTAAATACACCTGTTCGATTGCTTGGTAACACAAATTGCTAGTCAGCCAATCATATGGCAGCAAGTTCAAACCAAGCATCAGAACAGGGAAGAAAGGGGATTTATGGGGACTGTATATATCAGAGAAAACATCTGCACATAATTCAAGTGCAGCATCAAGTCTGTTTAGAAAGTTGACGCGAAGATCTTTATGTCTTTAACTCAGAAATAATTTATGTTTTCACTTTCATTCTGCCTTTCAGCGAGGCGTCCATTAGGAGCAGGGGAAGAGGCTCTTCTAAAAGGAAGTGCTCAATAATTCAGAAGCCATTGTTTCCTGTGATGCGCTTTGCACACTCATTGACCTTTGATCTATGTCGTTTATCCATCTGCACTTGATGGATCTGCCCAGGGCAAATGTGGCATTCGCTGCAGAGGAATAAATCACAACTCTATCTGTTTAGGAGCGAAAGGTGAAGATGCGACACACCACCTAGCTGTCACTCAGATAACACTTTCATTAGCAGAGCCATCACAACTTTATCTCCCAGGCAACTCTTGTTTGTTTTCATACCTGTCTTTGGGAAGTGATTTCAAGATAAGTGTTTTGTTTCAACCCACATCTGCTGTGAACACACAAAGGTTTGATCTTGTTGGGACACCCATCTACTAATCAGCTGACTATCCGACAGCAAAAGGCTTATTAGACTTGCTGCATGTGGTGAAATCCACAAACCGGCGGCTTAGAGACAACAAAAAGTCACCGAGAGGGAGAGTGAAGGAGACAGAGCTGAGTATTAATATGCACAGTGTTGAGATGCACACCAGGGATGGTTTTAGAGGCTATAACAGGCTGCGCTGATGTGTCTGCTTGTGCAATAACATACACCTTTAACTTCATTATCTGTTGCCACAACATTGCAAACAGCTTTACGCACATTGAACACACGCACTTAGACCCAATTATGAAGGTTGGAGACATCATCCAGAACTAATTAATATAGTCTGATTATCACTCATTAACCTCTGTACTGCTCGGCTCATCCATTGAAACTGGGCAACACGTGTATGTGTGTGTGTTGTATCTTGAGACTTCAAATACTTTGGCACTGAATCAACTTATCTCAGAAATAAAATATTTACTGGCTGCTAACAAGATCTTGTTTAAAAGCACTACGTTTTCTAAAAACAGAACTTAAGTTTAGACAAAACGAGGGCATATGGAAGTAAAAGGGGGTTTCAGCAGGTCAACATCCAGGATCAGAACATCGTTCTGGAGGATAAACGCTGGACTAAGTGTCCCATGAATTCAGAATTTGAAATAGTTAGATAACTTTCACAGTATTATCGTTTTTATACTGCATTTTTCATCAAATAATGCAGCCTCTGTGAGCATCAAGAGACTTCTTTCAAAAACATACTTCTTTAAAAGAAACTTAAAAACTTTTACAGACCCCAAACTTTTGAAACTATTTTTCATATGATATAGAAAGTGTAAATCTGGTGGTCAGTGCTGTAGATTTAGTCACAATTGTAACATTCTAGGAGATTTCTAAGTCTCCACTCTTCAACTCTACTTCAGTCAGCGCTTCATGTATTTGGTATCAACAACCAACAGAGTGGCCCTTCAATGTCCTATAGGGATGTGCTCAGCACACATACTGGAAAATATACCACATAACACAACTGCAACAAAAGAACAACTTAGTCCTAAACCACGGCTGTCTTAGGCCTACAGTCATTTGTAAAATCAAACTGTAATCCATCACGCTGCACATTGCAAAAGACCCCGACTGAGTGTTTAGGCAGTGAATATTTATAATGCAAAGCAGGCTGTGGTGAGTGTTGCTCCCCGAGCTCTCTGTATTATCTCGCACATGGCCTGAGAAATTAGCTGCCTCTGCAGACTACAAACTTGCCTAATTTCTGCATAGATTTACAGGAAATGGATCAACCAGAGAGGAAGTAGTCTACCTCTGCATGGCCCTACCCTGGTGTACTGAACATAAATCTGAGGCAAACAGATGTAGAAGTGCAGTTTGGGAGAACTATTGTATTACAGTATGTTGTTCCACACGCAGATCTGAGCAAAATCATTCTGAGGAGCTGCTTTATTGCAGCTTTTAACTCTACAACCCCAGAAAGCAGTGTATAAAAAAAAAACACCCACTGGAAAAGCTTGAAGTTAGTTGTTAAACCTAAGTTGCTTTTGGGATATATAATACTCTTTGGAAAATATCAGGGGATAATCCATGCCCCCGAAAAATTAAAGCAATCGTGCACAAGATGAAAGAATTTCCCTTTTTTCCTTACTGGGAGAGCATAATTGAAGTCAGAGTAAATTCTGGACCCCATAGATAATGTTGTGGTAAGTTTCCGCCTCTGTCTGTCCATGGTAAATTGGATTAGCTTAAGAAATGGTGTGCTAGCAACGGCTCCTCTCATCCTATCGTCACTGTATGAAAGTCTTGAATGGAATCATGCTGCTGCTGCCGAATCAGAAAGAATAATACACATATTTTTGTGTACATCCTCAGGGGTCACTGACGGCAAACATCAAATACATGTAAAGCCAACACGGTTTACTTTGGATGCAATAACAGTCTCTTTTGACACAGAATTAGTTCATCTTTTGGGAGTTTAGGAGGATAACTGTGAATTTCACTTCATTTCTCAAATGAACCAAAAATTATTTAATGACATGGACTAAGGACATACATAGATAAATAAATAAATAAATAAATAAATAAATAAACAATTGATTCATATCAGTCAATTTAGCAAAAACACGAGCGCCTAGAGGCTTGACGTGTGGGCGGAGCTAAAGAGTCACGAGCGCCAGTAGGCTTTTGCGTTGAGAGCGTTTGGAAGTTGTGACATTACCGTGAGGGAAAAAAATCATAAAAAACAAACCATGGCTTACAGTCAGATTCAGCCGTTTATTTATGATCCAGAATCAGATCCCGAGGCTGAAACTGAACGAGAGCAGCAGCAGCAATGACTCGCTCCGAGCGGGGCTCGAACCCGGGTCCGGCATGGGAGGGGACGCACTAACAAGGAGGCAGAGACATTTGAAGCAGTTTTACTCACCACCTGCGGTTCCAACACACGACCCTGACCCTTTTTCGTTGGGACTGCATTATCCTTAAGAAATAAACGATGTGCAAATCCGTCGTCAAACTGGGCCTTGTTTGTAAAACAAGCATCTTCGAAATGCAGGGGACAAACACAAACACTTGCACAACTCCGTTGATGCTCTGTAAAAATAAACTCCATCCACTGGTCCCTTAATGCTGTTTTTTTTTTTTTTTTTGGTAATCTGTGCAGGGTTGTCTTGCCCTGGCAACCAAAAACACACTTATTTTGTGACTTTTCGCGACGCTCTCGCTCTGATCAGTGAAATGTCTGTGCTCAGCCTCGCTATACAGGAGCGCGCACTCTTCCGGCAGAAGTGCCTTAGGACCCATATAAGGAAATTCCACTCCATCTAACGTCACACAGAGCCATACTCGAAAAAAACTTTCCGAAACTTGTGACAAACCGGAAGGAGTATTTTTGGAACAGAAATATTCCTTCAAACGTACAACTTAATTTTTGAAACTTTGTCCATGTTTAGCATGGGAATCCAACTCTTTAACAGTGTAAAAAACTCAGTGTGCATGAAATAGCATTTCACCCCCCCCCCTTTAAATAATAATAATAATACATATTTTAAAACAGCTTCACTTCAATATTATTTGAAAAACTTTACACATGCAGAATGAACAAACCTATATATTTTTGTGTGTGTGTGTGTGTATTATAGACCCATGTTAGTTCTGGTTGTAAAATGGTATTTCTATGTTAACAACTTTTGCTATTTATAAAAGATGATGATATTTGTAAAATCAATCAATCATTCAGTCAATGTATACATGCAACTACTTATTCATCCATTTGAATAATATTCATTAAGACGTTACACTCACATGTGTTCAAAGTGTGATAAAATACTGCATATGTAATTATTATTATTTTTTTTAAACATCATCTGTCATATCTACCAAAAGGCAAAGAAAGACATCCAGAGCCACTTCACTATAGAAATAAAACTAAATAAACCTTTCAGAAGTGAGATATTGTGAAAACTATCGAGATTTCAAGATTAGGCACTAAAGCATGAGATGTACATCCTAAATACTCAAGTGTGTTAACTCTTTGTGCACTGCCCTTTCTGAACAAAAGTGGCTTCCTTTTTAATCTTCATTGCCATTCATGCAAAACTAGAATTTTATTTTAAAAGTGTTTCTCAGATCTGAGTGGCCTAAGCTGGGCTGAATTTCAATTTGGAAATTAACTTTAATTTTCATTCTGTTCTAAACAATGCTCTTTTCTTCACTCAGTATCAGCCGGGATCAAACTAGGGCCCTCTCCAACGTGTCATCTCTGACACAAAAAGGCCACAACTGTAATTGTCTGTTTGCTTCTACTCTAATCAGCATCTGTCATTGACATTAAGATGAGAAAAGTCCAATTCATATAATAACGATTTCTGGAAACAGCGTGAAAGCAATGGCGCCAGTTATAAATCCAGTGAATCGCAACATTTCACCTAATAAAGGATAATTGTTTGATCAGTGTGTTAAATTGGGCAGTGAAGGTGAAATTACAAGCAATTTCAGAAATTGTTCAAAATCATGCTGGCATTTCAATCAACACTTTAGCAGGGACAAGAACACAAATAAGACATCCATCCATTGGTCTATATGAATAGTGAATGGAATGGAACTCTTCTATTTGAAACTTTATTGGAACTCAATTTAAACTCCATTTAGATGAAATAAAAAGACTGACTCAGCCCTTAATATCTGAAGAGTTGTCTCTTTACACTGTTCATTACAAAGCAGATTGGTGTCTCATTGGGTACTGCAATAAATGCAGCCATGGCAACCCTATCCAATATGAATTAAATATTATACATATTAAAGATCTATTAAAAACATGTCTCAAACAATGTCGCATAAGGCCCAGCAAAAAAATACAGCTGTGTCCCAGTAAAATGTTCTTGACAAATTCTTAAATTTCAATCAAGATTAACTTACATCAACCTGAGAATATTTAATTCTGATAATATTTCAGCAATGAATATTTGTTCTCTATCAGCTGTTTAGAATCACAACTATAGTGATGCCAGATTAGTGAATGAATCACTCTTTTGAACTAATCAAATGGGTTTGATATGAAAAAGCTCAAGATTCAATTCGATTCATTTCGACAGTTCAGTGTTAGCAGGGGTTTCTCATACCAAAATACTAATGGGATATATTATAAGACAGAAAACATAAAGAGCACTGAATGAGGTGGATATCTACTTACAATCCATTGTAAAAAAAAAAAAAAAACAAAAAAAAAAAAAAACAATTTACTTGCCAATGTGTTCTATCATCTGGCAATGATGAAGCAGCTCTTTATATTGCATGCCGCTTGTGAGTGACTCTGTACTGTAAAGATGATTTATTTCCATTTTTATCCAAAACAATATATATATATATATATATATATATATATATATATATATATATATATATATATATATATATATATATATATATATATGTATAAAACATGGCCGCACTTTTTTGCACAGTCTCAAATATTATATTTTAGACTACTATCTATGCCATCTGATTTACTATACTATCTACAGCACAAAACTTTTAACTTCACTTACTGCATGAAAAATATAAGAAAACCAATTTTGCGCACAACTCCAAAATGAACTCTTTGCATTGTCTGAGGACCTGACATTGCAAAAAATGTCAATAAAGAGTTCAATAATTTATTTTTGAATCAGTTATTTTTCTGGGTATAATTGGTGAAGGTAATTATAGTATTAAAAAAAGCCTGACAGTCAGCAGTCTGCAGTGGAAGATCAGAGCGGGAGCTCCTTTGTTCCGTTCCTAATTAGCATCATTCTCCATTTGAGAGAGTGAGTGCTGAAAATGCACAAGCTTTTGTAAACCCCTAAATGTGAACCTAACTAGACTCAGGGTCTGAACACAAGGGAGAATTTTTTTTTTTTTTTTTTTTTTTACTGTGTAGGGTATATATATGCATATCTATAAGGGAGATGCCAGGTTACAGTGCTGCAGTACATGGCAACCAAATGACTACAAATGTACCTTGCACATGAAAAATATGAGATTGTATCAAAAACTAAATGTTTTATTATGTTGATTCACATGTATCACAGCAGTTCAGAAATCAACGTACCACCTATAAATAACCCTATACCCTAAACCTAACCAATACTGTTAAAGAGAAAAACTATGAGATATAATTTTTTAATTGATTCGCTGAAGTAACTATGCCATTTCACCTGTTTTTACATGACTTTGAGCTCTTTTACTCATCGGATTTCATGGAGCTTGTACCTGAGTGTTTCAAATCAAAAGTTCAATGCTGTTTATTATTTTGGAAAAGTCATATGAAGATGAATATGTGATCCAAATGATAAAACATATTACTTTACATATCATGCACTACTGAACAATCTTATTGAGCTTATAACATACAATTACAACAATTATAACATAACAATATAACAACAATTTTGCAAGGAACAATGCGGAAGTGAGTATTCATTAACTGATAACCTGCCTCGTAATCATAATTTGGGTGAAATATTTCATTTTTCCAATGAGCCTGATGTGGCTAAAGTCATTTTAATGCTAAAATGCATCCTAGATTCTGCACTACAGAAATGTATCTCCTGTGCCTTCTTGTAAGTACACATGCTAACACAAGGCACTGATAAACACGGATAAGAAAGTGAACTGAGGGCATGCAAAGTAGCTGGATTTCTCTTAACACCCTTTTCTTCCTGTGAAGGGAAAGCACAACAAAAACATTGACAGTGACACTCAAAGCTGTCTAGTGTTTCTGTTAAGCTCTGAGTGCTCAAAAGATGAGCAGGTAGGGGAGTGATGGGCAATCAGATGCAATTACATTGGAGGGCACAGATGTGCGATTAGCTCTGTCAAAGGTAAAAATATAACCACAGTACAGATGCTGAAATTGAGATGGTGTTTAGAAAAGCCACTGTCAAAGCCGAAAGTGATACTGGGGAAATAACTCTGTGGAGAGCTTCTTTGTTTAGGCTGCCATCCTTTAGCAAGCTGCTCATAAATATGCTTTCATATGTGGGTCATTGCTGCTTTGCAGTGTATTTTCATTTTCCCATCATATTTGTCTTAATACATGCTACTGTTTAAAACTTTGGGGTTAGTAAGATTTTTTTAATGTTTTTTGAAAAAAGAGTCTTATGCTTACAAAAGCTGTATTTATTTGATTAAAAACAGCAGAAAATGAAATATTAGGGTTAGTATTGATGTTGATACTACCATTTATTGCCATAACCGAGGGTGCTATGTACTAAATGGCATTGTAAATAAAAACAAATCTGAAGTAGAAAATCTACATTGTATGTTCAATCAGAATTGTTAAATATAAGACAAATTTTAAGATATTCATTTTTTTTTTCTCTAATTGATACATTTAAAACAAAACATTGCAAACATTGCTTTATTTATAATAAATGTACATTTTTTCCACTCACCTCAAATTCTCTTTTGGAGCCCAGCACATGACATTCAAGAAAAATACTTTAACGGACTTTAACGCGTTAATTGAGATTAATTAATTACACAAAAAATAACGCGTTAACTAAGATTAATTAATTACAGAAAAAAAATAGCCGCATTTTTAATAACTTATTTTCGCACCGCGGAACGTTTCTCACTTGATGAGTGTCGCCGGACCTATTATACTGAAGCACCAACTAGCGTTCGCATATCACGCAGCACATCGAGCCTCAAGTATCACCTCAACGCAAAACATATTGCAGCTAGTGTGGACTTTACACTTTATGTTGAACTATGTATTATTTTGTTGGTGCAACTGGCAGTTTATGTTGAATTCTTTATTGTTTTGGCCAAGGTTATTGAGAGTTGGACTTGAGTATGTTATGGCCTCTGAAGCAACAGAGAGATGTTTTCTAATAGTCAGTGTTTCCTATGTTCTGAATGTAATTGACAGTATTGTGTTTTACTTAAAAAACACTTTACAGAAGGTTCCAGCACCTATAAGCTACCTGAATTTCTGAAATGTACTATTTCTAAATTGTTTCTAAATATGCTATTTCTACACTTAATGGCAAAAATTGCACTGGTCTGCTAGACTTGGTTGAACAAAAATAAACAATATTTTGTTGCTTAAACTTATGTATTCAGTCATTATTCAATGGTATACTATAAATCCATGTGAAAAAAAAAATACTTCTCACTGTTCTCAGGTCAAATATTTATATGCGATTAAAATGCGATTAATTTCGATTAATTAATTACAAAGCCTCTAATTAATTAGATAATTTTTTTAATTGAGTCCCGGCCCTAATATATATATATATATATATATATATATATATATATACACATTGGCTGCAACTCTAACCTTGTGGTTTTATTATGAATGCTTTAGAGAACTGGCAAAAAAAATCCTCACTTAACTGCAAGCTGAAGGTCATCGCCTTAACGAACAATCACTTTTAATTAAAAATTGTCATTATCCATTATACAACACATCAAAACCTTTGATAAAAAGAAAATACTAGAGCTTAGAAATACAGCTACCAGCCCTTATGTAAAGCCCATGACGTTTTAGTATTCAATCTCTTGAGGTCTAAAACATGCGAAAAACTGAAAAGTCAATGTCAGTGGCCAGCAGGGCAGATTTACAGCAGTAATTAGTACCAGGTTTTTATGTTCCTGCACCTCAAGCAAGTGATTTTTGACCAGACACACACTAACCCAATTTTCTGTTCAGTGCTGGTATCTCCCTGTATCTGAACCACTTAAACTGAGTTAGAGAGATAACTGTAATCAGCTGGATACATTTATGTCCCCTTGCTTTGTATCATAAAAAGGCAGCTTTCGGCCAATGTGTTTAACTTCATCTTTAGTTTGTAAAATGTTGTTTTTACTGTGGAGACCAGCCACTGTTCAGGGGAGATGGGTAATGAGGCTGAGTGTGCCTGTGTTTGAATGTGTGTAAATGAAGACAGGCAAGTGAGACAAGTGTGTATTGACTGTAAATGAGGCGAGTGTGTTCTTAAATCACTGCAAGTATGCAAACTCATTATCTTAAATGACAGCGACAGCACAGGTGCAGTTAGACTGTTGAATGCTAATGGCACTTTCTCTTTCACTTCAGCTGTTTTTAAAGCATTACAATTGAACTAATGGCTATAGGTCTCTACATATAAGTATACAGTCTACCATTCAAAAGTTCGGGGTTATTCGTTTGATATATTTTAATTCCAATTATGAATTTTAGATTACAGGATTTTATAAAATAAATTTTATTAAGCTACTACATAGTAAATTGATCAAAAGGGAGTTACAGTACGTGTACTAACATGTACTTATAGTGTACTTACAGTGTATTTATCTAAGAAAGTTCTGGTAACACAAGGTAACTACATGGGGTAGGGTTAGGTTTAGGGGTAGGTTCAGGGTTATTACTTAGTTATTACATAGTTATTGTAATTACTATAATAATTACATAGTATGTACATGAGGAACAGGACTGTAAAATAGAGTGCTACCAAAATGCTTTAAATATGCTTGGACGATCAAGTCATATTATTCATGCCATTCATGAATATGCTAACAGCAATTCACTGAAGCAACTCGGTCCAAATATCTGCAGTGACTCTGCGTAGGAGAGAACAAGATTAAAATGAAGACTCTGCCACTCGTTCATTCCTCCAGCCATCTCTCTTTTTCTCTCCCTCTCTGAACCGCTATGTCCCTGTCTGCATCTATCTGTTTTTCCTCGTCTCAGTACAGAGCTCTCAGTCAGACAGGAAAAAAGAAAAACTCTAATGATGAAGTCCAAACCTCCTGTCAGATGGTATGATGGGTGACGTTATTCCGGACAGGTGCCCTTGTGTTGATGAAAAGAAACTCTGAAGTATGCAACTGCTATTTTTAGTCTCCCTCTGTCTCTGATTCTGTCTTAATCACACACACACACACACACACACACACACACACACACACACACAGACACACACAACTACACACTTAAAAAGATAGTGCTCCAGTAAATGCAGGCATTGACTACAAATAAGGTAAACTTTGGTGTCTTGTTACCTCTATCTATCTATTTATATATCTATCTGTCTATCTATCTATCTATCTATCTATCTATCTATCTATCTATCTATCTATCTATCTATCTATCTATCTATCTATCTATCTATCTATCTATCATGAACTCAGTTGTGAACTGTATTTAAATGTACCAGGTTTTCAGGTTTTTATATATTGCATGGAAAAAGCTTGTGTAACCTAATATTTATTTTAAATTCCAGAGGTCAACATAAAAAAAAATTGCAATTAAAAAATAACAATACAATAAAAATAATGACCTAATAGTTTCAAGCCCTAGTGTGTACATTTGTGAAAAGCACCCATTTTCCTTGCTTGAGCATAAAAAAACAAAAACAAAAACACAATTCTATTTATTTTTTAATATGCTGCTGTCTTACTTTTCCTGTTCATGCCAATGTTTAGAACTAAACAAACCTGAAGCTCACTTAAAAAATAATAATATTGGATACATTCAACCATATCCTACGGTGAAATGCAAATATTTTCCAGTTGGCAAAGTGTTATTCACAGCAGGACATAAGCTTTGCCCCTGTCAGGGCTTCACTATGGCTCAGAATGCTGAGGGACCCTGGCTTTCTCTGTTGGTGGCATGACTACTACATCTCCCCATCATCAGCGGGTTACTGCTCACCCAGCCGCCACTTAGCCCACCTCCAGCTAGTGCTGAAATAAAAGCAGACCCCTCTCTGAGCACACCTGTTTGCTGTCAGCACTCCAGAAAAAACACTGTAATGCATGAATTGCAATTCCTGGTGCAACTGAAGCAAGAGTTTTGGCATACACTGATTATAGCTAATGGCAAAGTGGATGCCCAGGTCGTGAAGTCAAGGTTACACAGACTACTGAGGCGGAGAATTCTTCCTCACTATCCACACTTCTCTTCCTCAACTGTCTAGAGGGTAGATGTGGCATAGGGCAAGAAAAATATAGAAAAATAACTCCAAAGAGAAAAACAGCAAGATTTTAATACCAGTCCTGGCAAGGCAGACTGTATCTATATACAGTACAGACCAAAAGTTTGGAAACATTACTATTTTTAATGTTTTTGAAAGAAGTTTCTTCTGATCATCAACAGTAATATTGTGAAATATTATTACAACTTAAAATAATAGTTTTCTATTTGAATATACTTTGAATATATATTCCTGTGATGCAAAGCAGAATTTTCAGCATCATTACTCCAGCCTTCAGTGTCACATGTAACATCCAGTCTATCACATGATCATTTAGAAATCATTCTAATATTCTGATTTATTATGAGTGTTGGAAACAGTTCTGCTGTCTAATATATTTGATGAATAAAAGGTTAAAAAGAACTGCATTTATTAAAAAATAAAATAAAATAAAAATATATATTCTAATAATATATTTTCTTTACTATCACTTTTTATCAATTTAACATCTTGCTGAATAAAAGTATTGATTTTATTTAAAAAGAAAAAATAAGTAGTGTATATTGTTATTACAAAATATTTATATTTTAAAAACATAGCTTCTTTTTTTCATATTTTTTTTCTTTTTATTCATCAAAGTATCCTAAAAAGAGTATCACAAGTTCTGAAAAAATATTAAGCAGCAGAACTGTTTCCAACTTTGATAATGAATCATCATATTAGAATGATCTCTAAAGGATCATGTTTGCATCACAGACATAAATGATAAATTAAAGTATAATAAATTGAAAAACAATTATTTTAAATTGTAATAATATATCACAATATTACCTTTTTTTCTGTATTTTTGATCAAATAAATGCAGGCTTGATGAGCAGAAGAAACTTCTTTCAAAAACATTAATGTTTCCAAACTTTTGGTCTGTGTTGTATATATATATATATATATATGATGAAAAACACAATAAAAACTGTAATATTTGTAAAATATCACACAATATTAGATTATTTCCATCACATGAATAAATCATAGCTATAATTATACATTAAAGCAGCAGTCAAACTAGATTTTGACATGCAATATTTAAAAAATAAATAAATATTACAACAATATATGGCTTTTCTTTTTAATAAAATAGGGAATTATGTTACAAATAACATACAATAAAAATTCAAAATCTGAAAATATATAATCTACTCCACTTTCCCACAACACAGCAAGTCTGCGGCTTTGAAGTTTGTCTTCTTTGAATTGAGCAGCTACTCCAGACATGCAAAATACAATCTCCAATTTACATTAATTGGAAAATATTGAAATCTCAAGAAGCAACAAATTTAAAAAAAGCATATATTTCAGGTTAACGGAATGTGATTTATCATTCATTATCTGGAAAAATATAAATCCTTCTGAAAGTGATTCCAACAATGTCTTTATCATTATAGTTGTAGTGTTAAACTTACATAATTACTGTTATTATTAGTTATCATCTTGGTGATGTTTGAAGAATTTCAAATATAGCAAATCTTGGCAAGCACCGAGTATGAGTGTAAGTAATGTACAGAAAGCTCCCGCAGTTATCTACTTCTACTCAGAAGCTGCCAGGAGAAGTATGATAACCCCTGCATAGAGAACACCACAGTAAATTCCACCTCCAGCCATCGCACCCGCAAGGACCTGACCTCATCTGACATATGATTGTGGGATCAGCTTTGCTAAAGTTTGCTTTGTGCATTCCTGGAGCCTCCAAATCTGTGTGATATAGTCAATTTTCATCAGCATCACACCAATTTAGCCTCATACCCCATCAGGATGGTTCTTAATTACAGTGGTGATGTGTGTTACTGATTGTCTCTGCCACTTCCTTGCAATTCAAATTTAAATAATTAACAATGAGACGTTGTCATTTGAAGTCAGACGGCTGCTATCTCATTTATCATCCTCAATCTACATGTGAAAATTGAGAATGTGTGTGTGTGCGGATCGATAAAAAATATTGGCTTTTTACGGTAACCACTGACTCATTCCCTCGGCTCTCTTTGACCCCTGACCCACATCCTGCCTTTCTTCCTCATCCTCTCAGGTAAATTCAGATCATCCAAGCCGTAACCCCGTAACCCCATATTTCATATTTTCCCCATAGAGAACAGTGTCCCGTCTCAACATGCTTCAGTGATGTGGGCACTCTAAGCACTCAAAGCTCCAAGGTCCCTTGAGAAAAAAAAAAAAAAATGTTGGATGTTTCTGAGGACATTAAGGACATCGCTATGTTTCAAGCAGGTAAAAATAGAAAAAAGCCACTAGTGAGTTTGAGATGGTGCTATATGTGTGTTTTTCCAATGGAAGACTGGCTGAGATAAACATGAAAACAATCAATGTTTTTGCACTTTTCTTCGATGGCCCTTCAGGCATATAATAAAATAATTTAAGTATATATATTTTTTTCTTCCAGTGTTTAAGTGCTAAAACATCACTGTAATTATGAAATACCTGATCATAGGAGGCATGGCATGCACGTCTAAACACAAAGGGATCTTCTGGAAGCAATCACTGGCATAATAGCTGTCAGGAAGAGCAAGAGAAGTTTAAATGATCAGTCAGTTTTGCATGTTGAAATGAGATGATCAGACAGTTTTGCATGTTGAAATGAAATGACATTTCTCCAAGAAACGAAGTTGGCAGGTCTCGGGTGTTTGCGCCACAGAGATAGCTGCGTGTGTGTGTGTGTGTGTGTGTGTGTGTGTGTGTGTGTGGCAAGTATCTGCCCTTTCATCATAGACATTGCTGATCTTTGGAATGAGCAGATGACTTAATACCCCAACACGGCGCTCAAACAGAATCCACTATCAGTCACCAGGGAGAACAGATTGAGCCGAAAGATCTCTAATTTTCTCTCTCTCTCTCACTCAGTCTCTCTCGTTTTCTCTGTCCTGTTCTCCAAAGCCATATCATCCATATATAACCCCTAAGAAGTTTTAGTCCATGTTCATTATCCTTCAGACCTTGAAGAAAAAATTTACTTCTAGCAGATATATAAACACATATGTCACGGTTTGGTGTGTACCTTGGTTCGGGGTCACAGTTCGATACAATTTCGGTGCAACAGGAAAAAATAAATTCACAAATCTACTATGCTTGGTTTCTTCCATTTATTTAGAACAGACAGTAGAAGAAAAACAATAGAACTAGATGTGAAGATACTTAATATTATTACATTGTTAAATAATCTGCAGTACATATATACATACAATTAATAAATTATTGAAATATATTTGATTTAGTTTACAGATAAACAAGGGAAAAAACAGTATGACACGTAACATAGCCTATTTATGCTGAGTTTCAGTTCATTTTTGTGGCATAATTTGCTCACAGAAAGGAAACTCAAATGGCAGAAAGCAACATCTTAATATTTATTTTACATATAATACTTCTTTTTTTACAATAACACAAAGTTTTGTTTTCATTGTGAGTGTACACAAATAAAAGCAGATCTTTATACAGTGATGCATTATTAATACGCCAATAATTGTTGATTCTGCTGGTATAACGAAACAGTTGAAGTGATCGCGCCGGCGCACACACACAAACACATCAGTTCCAACATTGCTAACTTAACAGCACAGTTGGTGCTTTATCAAAATGAAATACAGTGACCCAAACATCAGTGTGCATGCCCCTGTGTCACCGCTGGAACAAACACAAAGCCTATAATTTACATAATAAATAATATTTTAGCATTCAGATATGTTACATCACAAATATGGCAATATTATGGAATATTTGGGGATTGTGCTGAATGAGAGAGGCAGGATACACAAGCACAAAGCTCAATTTCACAAACAGTTTAGTGCACAAGCCTTTAAAGTATACTCCTTTGTTAGTCTGTGAGAGATACATTTAAGAGTTATGGTCACTGTCTAGTGCACAACTCACAGCATTTGCTGTTCTTCTGCTGGCGGCCTAAATATATCTATTTAGTGGTGGGCATAGATAAATTTTTTAAATCTAGATTAATCTTGGAAATAATCTAGATTAATCTATATTAAAATGGCTCATTTGAATTCTGCCGAAGGCATTCAGAATTTGTGTGCTACCCAAATAAAATAATGACTAAAAGTAACGTTAAATCTTTGAGAAGGGGTTTCTCAAACCAGGTGGTGCATTAGACCAGGGGCTCATCTCCTGTTTCCAAAATGGCACTGCTTGAGAAAGCTGTAAACGAATTCCACATTGCACAAGGTGCAAACAACCTTACGCCCGTTTCACACATAATCCGTCTGCAGTGTGTATGCGCTACATATTTTTTTACGCAACCATGTTAATGGATTCCAGCGTTCACGTGGTTGCGGTCTGTCAGTGCGTTCCAGGAGCGTTGCGTTTGCAGCAGTGCAGCGATCATTCACGTACCGAGTAGCGGACTGCAAATGCGTCCTGTGTGAAAGCACAATTAGTATGAGTCCGTGCTGCTTCTGCACTACATACGTAATGCACACGGACTGCATACGCACTGCAGACGGAGTATGTGTGAAACAGGCGTGCGTCTTGTTGAGGTTTCCATTGGGAAGCTTCTTTAAAAAACAAAAATTCCCTGAAGCAAACCCGGCGGCTTCAGCTGCATCCATGTTAGCAGGTCACGTTTGATGTGGTAATTTCACAGTAGGCATACACACAGGTTTAAAGGGGGGGGTGAAATGCTCGTTTTCACTCAATATCATGTTAATCTTGAGTACCTATAGAGTAGTACTGCATCCTTCATAACTCCAAAAAGTATTTAGTTTTATTATATTCATAAGAGAAAGATAGTCTGTAACGATTTTTCCCAGAAAAACACGAGCGCCTGGAGGCGTGACGTGTGGGCGGAGCTAAAGAATCACGAGCGCCAGTTGCTTTGAGAGCGTTTGGAAGCTGTGACAGCTGTGAAGGCTGAAACTGAACGAGAGCAACAGCAGAAAGCACTCGCTCCGAGCGGGGCTCGAACCCGGGTCTCCGATGGGAGGCGGACGCACTAACAAGGAGGCAGAGACATTTGAAGCAGTTTTACTCACCGCCTGTGGTTCCAACACACAATCGTGACCCTTTTTCGTTGGGATTGCATCATCCTTAAGAAATAAACGATGTGCAAATCCGTCGTCAAACTGGGCTTTGTTTGTAAAACAAGCATTTTAGAAATGCAGGGAACAAACACAAACACTTGCACAACTCCGTTGATGCTCTGTAAAAATAAACTCCATCCACTGGTCCCTTAATGCTGTTTTTTCTTTGGTAATCTGTGCAGGGTTGTCTTGCCCTGGCAACCAAAAACACACTCCTTTTGTGACATTTCGCGACGCTCTCGCTCTGATCAGTGATTGTCTGTGCTCAGCCTCTCTCTGCTCTGCTATATGGGAGCGCGTGCTCTTCCGGCAAACGTGCCCTTAGGACCCATATAAGGAAATTCCGTTCCATCTAACGTCACACAAAGCCATACTCGAAAAAAACTTTCCGAAACTTGTGACAAACCGGAAGTAGTATTTTTGGAACAGAAATACTCCTTCAAACGTACAACTTAATTTTTGAAACTTTGTCCATGTTTAGCATGGGAATCCAACTCTTTAACAGTGTAAAAAACTCAGTATGCATGAAATAGCATTTCACCCCCCATTTAAAGGTATATATATATATATATATATATATATATATATATATATATATATATATATATATATGTACACGTTTAAAGAATATAGTATTTTTCTCCCAAAAATATTGATGACTCATCCTTCCTACAGTGGGTCATATGCTCCATTTTTTTTTTCCAATAAAATGATCGATGGTATTTAACCTCCATCTACAACTTCAGCACAAACACATGATATTTTAAAAAAATACATGCATTGTGCTTAACTGATAAAATTATAAAAAAGAGAACACTTGGACAAAGCAATGCAAATGAAAAGGTGTTGTATAACTGCTATGCAAATGAAAAAAAGAAAAAACGGAAGAAAAAAATCTACAATAAACATACAAAAGTCAAGCAGCTTTGGAACAACATGAGCAGGAGTAAATGATGACAATTTTCATTTTGGCTGAACAATGAGTTCAGAAAGAAACCTTGGGCAGTGAGAGGTAATTGAGATCTTTATAAACACTCAGTAGACCCAAACAGACTTTACATACAGCATTTTATTATGCACTCCAAATGTACATCGTACAGCAGTTTTTAGGAGCAGTACAGGCCATGCTGGGCAGTTCCGGTGGGAATGTGTGTATGTGTGTTGGCTCTGTGTAAAAAGCTTATGTGAGCGCTTGGAGGCTGCGGGGTTGAATCAAAAGGTCACGGTAAATGCATTCTTTCCATATTTTCACTAAGAAAACATATTCATTCCATTGAGCATATGTGTGTGTTGATGGCGTCACACATCTACAGGAGAAGCCCTACTGTAGTTTGACTGACAGCATCCTCGCTGGCCTTATTGTATTTGCCCCAGAATATGACTATTCTTTGCTGTGTCGGATGGAGTTACCATCATGCGACCAGGCACAACAGCAAGGTGAGCAACGACTGACTGCAACTGCTGCTTGTTACCATGGCACCTAGGAGTTGTCCTTTCATCTTTACACAAGCCTCATGTTCCTTCTTTTCTTTAGGGAACATCTTTCCTTCACTCTTTTTGTTATAAATAAGTGATGTAATTGCGAGTGCTAGACAATGCTCTGTGCAATTCAAGTGTATTTTAGAAGTTGAGAAGAAGACCACAGAATGAGATGGAACAACAGAAAGTTAGGTGTGGAAATATGACCTGATGGACCTTTCTTCTGCTAAGGAGAGAAGAAAGAAAGGTTCTCACTGTGAATAACTTAATGGACAAGTTAAACAACACCTTGAAAGCCTGAGTTTTTGACAAACCAGTGATGGTAAAAAGGTGAAAAATGCCAGAAAAAGTGCAATAACAAATTCATTTCTTATCCACATTCTATACAGAATCATAATAACCGTGATGAATTGTGTAATCCGATCAATTTCTCAATTTCGTGTTTTTGCACCCAAGTCAATACTTTGGATCAAACTGTCTCTTTTATAATCATGGGAACTGAAGTGATATTTTCCTACAGTGGATATACGTATTAGACAAACAACATAGTAATTTATACTGATTCAGCTCTGAAAGTGGACAGACAGATAGATAGATAGAATGGTAGACAGACCGACATATATATATATATATATATATATATATATATAGGTAAATACTGCAAAAAGATACAGTCAGATTTTTCGAATTTTTTTTCCTCATATTCAAAACATTTCTCAGGTTCTTTTTGTTACAAGTGAGGGGTGTGTATGCTAAACGAAAGACAAAGAGCTTGAGGAGGATCGGGATCAAATGAGGAGTTTACTAGATAAAGAAGGAGAATAACAGACAAGATACAGCATTACATTAACTTCACAATATTACAAATAACAGCATTGACATACACAATCACGGACCAGGAGGAACTGAACAGGAACTGGAGACAGGAGGGGGATAATCAATTAACCAAAACAAGAAAAGGAAGGTGACCAAATAAGGGAACAGAAATCCATGAACGTAACACTTTTGGTTTTTCCATCAGAAAACTGAAAACTCCTGTTTTTCCCCTGTGGCTGATCAAGGAAAATGTGGTTCATGAGCAGCGGCGTGTCTCGGCAACAACTACTTCCTTGCTTATAAACTACAGCATTCAGCTCTACTGAGGGCTGCCAGCTATATCATCACCTCGCTATCAAATGAGCTCCCACCATTTCCCCCTGCCATTAAAACGTCAGCTTGAGAGAAAAATCACCACATCCAACCACTGTTGGATTTATACAGCACGGTTCTGAAAATGAATCTCTGCTAGGGTACAGATAAAGAGGATGTGACTGTGTGGGTATCAAGACCCAGCACTGCCGATAAATTTGCACACAGGGGAGTTCACGCAGTCAGATGAGTGTTATGTATGTGTAGGGTTTGTTAGTAGACCTAATGCTATTTCTAGCCCAAATGATGGTGTTGTGCAATCATAATGCATTAAAGCTCATTTGGCAAGATTTATGATATCCCTGAATTGAATTTAAGTGGTTGATTAGGATGTTGAATACAAATGTTGCTGTTCCACAGAGTTAAGCTCATCATTTCAACACTCTGTTTGAGATGCCCAACCCCATGCAACTAAAATATCTCGAGCCTTGTGCATTACATTGCTTGTGTCTTTCAACCTGGCCGCGCCTTGTTCCAAGCCAGATTCAAGG
Source organism: Carassius gibelio (assembly GCF_023724105.1). Lineage (NCBI taxonomy): Eukaryota > Metazoa > Chordata > Actinopteri > Cypriniformes > Cyprinidae > Carassius > Carassius gibelio. Next base: position 14,346,924 of record NC_068381.1, read on the forward strand.
TTTCCTGTCCATCTTTTCGAAAAAAATTAAAAGAAAAGAAGGACAGAATGAGAACATATCAAATGCTGATAGACAGACAGACAGCCAGACAGACAGAGAGATAGATTTTTTGATACATCAAAGTAACACATTGAATTTAACATAACATTTTGAAGCAGAAAAACAGAAATAGTAATTTATTGTAAAATGTATTCAAAAAACCTTTCATTTATTTACAACTTAAAAAAAATAATAATTTAACAGTGTAAACAGACAGACAAAAAAAAATTAACTGATAGTTAATAATAAATGGTAGAGAATGTGTTTCATCTTTTATTGTGGTTGTCCATGGATGTCCATTGGGAGGATTTGTCAAATTTAGCTTAATTCTGGGCCCATTTTTATTTTTTATTTAATAAAATCTCCATTGAGGGACATCCATTGTCATCCATAACTTAAAAAAAATAAAAAAAAAAAATAAAAATACATACACCTACAGAAATGGAATACACACTGAAAAATGATAACATATTTAACGTATTTGTCGCTAGTACTGACACAGCTTTGTGCAATTGCAGATGTCGGTTTACACTGTTAAAGTCTGCTGCCACCATTGCCAAGCAAATTTTAAATGCATTAAAAAAAAAACCTTGATGGATCGAGGTATCGATGGATCGAGAGCGAGGGAAAGAAAGAATAGTGAGGATCAAACTGACAGCAGTGATTTATAAAGTGAGAGCTCATCGATGTGACTTTCCTCGGACACTGCTTGCACCTTCGTCACAAATGGATGACAAACACACACACACCACAGCTGGTGGTTTTGTGGGTAATGTGCTGTTGTGATTAATGTGTCCACAATGAGGGCTCTGTAAACAATGCTCCGCACAGCTGTTCCAGAAGTTGATTTTTATGTCTGATTCAGTAAGCTACTCAAAACCCAGCCCCACACGATCTCTCCCATGGGACCAATCGCAAACACACACACACACACACACACACACACACACACACACACACACACACACACACACACACACACACACACACACACACACACACATACCACAAACATCAGATCCACAAACACTAGTCTACACCAACACCGCCAAGACACAATATCTCAAATTAAGAACTAATTCTCCGCCACATTAAGGAAAATGTGCACTTTAATTAATGTGTGGAAACACTGCCATTGCAAAATGGTGTAGTATTCTCTCCTCTGGAAGAATTAGACCGCAAAGACCAAGAAATCCATTTTAAATCACTGATATTTCAACACATGCTGACACACACTCGGGTATATAATGTTACACACTGTAAACTTCTCAAGAAGGTTTAATTAACAATAAATATCATTATTGTAGCCACATTCGGATACATTAAAACATCTTAAAGTTTGTATAATGTAGAAACAGCTCCTTTAAGCAGATCCTAACAATAGCATGCAAGCACTTCTAATGCACAGGACATAGCTGTCATTTCTAAACATGCTCTTCCTCCTGATTCAAATACATGTTCATTGGAAGTGAGGTGAGCGTGAGCCCACAGAATGAAAGCTTTAGTTACCTTACAACACCTTTCAAGAGGAAATCTTGAGCAGTGTTAACAGGGATGCTTTCAATAGTCTGTCATAATGGGATACAACATACTCCATCTGCGAGTGATGAACACAGTTAGCATTGATGTAGCACTTACAGTAAAAGCCGAGATACTCAAGACTGTAAAAGCTCTATTAGCCTAAAATATATTAGTGCTTGTTTTGTCAGGGCATGTGTAAAAGAAAGAAAGTGAGATGGTGTGAAGGAGAGAAAAGAGGAGAGAGAAGAGAGATCTTGCTTTAGTGTAAGCGATCGTGGAGACAAATAGATGGACGGACAGATGTATGGACAGGTGGATAGACGTACAGAGAGACAAAAGACAGAAATAAAGATATGTCTTTAACTTTAGGGGCAGTGTTTGTTTATGATTCTCTTGATTAGGGGTGTAACGGTACGTGTATTCGTACCGGAGCGTTTTGGTACAGGGCTTTCGGTACGGTGCACGTGTGTACCGAATGACGGAATGCAATATTTTGTGCACGGATCACAAGTACATTTTCGTGTTTCCAAACGAACATATTAAGTGGCGGAAGTCTCCGTGTTCAGCGCACTGGATGCGTGGCGCAAGCGTCTCAGCTGCGTGGCGGGTCCGTTTTTAATTCGGCTCCCATATTAACAGGTTAGAGCTTGCACACTGCCTGCGGGTGGCGCGGAAAATGCTAGAAATAGAACGCAAGCATGTTGGAAGCGTTTCCTGGCAAAATATAATAGGACAATATGTTTATATGTCATTTTGTACACAAATACATATTCATTCATGACACTTTGATGTTTGAAAGTCTATAGGTTGACAAAAATTCAGATATAAATGTAATTAAAAAAATTTATTAATAATTATCGATTTTCAAATATTGCATGTCAAACATAGTCTATTTTGCCGTCAAAACTGTTGATGGTGTCCTTTATCAGTAGGCTTTATATTTATGCTCAATATGAAGTATAGATATTGTTGTCATGAAGACAAGAGCCTGGTCTGTCGGTGGTCTCCCTGTCACCTACAGCAGCAGGCACGGCACAGTTCTGGTGAAGCAGGCTTGCAAGCTGGGATTGGTAATGCTGCACTGTAATCATAGTTATTTATTTATATTTTTCATTATATTTTATTATATGATATTGGTTTGAGACTGAGAGTATTTTATATAGTGGAGAACTTTGCAGCAGTATTTTATTTCTTATTCTTTTATATATATATATATATATATATATATATATATATATATATATATATATATATATATATATATATATATATATATTATTAAAAAGTATTTTAAAAAAGTGTATAGTATTAAACAACCTGCAGTTTAATGTTTGCATTTTTCCCTTACTGTACTGAAAATGAACCGAACCATGACTTTAAAACCTAGGTACATACCGAACCATGATTTTTGCGTACCGTTACACCCCTACTCTTGATTGATGGAATTGAAATGAACTTTTGTTTCTGTAGTTTCGTGATGGTGAAGTGTCGTGTTGGCCCAGGGCTGTCTATGCATCTTGTTCCTCTCAGGGAGCATTGTTCATTGATTTAAGCTCAAGTTTAAGGGTTCGGTTTACCTAATGATTCTGAAGCCCTTGAGACATGCACAGTCTAGCGCAGCTCAAGAGTGGATGCTTACACACACAGTTTAGAGTGAGAGCATGAAAACAACGTCACATTTGTGACGCTAAAACAGCCCACTGCCGTGAGCCAAAGATGACTGTGCATAAGCGGACACACTTAAGCTGATACTCTCTATTGTCGAAACACTGCAATTTCTGGTAGACGAAAATCTATCCTTTTTACATCCTCTGCAATAGGGTCTATCCTAAGTGTTTGCTCTGTGTTACCTGCTGATCTGAGGTCTGCTTTGCTTTCTCTGTTCTGCTTTGTTTACTTATGAGACCAGTACATATTATTAATTTCTTTTGGGAGTATAAAGGTCTGGGAATTTATTCTTTAACATTTAACCTGTGCAAAAAGCCTCCACTTAACCACGCCGATTTGAATTTTTAATCGGTCTTCTTCCTGAAGAGCTTTTAGCGTTTGCAGGGCATGTACACAGCAAGCAACAATCAAAATAGAGCATTTAATACTTGCACATTAGATTTATAACATGATTCTGTTCAGGCCTGACTGGATCAGGTATTTTAAATCTCCTTCTCAATGATATCAGTATGAAGTGACACTGATCTCTTTCGTCTGGCCACTTTTGATCAGATCACAGATTTGATAAACTGACCCCATGGAAGTAGTGAAAGAGAGCATGGAAATAAGGTAAAACGCAGTGAAATTATAGTATTTTTCACAAATTAAGAAATTGTTAAAAACACAAATGAAGTAAACAGGAAGAAATCACCATGGAACTCAGTAATCTTGTAAATTAGTTTGAACTGGGAATCATATATTCTCAATTAAATACAAAGAAACATTCAGATAGATAGACAGATAGATAGATAGATAGATAGATAGATAGATAGATAGATAGATAGATAGATAGATAGATAGATAGATAGATAGATAGATAGATAGATAGATAGATAGATAGATAGATAGATAGATAGATAGATAGATAGGATTGGAAAGAGTTTGAGATGAAGTGGGACCCCAGGTGTGCCATCTTCCACAGAGGAAATTGAGCAAACTGGCCACTCTGCCCCATTAGCACTCTCAGCCTCCCTTCACAAACTGGAACAATCATCAGCTAGCAGCACGCAGGACTTGAACATGTTGCCTCTCTTATCTCAAGATGCTCTTGTTTTTGCTTTTTCTGATCCCTAATCTGATTTTTTTCAGGCATGATCTCTTCATTCAACCCTACAACTCTTGTTACTCTAATGAGCCAAGTTAATGAAAGACATACTCAAATTCCAAGACCATGATATTATACATACTCAAACCTCAAACATACAGACATACAGACATCCTCAAATTCCAAATAATAATATATTAAAATGCCAGCAACATGCAGAGAATCGAAAAAGAGTGTGCAGACTGTGTTGTAGATGTGACTGAAGATGAGGGGTGACATGCTTCATCGGGCAATAAGGCAACAAATTGCTGCAAAAGCTCCTTGAGGATGTGGCACAGTGCTTGCTTTAATAGACTAAATAGATTATGTACATTAAGTTTTCAACATAATATTCTATATTTAATTACAATTATTAATTATAATCATTCTAAAACAATATAGAAATATAATTATACATATTTACAATATTTTAAATAATTACTATCTATCTATCTGTCTGTCTATCATACATATTGTTATATACATACAATACATGTGGTAGAACTCCTACATGGCTGGAAGGCAAATCAAATGAGACATTATATTCACTCGGCCTAATTTTAATAAAAAATAAATCTAAAAAATAATAATAATTTCAACTGAATCTGTCAAAATGACTCAGATTGACTGTGTCGATGTCTTGCATTCAATCTTTACCATTTTCCACCAAGACCGAGCCTCACTACCAGACAAAATCCTCATAATAAACCAGTTCCATTAGCTAACTTTGTGGGTTGGGGAATAGAATTGGGCCCACTGACAAAATCCCAGACATCTCTGCATGTGTCCATCTCAGTGTGTGAGTGGGTGCATTGTATTTCTGCCCTGAGCCAGCAGGACTTCACGGAACTGAGATCGAGCAATTGCTGCTAATGAACTTTTCCTGCATGGGTTTTCAAAAACACATCAAACCCAATACTGAACCCTTCTAAAAAGTACAGCAGAAAACATTTTAAATCCAGTTCTTCTCCAAAAATGATTGATCGCCTGAGTCTAGGTGAGCTGTGAATGTAGTAAAGTAAGAAAAGAAGAGGACATGTGCAGGTCGGATGCCAGTGTGCTGAATTCAACCTTAAGATTACAGTTTAAAAGGGGGTCTGTCAGCGCAGCGGGATATAAGTGACATCAACCATATACTCTAACACCTATTTCGAGGTTCAAACCACCACTTCAGTGTCTGTAAGTGCACATTTAAGTATGTGTGTTCACTCTGTGCGCTTTCAACTATATGTTATCACCTAACCCTAACCACCACGTTTAAAACAGCATTTCAGAGCAGCATGAGTTCAATCCTCCTAACAAAGACAACAGCACACAGCTCAGATACACCAGTGCTAATGAGAGATTACACTGGCTTAACCAAATCACTCACAAAACAATGGTCTCTGTAAACGCACACACTGAGCCAAAAACACTTTATTCAGCCATTCAACATTAGCAGCTAATTAAATGCATTATAGTAGTGCATCCAAATAATGTAACATTAAATCAGGTCACCGTTGTGTACTGCAGATTCATTAAACATGCTAATATGGACCTCTAAATAGCATTTTTATTATTTACATGACTGGATAATGATTTAGTTTTTTTTAGAGGGCACACAGGAAGATAGTTCAATCATCAAATAATTATCAAATAATTGTATGTGCTTTGCACTAATTTGCTGTCATATGAAAATGAATAATGCTCACTGATTCACAGATGCATTATTTATGTTTTATATGTTATGTAATTTGTGCACTAAAAAAATCTGATCAGAAATTGCTAGTAAATTTCACAATTAATTACAAAGACATGAGCAAGTACCACACTGAATTAATTAATTAACATGACATTTTTGAGAAAGATTGAAATAGTATTTATGTAAAATGTTCTCTGATAATCTTTATGTATAGCTTCAAAAAATTATATTTTATATTATAGAAGTACACTATCCCTAGAAGTGTACTCTAATATTTTCAAATGAAATCAAAGCCGATATTTTCCCACCTCCATAAAATATATTATTTCCTGTATCAAAATCCCCCACTGCCTCTGTGAGCTTTAAATTAGCTGATATTGTTTTTTTATCTTATTGTCTTTCTCTCTCCCCCTTAAACGAGTCCACCAGCCAGTTATGCAAAAGCAAGACTGCTGAATATCCAAATGCAATTTATGAGTCATAAAACCAGAGGACCACATTAATTTTTCATCAGTCTTATTACACCAACAATTGCTGGGGAGAATTTTATAAAGACACACACAAATGACATCAGGAGCATGTGTACATGCACATGCACACACACACATATGGATATTCTTTCTATAAGCATTTTAAATGTCTGTGGGGTGATAGACATGCATGCCAATCCTCATTGGATAAGTACCATAATATATCATTTTTATGCACATTCCTGCAAACCCACTTACATGAACACAAAGCAAGCATATTTATACTGAGATATGAGTCAAGTGGATTTTGTATGCTTCTTCAATAATAATAATAATAAAAATAATAATAATAATGTATTTAAATAATTTGCACACAGAATAAAAAAAAAATATTATATGTTTTATGTGTGTGTATAATTCAATTGTTATGCGGTTAATATTCAATTAATCATCTAGTAATATTTAATAAATAATTACCTATTTAATAATAAATGATAAATATTAATAAAATAAGATTTATTAGACTATTTAATAATAATGTATGTACAGTTTAATTGTAAAATTGTATTACACACATAAATTAGTAATACAAATGTATAATAAATGTTAACAATAAAAAACGAATGAATAAAATAATTACAATAATTGAAAAATAACATTAAAGGTAAATAATTATACATATATTTATTATAATATAACAAACAATTTATTACATTTGTATAATTTATACCAAAAAAAATACATGCCATTTATATTCTATTTAACCATAACTGATATATCATACACAATATATAAATATAAATGTATATTTAACATACATATATATATATATATATATATATATATATATATATATATATATATATATATATATATATATATATATATATATATATATGTGTGTGTGTGTGTGTGTGTGTGTGTGTATTATATACTTTTATAAAACCAAAATATTTAATTTGCTCTATTGCTATAAAGGAAATAAAAAACTACGTTCTCGTTTTTCAGTTCTGTCATTACTTCAACCCTCCATGGCTTCTGTCTCCTAATCATCTGATAAAAAGCCTGGAAACGAATCAAAGGCATAAAGTGGGAGGGGAATCTCACATGGCCATTGTACTGAAGATCAAAGTTATGTTAAATTCCCGGAGGAGGTAAAGTGAGGTCTGCCGAGGTTCTGCAGCATTCCCGCAAGCCGCAGTGATTCTGCTGCTATTAAAAGGGTGGTTAGATCCGGGTGGCTTACAGAGAAAGACATAATGCGGGGTCCTGGTGGGCCAAACGTGCAACAGAGGTGAGACCCCTTGAGACACTGCTCAGTGTTTTCTTTTCCCTTTCCTATCATGAATAATGCACAGGGCCATGCAGACCTTTCTATCCAGGGTTCACTTATACACTGGACTCAGAGCGTGCTCAGTTGAATTTGTTTGATCAATGCAAATGAAAGATTCGTCTCAGGATCTCATGGCTTTTTAATAAAACGCTTAGTTTAATTCTGTCACCCTGTGTTATTTCTGCACTGACATGCCAGATTTTACAAAAGTTTGTCAAGGTATGACAAACACTGTAGGAAAAACACGGTTTAGGAAACATTTCCTGACTAAGTGAAAGGAAGATGCAGTTAGAGAAGTTGTTTATTTATCAAACCAGCAAAATGCCAAGAATATTTCTCCATTTATTCCATTATTTCATTCAGTTTGTTGCAGCATATGCACTTCCACTACTTTTTTATATCTGTATTTTCCTTAATCTCAAAAATACCTGCAAAGCTACTAAATCATTTTCGTGATATAAAAAATACTTAAATGTGCACTCAGTATTTTTTACACATTTAATAAAACAAATTGTCTTAAATATATATAACTGGAGTCATTTAATGTCCGTTTACACTACAATTTTAAAAACAATCTATTTGATACAGTAAAACAGTAATAATGTGAAATAATTCATTTATAATACCTGTTTAACATTTGAGTGTATTTTAAAAAGATGAATCATTTTCCTGTGGACATAATTTTTCAACATACGTATTTATGCACAACAAACAAACAATAAATAAATACTGAGTGCACATTAAAATCAAGGATACAACACTTAAAACTGCTATTGTTTTATCAGCAAAAACTCAATAACTTTATATACAAGATTTTTTAGGGATTCAACAGTTTAATTTCATTATATTAGTTTTTTTTTTTTCCTTTACAACAGAATACCTACAGTACTTTATCATAAAAGTAACATGTTAACATTTCATTTATTTATTGACCCTTTATGTCCTTCCCTGTAACAATCACACGGACAAGCACTGTGAATGATACCACATGTACAGTATGCTACACATGAGAAGTGCAACGTGACGTAACAAAACTCCTATTATAAGTGAATCAATGAAACTGTCTAGACTGCAAGCAGCAAAACATCTATACGGGGTATAATTGTTGGAAAGTATACAAGGTTGCCAACTATGTAAGACGCACGCTGCCCAAGTAAATCTCCCTCCGAATAAAACGTCTGATAAAAGCAACAACAGCTAATTCTACATGTTCTGTGTAAATGAATGGTGTGGTTTCATCTGATACACAAACACACACGGCACTCGCTGTGATTTCAGCATCTGCGTCTCAATACATGAGGACATGAACTTCATCTCCAGAGCTGCTCCGAGAATCACTTCACCAGCTTTACGCCGTTTACTTTGAGAAAAACTACCAACACTGACACTGAAAGTAATGCTGGAGGAACTTCAACCATCATAATAAAAAGTCTGGTTTAACTTGATGAAATTCTGACAGAAATATAATACTATTGTATACTAAAATGTCATTCTCAAGTAATAATAATAGCCTAATTTATAATAGGAAGCAAAGTTGTATGATATACAGTTACGCACGTCCTGATTTTACCAAGTCCGATGTGTTCCTAGGTCAACATATTTTGCTGACCCTGGAACAACATTTTACTCCAAAAATATATTCTTAACCATATCCCTACACCTAAACCTAACCTTAACCATGAGTAATCCCTAAAATCAGAGGAAATGATAGATGAATGACACTGATGTACAAGCACCAAACACTGATTTTAAGCATAAACTTCACAAAATCTATAAACTGGTTCTTCAAATCTGATTGGTTAATCACAATGTTGTTCCAGGGTCAACAACGATGTTGTCCCAGGAACATGTCTCACTTGGTAAAATCAGGTTAGGCATACAGTTACACAGTGCTGTTGTGTAGTGTCTAAATTAAAACAAATAAAAATTCAATTTTTATTCTTGTAAATTCATTATGTTTTCATTACATTTGAAAAGATTGTTTAAATTGTTAAAGTTGTATTAATTAAGACAACATTTTTTAAGATAAATTTGTATCGAATCATAAAACAAAGAAAAAAACAAGGGGAAAACTGAATTTAGAAAAAAAAAGATAGCTCTATGGTGTTGAATTTTAAACAATCAAATCTTTACATCCATTATCAAAGCAACAAACATGGATATCATTTACTGCCCCATTAACGGTAAATGAATATTGTGATACATACAGTATCTTTATTATCAGAGAAATGAACGCAAAATTTTAGCGTGAAATATGCATTTTTATGAGTAATCGCACTGAATTATTTTTATAAGAAGAGTAACTGGAATGGGACCAACCCTAATTAGAAGCAGAGTCTGAATAACGTACAAATATACAAATAAAAGACAGTTAATGATTTTAGAAGAGAGTATGTGTGTGTTCCTACAGGTGACAAGTCAACATCTAGACTGCTTTTGGGTTTTTTATTGTCTATAATTTAGTGCTTTAAAACAGCCTTTCTGATTTACAACTGTAGACAAACAAGCTATATGCAGTTTATATAGTCACATTTATATACTATACTATATATTTTTTTATTTTTTTAATTTCTTAATAAATTAGCCGGTCTGGTCTGAGGAGAAAAAAATATTCCAGCAACTGAATTAAAAAAGTAAGCCAAACATATTGCTACCATTCTAGAAATGAGAGATCCCTTGGGAAAAAGTAACTTGATAATACAACACTACTTCTAAAAATAACATTCCGTCATACAGTTTACAAGCCATCTAACCTCAGCTGATTCCACCGCACTTCTACACCACTCAAAGAGCAAGTCACGAGAATAGGATCCATCTTCAGGTGTGTGTGTAACCCTGAGAAAAACACTCAGACGCTCAGATGCTCTGTCTGCTGGAGAGAGTATGAAGAGATGATAGCCTGATTAAAACAAGACGTGAAGCCTGAAAACATTGATCCACCAAACGCATTGCATATCAGCCCGAGTCCTGAGACACAGGACCTGATTAAAAGATAATGGCACATTATTCTCAGGAGCAAATGGCAGCGAAAAGGAAAGAGAGAGAAAGAGAGAGAGAGAGAATAAGAGTCTTTTAGGGCAAGGAATGACATAAAGAGCCTGTGCACTTAAAGCAAGAGAGAACACAGCATTGAACAGCTCTGAAATCCATGACGGCTCCTCCACGCTAGAGCTGTACAGTACAGCCAAAGCCAATAATAATAATAATAATTTGATATTTGTCAGGCTTCTGATGACATTGGATATAGTCTACATCTTGATGCTTATGCATTTGCTCTAAGACATTTCTGTTTAATCAAAGGAAATATTTTAATATCATGCAAACAGCCATTGTAACCAATTATATTTATAAAAGTTTAATCCAAGATGTGAAATGCAGTAAAAATCAAGCTCAAAATAATCATTTTTTCCCCATTATTTTCAATTAAATTAATTATATTTAATCAGACATCAATATACCAACAAATAATAGTAGTAGTAAACTGCAATATTTACCTTGATTTGATATTACATTTAATACATGAAGATTTTATATATATAGATATAGGTACACATCATATTTGATCCCTATATATTGTTAAAGTGTGACGTTCGTGCACCAGAGAAACACAAGGAGAGGGAGAGATCCAATTGCAGGTAAATTTTATTAACAAAAAGGGTAATCCAAAATAAACAGTCCAAGGAGACAAACAAAACAAAAGAGGGAACCGGAAGGTACGGAACGGGAACTCGGAGGACGAGAAGGCAAGGGTAAGTCTCTGGAGACGAGAACATTGGTAACACGAAGTGTAAGGACTCCATACAAACAACAGGGAAAGACAGGTATTTATAAGGAGACTAATGACAATAGATTTCCTGCACCTGGTGCGATTAACTGGAGTGCAATTACTGTGAAGACAGGACCAGACTAGAGGAATTATAGTGCCTATGGTGAAGTGCCTAAGGAGAAGTGAGCTCACTAGTGGACACCCAGGAAAACAGAGACTGACAGCGTGACATAAAGTGGTGCATAGAAATGAAAAAGCTTTTTTCTTGTGATCATGTACTGAAAAACAGTGTGGGAAACACCCATTATTGCATTAAAGATTTTGAATTTAACTGGCCGTTATATTGTTTGTTTGGAACATTGGTTCCTCAAATAAAATAAAATATTTCTATTATAACAGTGCATCATTTACACCACATTTTTAGGGCATTTTATTCATATTTCTTAAAATATGAATAAAATAAAATAGAACAAAATAAAATAATAAAACCACTCACACACAACCACTCAGGTGTTCAGAGATGTTTTGCCACTCCAGTTTTGACTGTGGTCCCCTCCACTCCCATGCAGATCTCTCTATTGACTTCACGGGGTTAATCATGCCATCTGTATTCCAGAGATGAACCACAGATCCCTTTCAATGGATACCCAACCCAACACACACTAACACCTTAAAGACACTCTTTAGGGCATCCTGAGTCTAACTGCTGCATGTACTGTATTATATAACATGCTTTCATAAACAGATGAGGGACATCTGTCCTTAATCAGAATGTTGTGAACTTTAAAGTCTCGCCTCTTTTCCATTCAAGATTTTCAACAACAATGAAAAGATTAAAAGTCTTCTGAGCCAGCAAGTCAACCTTAAAAAGTCATTTGGAGCTGTACATAGTGAGCAAATAGTGAGAGGAGAGAGCGGCCGCTGCTCTTTCAATCCCTTTTCATCACTACAGAAGCTGACAACTGACAGACACAGGCACAGCATTGCCCTCGGAGACTGCAGGTATCCACAGTATGTGACAATAACCAGCTCTGTTATGCAGATCTGCACACACACACACATACTGCTGAAAAGCACTGGCAGAGGAAAAGGGAAATATTATATTATAAGGAGAAAATGTACTTGTTTGCCTACTCACTGCTTCTCCAAACTGTCCCCCCTCCTCTCGGTCACCTCGTGACGTGACGTCCATAAATGTACACCGAGCTCAAAAATGGCTCAGAATCTTATATGTCTAAATCTGACCGGCTGGTTAGTCAGGGTTATTTTATTGGTGCAATGAGACTCATGTCATAATTGAAAGTCATAAAGTCATGTTTACAAGACACCAGGCTGCTGAAAAAAAGCACTTCCAGAAGTGGATGCTCGATTTGGCAAACTCTGCATGATGGCCTGATATTTTCCTTCCTTCCAGACTCTTCTTTAAGTGGGTGCTTCTTGGCCAGAATAAGCTGAAAAGTGGACCAACTCTGCAAGACCATTTCACAAAAATTTGAATCTCTCAAAAACTAGACTGCTGTCAAACCAGTCCAGTTCAGAACTCTGATTTTCTCTTAAACCTTTATCACCTTCCTCTGTCTCCTCTGTGCCTCTTCTTTTTATGTGATTTGTATAGAGTGAGTAGGACAATATTCCTATTTATTCCTATCATTATTATCCTAGAAAAACATTATTATTTATTTTTACAGGATTGATGATTACAAAAGATGTTAATTATATATATATATATATATATATATATATATATATATATATATATATATATATATATATACTGTATATATGTGTATATATATGTATACTGTATATATATATATATATATATATATATATATATATATATATATATATATATATATATATATGTACAGTATATTATTTCTCTATTTTAGTTTGAACAAATGCTCCACTTCTACAGTAATAAATGGCAATATTAACCAAATATTTGTAATTTTGTCCCGTTTTCTAAAATAAAAAATGTGTTTTGAATACAGTTTTAATAAATGATCAGTCATTTTCACCCTGTTAACCTTAGCAGTGAAGAATTCTAAAGCAAGTTAGAACAAGTCTGTGATATTTAGTAGTAAACAACAAAAACTAACACTTTTTGCCAGCAAAAATTTTCCCTATCGTTGTTTTAGAGACATTTTTTCTTAAAATACAACACAACACTTCGAAAGATAATGCCCAACAGGAATGACCCGACTGTAGGGTTAGAGCTCTGATTGGTTGATAGAACTGTTGTTCCAGAAGCCACAAAAGCTGCTCATCCAGGAACCCTTCTTGTGAAATCACACTGACTGTCATATTGTGGAGCTGCTCTCTGCCTCAAAGTTCTGATGTTTTCTCTAACAACCCAACTCCCCCTTCTTTTGTCTCCTCTATAAGAACCATATGATTCGACAGTATTGCTGCTTTAGGCTGCTGAATGTCAGACGGCTGTTTAAAGAGACAATTTCTGTAGTCCATTACGGCTGATAAATTGGATTCAGACCAGAGAAGCAGTGCGGATGAGTGGCTAAATACAATGCTTGACACATTCTCTTGGCTGAGAAATGCTTGTGCTGGCTGCGACGGCTAGAGCATACGGAGAGTGGCAGAGTCCTAGATCAGGCCTAAAAACCGAAGGAGGCAGACAGAATTAGGGTTTCAGCTTTTTGGAAAAAAAAATGCAACTGAGTTCAACAAGCAAAAGCAACTGTCTATGCAGGACACTCTTCACTCTTTTTTTTTTTTTTTCAGTTTTTCCTCATCTCGGTTTGGACAGCTATTGGAGTTTGTTTAGCAAAGCTGAGCCAGGAGCTGAAATTATCTAAATATATATATATAAATATATATATATATATATATATATAATAAATAATTTTCACTGGGTTCACAGCGATAAGTCTCAATAAGTTTATTTTTTATTTTTTATTAAACACCCAATCTTTTATCTTTATGTGTGGATGATACATCTGTCTGTGTGGTTTGGACGATGAGAATTGAAGCTGGAGGTGGCTGTCAGTTTGATAGAACAACAATAAGAGTTTGTAAGCAGATGAGAGAGAGAGAGAGAGAGAGAGAAAGAGAGAGAGAAAGAGAGAGAGAAAGAGAGAGAGACAAATTAATATAATTTCCCATTTCCCTCAATCCCCAAAATACAATTTCTTTTCATGAACAGGCTTTTCATTGATTTTGATTTGATCTAAATCTGATGCTAAATCTTGTCTCAGTGCTCAACAGACTGCACTGTGTCTGATTTATTTCATTTGCAAATAATGCTTTAATTTAATTTATTTTTTAATTATTTTGTATTATTTGGCATGTAGCAATTTAATAAATGTAATAATAATAATCATCATCACCAACTTACAATGAACTTTAATTTTTACTTATATACTATAATTAATATAACTAGTATAATAATTATAATGGGTCAGTAACCATTAATAAGTTTAATATACAATAATTATATAGTATATAAAGTAATACTAATAATACATTAAATTATACCAATGATGAATACATTAATTATATATATATATATATATATATATATATATATATATATATATATATATATATATATATATATATATATATATATATACACTGATCACTGATCTGATCTGTACATTACCCTTTAAAACAAACACTATGAATATTAATTCTGATACCTCTGGCTTGCATTGACTGAAGACTACATCATCTTATGATTTTGAGACTGTAGCACTCACTTTTGACTGCAGTGAAGTTATCATCCATGACCATGAAGTTGGCATCTAACTGCCGGAGAATTCTGTGCATGAACTGGCCCTTTAAATATGCTGGTTTCATCAATGGATTCAGTCAATTAGGATTCAGTGACATATAATGACTGCTAATTTGTTAGCGTGTGATTTGAAAGCATTGAA
The DNA here is from genome assembly GCF_023724105.1 of Carassius gibelio. Lineage (NCBI taxonomy): Eukaryota > Metazoa > Chordata > Actinopteri > Cypriniformes > Cyprinidae > Carassius > Carassius gibelio. The sequence continues at coordinate 14,362,421 of NC_068381.1, forward strand.
AATGATTTCTTACCATTATTACCATTCAAATGCTAATTGCACAGTTATTTATAGAGTATAATAGCGCTCCTCTTCAAGCTGGCTGAAAGACAAAAGCCAACTGTGACAACTAAACACACACACACACACATACACACCCATGCAGAGCTGCACAGATGGAAATCTCACACACACAGGGCTAAAAGATAACCTTAGTCTGTAAGATTAATGAAGAAGTGTTTCATAAATGCATAGACAGCAGTTCTGCTCACCTATGTCTTCACAATATTGATAAACATGCAGTGTCCAACTAAGCCTCCAGTTAACCTGAAAGTGCTTCAGTTATGAGCCATACACGAGACATAAAAAATCTTTCAGGATTCCCGAACAGACAGGTCTCCTTCATGTGTCACGGCTGAGCTCTCTCGAAATGATCTCAGAGCATTCTCGTCGGGGCCAGGCGGCATCTATCTGATACACAGCTTTATATCAGGCCATTAAGGAGCTAATATCATGATTTAGGCCCGCGGAGCTGTCGCCTTTATGGCCCGAGTGCGTTTTTTTTTACAACATTCAGAGATTAGTTTCTGTCTATCGCGCAGGGTAAAACGTGTAATCTAACATCTCATAAGACCAAGAAAAAGACAGATAAGAGCAGAATTAGTCTTGCTATTAAAATCTAACCTTCAAAAATGGATTTGCGAGTGTGTCAAGATAAGCCGGTAAAATACATTCTGACGCATCGCCTAAATGTCTAACTGTGCAATAACGACGGTTTTAAAAAAAGACATTCGTGACATTGGTGTTTGTTTACATGCTATTGGAATATTATTGCCTAGCATGTGATATAATCCATGGTACGTGCTGAACAGAAGAACATCTGCAGTCAGGAAACAGGGTGGATTTGTTGTTATTACACTGAAAATGTTCACCTTCAACGTTTCCTAAAAATAAAGGTTCTTTATTGGCTCTTTAACATACAGTGCATGGAAACTTAACATGCACATAAGGTTCTTTACAGTGGAAAAAAAAAGTTTTTTTTAGATTAATAATATATATATTTTTTTACCTCCCACCAAGAAAATAATGGTTATTTTAAGAAAGGACCACTAAAGGATTCTTTGGGGAACCAAATTAGTTTTTTCTATGGCATTTTTGCAAAAGCACACTTTAAGAATCTTTATTTTTAAGATTGTATTGCAGAAAAGGGATCTTAAGAGCTTAAAAATGTTCTTCACATTACACATTTTTTTTTTTTTTTTTTTTTTTAGGAGTGTTCACTAAAAGCTTCTTTGGAGAACCAAAAAAGTTTTTTCCTCATTGCATCACTGTGAAAATCCCCTTTTGGAATCTTTATTTCGAAGAGAGTATATTTGACAAACAAGCTGTATGACATATCATCTACACATATAATTGTTTTAAGAGATCCTCAGGTGTTAAATTCTGACACAAACCCACTCTAAAATGTGCTGATGGCAATGTGCCCAATGTGCCTGGCAGCGACCCCTCAGCTCGGCAGCTCCAGAATGTGGTCCATTTAACAATGTTAACATATTTATGGAGGGGGAAGCTGAGACGATGGCTAACTCATGAGTCCTGGTGACAGGGACTTGTTTAGACCATCTCCTCTGCCATTACTACCCCTCCCTGATCAAATGGAGACCATCTGTCTGCATAGCAACACAAATACACACACATACACACACGCACGCAGACAGATGTAAATGCCCAAACAGCACGGGCCTCAATGATGAGTCTCTGCGTCTCCCAAGAGCCGCATCTGCAGATAGTGATAGGTGCTGGTCATTTTTCAAGGATTGATCCTGTGCATCTTCTCTGGGCCGGTGCCGGCTACAGCCTTCAGCCTCTGAGCACTCTCTTCTTTGGCCCCGCGGCTATCGCACTCGATCCTGAATAATAAATATCGGCTAGCATTTCAGGCCCAAACTGCAACTCATCTGATCTTATGTTTCCTCTAAAACTAGACTGAACGAAAGATGTAATTCTAGACCAACAAGGGCATCGTTTTATGAGGGCCATTTTGGGAATAAACGATGTAAGCGTCAGCGCAGCCTTAAAACCAATTAATCTGAGCCTGTTTCTCTGGTATCATTTTACTCGGATTGACCCCATTAATGTAGAATTTCCTCCATATGGCTAAAGAACAGAATCGTTAACCAAAGCAGGGAGAGTGCCAGTCAGAACTGATTTGAGAATTGCTTTTAAATTCCAATTTATTTCTGGAATTTTTCAGTAATTGGTGTAAAAGAAGAGTTGCAGAAGTTCAGAATTAAAATGAATAGACAGAACAACAGATATAACAATTTATAGCTAGAACGAAAGACATGATGAAAGAACGATGGATATCTACATATGTAGATTAACACAATATGTGTGCCTGTAGCTCAACTGGTAGAGCACTGCTTAGCAAGCAAGCAAGCGCGAGGTTGGGGGTTCGATTCCCCGGGAACACATGATATGTTAAAGTTGATAGCCTGAATGCACTGTAAGTTGCTTTGGATAAAAGCGTCTGCTAAATGCATAAATTTAATTTAATTTTAATTTAGAATCTACATATGCTCTCATAGACATAGTGTCACAGTATTCGTTGTCACGCAGGAAGTACCAAAGATGTTCTTGATGCGAGGGCAAAAATCTGTGATAAGTAACCAGGGAATGGGCTCTTACTCATCCAGTGTGCCTCTTCTCAGAACGTTTGCCCATTACGTAGTCGTTGGGTAGAGTGCGCTATCAGAGGTGAAGGGGCTTTCATCTGTTAAATGTAATTTAAGTCTCGTTCATTGATTCGGACTTGAAGTGGTGCTCAGGCTAATTCCAGCGGAACAGTAATTCTTCACACCCCTGCATTCGAGCAGCACAGACGAGAGAAGGAGCCGTAACAGGCAGAGCTCACGTGTCTCAGCAATGCACAGAGACAAGAGAGAGATTTTCTTAATGTAATGGACAATATCAAAAAGGTATTAACACTGCTGGACAGGTTAAAAAAAAAAAAAAACAGAAAAAAAAAACAAAAAACGATCAAACAGTTTGACTGTAATATACAGTGGAATCCCAAAGTCCGAAAAATGCTTGAAAATATATGATTAAAAATTTATATATTTTTTTTAAAACATAAAAGAAGAAATAAATACTTTTAAACAAATATTACAAAAAGTACTTTTAAAAAACGATTTCATCAATTACTAAGTAATAAACATGCACATCATACATAAAAACAGAACTAGCCTAGTCTTAACATAAAAAAGGCAAATGACTTAATATTTCTATTATTTTGATCTTGACATTAAGTTTATGTTTCTGCATGTTGGTTGGACTACATGAATTTTTTTTTTTATAACCATTTTTTTCTCATGACCAGTTAAGCAGTAGGCCTACTGTTACATTTTGTTATATATTGAATAATATTTTTTTTTAAATCATTAATATTTAATAAATAATAACTAGATAATAGATCTATATATATATATATAAAAAAAAAAAAAAAAACTTTAAACTAACCCAGATAATATTCTTTGTAATTTTAAAAAGTTAGGATTAAATTAGAAAAATACAAAATGGAAGCATTTTCAAAAGCGACCTTCTCTGGATTTTTGGACCACTGTATGGCAACTCAACTGTGTTGAACTGTCTGACATGGACAAACAATATTATACGAGGACTTACTGATCAAGAACATGGAAGGACCCCAGGGGGAAAAAGGTGCAATGATGGCATATGATGCGAAAACTTGCAGGTGTCTTTAAGAGCGAGGTGCAGAGCCATACAGAGCCATTCTTCAAGCATGACGCTTGATGTCAAAATGGCACCTTTGTGCGTGACAAAAAATTCTGAGAACACCACTCTGAGGCATATTACCAACATCCACAGCTGCTACCTTCTTTCTCTTTCTCTCTTTCTCTCTTCCCCTCCCTCTCTTATGCCTTCCTCTCTGTTCCTCTATGTCACTGAAAGTGTCACAGTGTCAGGCAGAGGACCTGTCACGCAACACAAACATCCACCACCTTAATGAGAACTCCTCGCTGCCTCCTCCACAACTACCCGTACTGAACCCACACACACATAAACACATCACAATCGACTGTCACGTCCAGCCCCTGTACCCTTTCCAGCCTTCGTGGCTTTTGGATTCGGCATGACAGTCCAAATGTATTCAAGAAAAGTTGGAGAGAGATCGCAAACTGCCATCCTGTTTTGCCCTCTCCAGCGAAGAGTAAAAAACTATAATTGCTTCATCCGCGCTTCGGCGGAACGGACGAACAATACGGCGGAAGTGACAGGTGGTGAAAGAGAAGATATACAGCATTTCAGAGTTTTCAGCTTATGACAGTACAGAGCCGGGTTTTTTATCTCCCTTTTTTTTTGTGGTAATCAATGCTCTCTGTGCTCTTTACATCAGCAGGGAAGATTTTATACACTCCCTTCCATGTACACTCCCTTCCACCGCCCTGATATAATGTTATGCTATAAACAAAGACTTCTGGGAAAGGGAGATGGAGGGGACAATGCAGAGCTTTTCATTTTGAGCATTTCATTCATTTAATGTGCTTAGTTTTGTTTTATTTCCCTGTCCAAAATTTACTATAGCTAATCAGTCACTGGGTTAAAACTAACCAGATCATGGGAAAACATAAATAAAACATACAGTAAAGGAAAAATCGAATTGCAAGGTGGCAATTTGTAGCGATTCATATGGAACAGCATGAAGGTCCACCCCAAACCCACAACACTTAAAATTAACCATTAGTGAGGCATAAACAAAATTGCATGTGGTTGATGTCATTAGCCACGTTAACTTAATAGAAAAATTAAAGTGGTTTATTTACTTGGAAACTTTCTAATCCTGTAACTTTTCACAAAGAAATTCTTAAAAAGAAAATGAATGAAAAGCAAATATACATACAGCACACAGCGAATATGAAATGAAAATGACAGCGTTAACAGTACTATGTTTATTAATGTATTGGTCAGAACTGTTAAACAGAGACAGTAAACTAGTGAAGACGACATTATAGTTCAGGCACTGGCGTTTTCAGCGCTGTCAAAATAGAAGTCCCCCTTCCAACATATCGGCCAAACAGGAAAAAATTGCTGGCCAATGCAGTAATCAAATGCCAAATATCAGCCGATATATCAGTATTGGTAACATATCAGTCGACCACTACATGAGAGTGTGTTGTCTGAACCCAAAATAGACCTTCCAAACCGGCACGGAAGTCCAGCAAACCAGTTTTGGCTAGTTTCAGCCGTTTTCAGGAGGGTCAGTATGGCAAAACTGTATATTATTGCAGTGTGTTTATGAATCCTGGGATGTTACGAACATTTCTGGAGGTGGTCACTTAGAAAGTGTTAAAACTAATGTGGAGCAGCAAAAGCCTCTCAATGTCAATCTGAAGCAGTTCAAATAAAGTTTCTTCTGAATACCCGCAGTGAGATTTGCTATATTGGACACAAAAGCACAGTAATCTCAGACCTGTGTTTCTGTGATCCAACAGCAAAAAAACTAGACAGTGATGCATGCAAGTCATGGATGTAAAACAATAGGTATAGACGCTGGGGAAAAGCTTTCCGGAAGGTAAAGTCCACTGGGGCCAGAGATGAAGGATGTGTTTGTTGACTAGGTCATTTAGCCAAGGACAAAGATCAAGTCTCGCTTCTTCTTATCCTACATACAACAAACAAAATGAAACTAAATCAAACAGAACAATTCAGGGAAATTAATAAAATAATGTTTTTGGCATCGATACCTCAATCCCATGAAGCTATGTCAAATTCAGGAAAGGACAAAACTATTATATATATATATATATATAGTAATTTAATTAATCTAAGTAATTCCTGTTAATTTGATAATATTTTATTATTATTTATTATTTCAGTTGTTCTACTGAATGCATATATTGGCAACACTTTATGAACAGAAGAGTGATAAACGTAAACCATAAGACTGAAAATGAATAACGATTCAGTGATTCAGGCAGACTTATGATTTTCTTGCAAAGGGAAAACAAAGTTGTTAAAATGAAGAAAAATAACAACTCCAGGGGAAAAACATGACCTGTGGCAACATGGTGGGGATTGATCTGCACCTGAATCACACTTTGAACAACCCAGTCAATAACTGCATCTCTAGTCAAACTTACACGCCTGAAGGGTGAGATTCGTGGAAAAGAAAGAAGAAAAAAGATAAAAAAATAAAATAAAAAGAAATAAAAAGAAAGAACAACAAGTGGAATAAAACGGAAAACCTTAAGTTCAATCACTGAGATCAATAGCAGGAAATTTGGCCCTTGTCTTTCCAATTATACAACTGCAGCCAGAGATTCCCAAATACTATACTCGGAGAAGTACAGATTGTTGACAGTCTAGGAAATGGCACATTTAGGATTATAAATCCTGACTGTCACTAAACAAATTAGATATTAAGGTGCAAAGCGGTCCAAGCCATCTGCAGTAGCATCCACTGAAAGAGCCAAGAGAAGAGAGAGAAGCGCTGTGGCTTTATAGTAATATCCTGCTTGTGATTTCAAATCGCAGAATAAGAATTCATAGTGCTTTGAATGAGAGGCACAAAACAGTCACAATGATTTGTGGGCTGGAATACATTTTACATGGCTCATGTACTCTGCCTGCATTACAGTCAGCCAGATGTCTGGGATCATTTCTCTTAACGGAAGCATTGACCGCTAGTCACATCTCCGCTTCTCGCTCGAAACTCCTCTACCTAAATTGACTGAACGAAAGCGCTTCTAAGAACTCAACCTTCGGGACAAACAAAGACACGAGTCAGATGCAGCTTAATTTGCACATGTAATTATATCGAAATTCTAAAATGCAAATGAAATCAAGGCTCTGACATGAATTAGTATATCCTCAGATGGAGCTCTTCCGCGATAGACGTTGTCAAGATGCATATAGTCATAATGAATGAAATTCCTGGGGATAGGAAGAGCTTCAATGCCCACCTTATTTTCAGGCGGAGGCTGCGATAAGAGAACAGGTCTCTAATCCTGTCCTGTCTCATTGCACTTGGCAAAGAAAATCCTTTAATGCACACACCGGGCTCTGTCTTCTGAATGACAGTTTTGCTTTGTAAATATGAATAACCTCCATATCTCACTTTTGCTGAGCTGCATGCGCTCACCAGGAAAAAAAGAGATTAAGAACATCTCTTACTGCAATCTTTGTAATATCAGTAAAGATTTCCATTATTAAACAGAAGAAATCCAAATAAAACGCTCAGCGCACTTTTTTTAAAGTTCTGCATGGGTAAAGCTAATTGGGAAATCAGGGCAACCTTGATACGGTTGCTTGTTTTGGGTGACAAAGTACGCAAACCAACAGGTACCAGAACAATGTCTTTTACATACAACATGCAGATAAAACATCCCAACACTTATGGTTACGCATGATTCTGCTATTCCACATTGTATGCATTAGATTTGTAAAGGTTTGTGTGCGATTCGGTTTCTACTCGAATGCGCAAACGTGCACATATGAGCGCGCACAGACATACAGAACTGTAATAGGATTCTTCAGCTTTTCCAGTGACTGCCTTCACTATCACACACACAGTTAAGAGCACTAATCCATGACAAATTGTCTCATCTGATCCATGACAAATCGTCTGAAGGCCAGATAGAGATGAGGAAATTGAGAGAAAAAAGGAGGCAGAGAAAAAGACGGAAGGGGGAAGGGCATCAGGAGCAGCTCGAGAGAGACATCTGACAGAGAGAGAAAGAGAAAGACAGAGAAAGCGCGAAAGCCAGGTGTGAAAGTAAGAAAGAAATCACGAAAAGGCAAAACGAAAAAGAAAGAACAAAAGAAAGCACAAAAAGTGAGAACAAGAAAGAGTAAAAAAGAGAAGGAAAAAACTGTAAAAAGGTTTAACCTGATAAAGTTTAGTTACGATGTCCATGTGGGCTGCATGAAGACCCTGATGAGGTGGAATGGGGTAAGCGTGTGAGTGTGAAGCATCCCAGCTAGCCTAATCAAACCTCTCCTTCATCCAATTTGCTAAGAAATCAGATTACTACGCCATTCCAGTGAGCTGCATATAATTGAATTAGGTCATCAATTACCCCCTTTTAATTAGTTTACCACATTGATTCACAATAAAACATCCACACAAACGTCTTCAACAACTCATTTTCTTTTGTCGCTATTATTGTGATTTGAAGAGATAGCAACATTGCCCTTTGAAAAAGTAATAAAAAAACTGGTGTGTATGTGTGGACTCAAACCTGAATTGCCCACATCAGCACCAAAACTCAACATTCAGCATTTGTTTATACACACACTACAATTCAACATTTTGGGGGGTCAGTAAAATTATTATTATGATTTTTTATAATTATTTATTATTAATTAAAACTTTTATTTGTTTTTCAATTAATACTTCATTCAGCAAGGGTGCATCAAATTGAGTAAAATTGGGAGTCAAAACATTTATGTTACAGAATTAATTACAAAAATCTATACAAAATCTATGAATTAAAGAATTCTTTAAAAATGTATTACAGTTTCCACAAAAATATTAAACAATATTAGAATGTTTCTTAAGCACAAAGTCAGTGTTCAAAGTCAACCATCCATCTCCTGTTGCATGGTTGCCCCCTACAGTTTGGGAGTGAATCTAGGCTGGAGTGCTCAGTACAACTTGTAACCATGAATTGACACAACAGTCAGCATGTTAGAATATTTTATTTCTACATACAGTACATAACATCTGTGCTTCCAGGCTCTTGAAAAGCACCAGACACCACTGACGTAAACACACCCGGTTTAATTTTATCCAAGCATAAAAAAATGTAACACTTGCTGTATTATTAAAAACTCAAGTTAACATAATTTGATGAAAGTGAGAGCATATCTGATTCATAATCCATTGTCGTCATTGGTTGTATAACAGGAGACCACTGTGACTAAGGTTAAAATAAACTATGACCCAACATGCACCTACGATATTGGTCATTCGGATTCTCAGGAAGACTCTGGAGGCAAGCAAATAAACGGGAAAGGGGATGAGGTTAGTTTCTCTCTCTGTTGCTGGGCTACAACACCAGCTGATCGGAAAAATATTCAGCAGCGGTCGCTGTACCAGGCCAAAACCAGAGCGGCATGGGCATTCATTTAGTAAGGAGGGAGGAGGAAGAGAAACACTGCAGTTTGGGATTGTGTCATGTCACATTGTGCTCATCTGTCAATGTAGTGGATTATTTCTTGAGAGACCAGAATTGGCTGCCCGGAATCGGACCGCCATCAATCTCGGCCGAGAGTGGAACGCGGGCGGGGGCCAGTCCTGCACGGGCTCATGGGATGTGGACGACTTGGAGCCGGTGCCTGAACAGGTGATGGAGCAGCGGAGTGACTCGACTCGTTACTCAATATAAGCCTCAGCTGCGATGGGGTGTTTTGGTTGTTTCTCAAAAATTGGGTTGTGGGGGACAGAGAGAGAATTCAAAAGCAACCAAATCCATTTTGGTATTCATATCAAGCTGCTGTTATAGGAGGTAAGCCGATTTCTGCAGTATTGTGAAATGCCTGAACTGCATGGAGGATTACACTTGTACAGAGACACCTCTGACCTGACAACTACTGTATCCATCATCCTAAAACAAATAATGATTCTGCTAACTGTGCAGCTAAAGCTACCAAACTGCATGAGTTCTGTATTCACTGCATAAACATAGGCTATTTCTTTTGAAGTGCCCCATTACGCCTTTTCATATAAAACTTTCATGCAGTGTGTCATGTAGCTATGTGTGAACATTAACTATCAGCAAAGTTGTGAATCCTACAGTGCACGATAAATAAAGTAATAGTATATAAAAAAAAAGGAGTCGGCTCTCAATCGCCTAAACGAGTCGTCAGAAATTCAAATCTTATTCTGTTACAGCTCTACGTCATGACGTAACACATTTGCATAATGTCTGCACATGTTCTTCGTCAACAGTAAAATTTCCTTTATGCTATGGCGCCGGGGGAGCAGTTGGGGGTTCGATGCCTTGCTCAAGGGCACGTGGTATTGAAGGTGGAGAGAGAACTGTACATGCACTCCCCCCACCCACAATTCCTGCCGGCCCGAGACTCAAACTCACAACCCTTTGATTGTGAGTCCGACTCTCTAACCATTAGGCCACGACTTGGATAACTTAATAAACAGTAATCTCTATCTTAATCACTGGGTCAGCTTAAAGGGCCAGTACTGCAACAAAAGACCGATAACTGATACTGATCGATTTAATGGACTTGTTACATGCCAGACTTAAATCTACAATGTCTATCTATCACAAGTCAACCAATTAGAAACCAATGTTCCGCCGTAAATAGCACTAAACTAAACATTATCTAAACAATTCTTCCTGAAATAGAAATTGCTGTCACACAACATGTCAAATCTTGAATTTGTAATAATTGGTCATTAAGAAAGATAAATATCTGCCTTATACATATGCCTTGAACATATTTTCAGCATCAAACACATCAGCCTGCATTTCATCATTTACAAAAGATTTTGGCTCAGGGCCCTAAATGTCCACCTATGGAAATTCAATTTCTCCTGGCTACACTCATACACTTCTGTCTAACCCACAGAGTAATATGATGCTGTTCTCTTCTATCTGGGTTTTGAAGCATTTTTGGCACTGATATAAAGTGTTTGTCCTCAAGTATCATCGGTGGGGGTGTTTCACAGTTAAATAAATGATGACAGCTTTTCAAAATGAATCATGCTCTGCTTTCCTTTCTCATTTTTAATCTTAGCTACTTTTTTAATAGGCTTTGATTGCTGGATAATAGCACCATGGAAAAAAAAACACATTTAAAAATGTTAGATCTCCTTCAAGCAATGGAAACCTATTTATAATAAAAGGTCTTCTTAATGAAAGTAGAGATGGTTTTAGAATTACAAAATCAATTTTAATTCAGGTATTAATCATAGTTTTTTTAATTCCCAGAAAATTGCTGCTGTCCAAGTGATTAGGAGCCAGTGTACTATCAAATTCTTGAGTCAAATTGCTATTTCTATTTTACAAAACCTTACAAGAACTGCACACGTGGTTGGAGAAGCTCAATCAATTAAAATGAAAGTTGCAAGAAAGAATAGTACAAACAAAACAAACAAACAAAAATTTTTTTTTCAAAAATATAAAAAGACACAAAGGTAAAAACATACAAGCTGGTTTTTCTTGTCAGAAATCAGTGCTTAACATGTGTCAAGCAGAGCTGATGTCTTAAAAAACCTTATCAAACTCTCCATTCAATAAGGTTTTTAAGATATTTTAAGATATTCTATAACATGCAAAGTATACAGTTTTAAAGTCAGTGGAGATGACAGAAGCCAGAAGGTAATACTGAAGGGTAGTCAATGATGTCTGCAAACCTGACATCAAGAAAGCTCATTAACAATACTGCCGATACACCCAGCTTTACATGCTCGTTGATTCAGTTAGCAACAAAACAGGGCCTATGCAGGAAAGCTTGAGCTCAGGGACACCTAATTAGTGTGTTCCATGTCTTTGCACCTTTACCATTATAAAGGAATTACATAAAAAGTCTCCATTAAGCATGGTTCATCAAAATGATGCAGTATTACACCACAGAGTTAGAACTGTAGACTAGGGTTGTGGTGGTGAGGAAATCTGTGTGACAACACCCGTAATACCAGTATCACCGCGGGAGCGTTCCTTCTTTTTTCATTTTCCTTCTCCATTAAATAGCTTGTAAAGTGGAGTGCACATTTTACTTTCACTTTAAGATAGCAGCAATTTGGCGTAATTAGAAACCCAGGTAGTAATGGTGCCATGATGGTCCAACGCAGATAATGTTATTTAAACACCTACCTAAAACTCACTAAAGTTGCAGTTTGTACAGGTTTTGTTTTTTAAGTAAAAACATGTAACCTTCTTTGGTATTTTCTACATTTTTAAACCAACATTTCTAAAAAGTTTAATTTTGGTTATATTATTATTTCATTCAAGGTTTGGTTTCTAAAACATTTTTTAAACGCTTTGAAGCATCACCTAATGGCAACCAAAATACAACATTGTGAAAAGTGTGTTTGCTAGGAATGGTATAATCTACTCTTTTGACTGGGTAGAGGAAGGGAAATGCTTGTCCCAGGCCATGTGCGTTTTAGCAATGACCCTTACTGACTGTACAGAGAAATGTGGCACGTCAACCAATCATGATCAGCCCATAAAGAACGTCTCAAGCTTTCTGTTAAGTTTTCCTAAAAAAATATGTACCAAACCATGAGAACTTTAGCAAAACAAGGTCTTCAGCTAATGCAAAATGGATGCGTGCGAGAGTGGGAGCACATTTAAAAACTACAACCCTCCATTACCGAGTCCTTTTTGACCTTTCTAACACCAGAGATATGATGTCTCACACATGTTTTTGTCTAACTTTGCCATATATCGCGGAGTGTGATGGGGCATGATTTCTTTTTGTTGTTCAGCTGACCCCTTCAATAATTCAGGGAACACTTACTAGGGGCAGGCTCTTTCTTTGTACATCTCTGGCACCATGCTCTGCTGGACCTGGAAGCACTGTGTTAAAAATTCATCCGGGTATTTCTGACGTTCATCGCACTTTTCTCTCCTTGTATTGGTTTGATGAGTTTGAAGTCCTTTCTGAGAAGTAAAGCTCTCTCACATATGTATGCTGTCTTATGAGATGTAAAAAAAAAAAAAGAACAAAGTTTGCAATAGTTTAAGCACTAATCACACTATACAAGGACTCCTGGTGTGCTCCTTTTTCTACCCTGGATGCTAAATCAACATTAATGAAGCAACAAACACATTTACTACATAATCTATAAGGACAAGACATTGCAAATATATGTGTATGCGGCATTCTAACTCGCGCAGCATTAAATTGCTTTGGAGTTCTTTGTAGCCTTGCTCCGCTGTTGAAAGTATGCCACAATCGCTTCCATTTGCATACTTAGTGTTGAAGAGAGACCCACCTTGCTGTCTCTCCTCCCGTCAGCCCTCGTAGCCTAACACTACTTAATTGCCAAATACTTCCATAGAGCGGGCGATAGACGTAAATTGTCATTTCCACCAGAGCCTCTGTGATCAAAGCTGCTCGTATTCACAGCATGCTGATAGGAGAGTTTAGCCTCAAGCCTGTCTCGCACACGCACACACAAGCTCATGGAAGATTTCCACCGCTGCAGTCTCAGGATAACTCACGATGCAAAACCCTTTACAAGCCACTCGTTGAAAACAAGAACAAAGCGTCTTGAGCTGGGTTTCTATGTAAATCTCTTTACATGACAGAGGTGGGGCACAAGAAGAGGATAACACACCTACCACAAAGTTTCACAATCATAGCGATGAGCCTTTTATGGACTTTTATGCAAAACCGAACATCTACGATACAGGGAATTCCACAACCAGCAGACTTAAACACTTCAGCGAACACATCACTGACAAAGTGACAAGGAACATATGGCTTAAAACGAGACACTGACCCAGAATCTGTATGGCGTTGCGGCCCGGGTGGGTCACATGATGCTGCTGGATGGTCTCGTACAAAGTGGCGTGGCACAGGAGTAAGCAGCTAACACTTATCCACAGACACAGGAGCCAGGACATGGCAGGAGCACCGGCTGAAGAGAAAAGACACCAAAGACAGAAGATAAAAGCAGAATGTTTATTCTATCTGACACACACCTGCACGTATTATTTCAGCCTTCAACATTACTGAATAATGCGCCGTTAACAAGCATTATTTCACACTGTAACTTTTAAGTATAAATTAAAAATAACAATGCTTTTTTTAGATCATCAGCTAAAGTACATTATGACCACTGATTGATCATTACATATTCTCGAAACCACACTAATTAATCTTGACGGAATAACCTTGTTTTTTGTTTGCATTACTTTATGGTGAGTCCTTTCAGAACTAGTGCATAACCTTGGATTGATTAGCACTGCGAGACAGGAACACAAACCAAATGAGTTCTGCTTTATTATATAATGACAATGATTTAGAGTCAAAACATAAACAATGAGCCTAAATACTCAATACACAGGCTCTTGGAAGGTTTAAACAAGTCTAAATTTAAATTTGTAAACCAAAGACTGACATCTGGATTGTTTTTAACACTTCTAAATCAGTCCTCGACTCATCTTCCAAAATCTTGGCAAACAGTGTTTTATTAAAGTTTGGTACTTGGCACAGTTCTCCTGCACTCTTCAAGCTGACGGGCATCACTCAGTGCACCCTCAAATGACATTGAAATGTCCAATGAATATTCATCAAGTCTCAAAATTAAGCAAATCATTATTAAAAGCACATTGTAATCCCCTTTGCTACACTAAAGCCTCCTTAATCCACCGTTTTGTGGAAATGTGAACTGTTCCCAGAGGAGTGCTATTCTCTCCCTTTGGCTGGCAAACTCCCCAAATTAAAAACTTCAACTGTCTTCTTGCATATCTTTCATCTTCCAGGTAAGACTGTAAGTCACTTTTCTAAGAGATGGTGTCTGAGATTCGGACAAGTTAGTTAGAGCAGCTTTGGGAGGAGGTGCTCGCAGCTATTGTATAATTAATGCATTGATCATCTGGTTGGATGCTTTTACATGTTTTACTTTGTGGTCCGCATGCTCACCACCATCCTCAGGCACACCTGCACATGACCACCACGAGATATTCTCTACTCACACACTTAAGATGATGTTCCTAGACATGAAGGTAGAAATAAATAATAACAACAAAACTATTAATAATTATATAAATAAATGTAAGTAATTAAAATTATTTTATTTAATAATAATAATAATAATAATAATTATTATTATTATTATTATTATTATTATTATTATTATTTTCCAATTTCTGCATGGCTTCATACATAATATTCTGAGAAAAAAAATTAAGAAACACTATTTACTCTATTTTGTTCTTGCATTGTATTTCAGATTTTATTACAAAGCACAGCTCGTGAGTGTTATTGAATGTAAAATACTGGCCATCATATGTTAATTTATGCCACAGTTTTGGATTGGCAGGCAAATCTGCACCGTATTGAAACTGTCAACTCTCAGCATCACTGATAAGCATCATAGACTGATAAGAATGGAGGTAAATTATCAATGACAAAATGCATGCTTAAAAGTGTCTAGTCAAGTTTTCCGTTTCATAAATGCACACATCTTTTGACTTTCTAGTCATTCTTGTGAGGTGACTTCCAGTAGAATTAAGATTTTGTTTCATATCCTACCATGGCACAACAATCGCACCTAATCTTACCTGTGAGATACGGTGTGGAGAAACGTGCCGTCAATTGTTCATCCAATATCCTCAGCACATAGTCATAAATCCAAACGTGCTCTCAGAAAAGAGCTTCCCAGCAAAAGTTCCTGTTCGGATCTGCGGGTCAGCGGAGGGATGAGGAGACTGTTCCCGCTCCTGCCCTTTATCCCCTCTTCTGGAGCAAGTCCTGTTTGCAATCCACCGAACACAGTCAGGCACCCGCCAGCAGAAACTCCCGTCACAGCTGTGAAACGCTGTCAGAAACTAGCTGGGGTTTGAGGGACGTGAGGCTCGTCATGTCACCTTTAAATCACCAGAGAAGCAACGTCTTCCTCCTGTTTCTCAGCCTCCTCACGCTTCTCTCTGAAGGTGAAGCTTCTTTGGGGGATAACAAGCTAATTTGCCTCTTCACTTTTTGGTCCTGCACATGCGACGGCACCTCTCTCTCTCTCTCTCTCTCTCTCTCTCTCTCTCTCTCTCTCTCTCTCAGTCTATCTCTCTCCTCTCAGCTCTTCTACTCAGTACAAGTCTCTCCTCTTCCCAATGTAGTGATTGGTGTGAGTGCAGGCGTGCTCGTGTGTATGACAATATCGCTTCACACGTCTTAAAGCAAGACTGCCGACTGTAGCCGAACAGAAAGGCACCTATACAGTTGATATAATCTTGTATGCATGTTTATTTCTGTATGCAAATGCAGCCTGGAAAGAAGACAAGACCGGATGGTTTGATTTCACAATATGCTTCCTCAATTCTCCAGATTTTGGAGGGTTTGAACGAAGAGTCTGAAATATGCTCAGAGCATCACGCTTTTAATAGAAGACTGACCGCAGCTGCGTTTGCAATCAATTCAATATTCTAATTCAGATTGCTGCGGTGTTTCTTTGCCTGTTTGTGCAATCTAAATGGCTCTTTGTGTTGCGCGCGGCTCTCGCTGGTTGTTGAGTGTTGCCAGAAAAAAAGTTGCAGCTGGCACGCCTGGCACACAGAAACAGTCATCCCCTTTATGTGCTGATGCTGTTGTGGGAATTAAGTGGTATTTATTATCCGAAATGATTTTTGTATAATAAAGAATGACTATAAATAAACAATCAGATAGCACATTAAATGATATATATATATATATATATATATATATATATATATATATATATATATATATATATATATATATATATATACAGTATTGTTCAAAATAATAGCAGTACAATGTGACTAACCAGAATAATCAAGGTTTTTAGTATATTTTTTATTGCTACGTGGCAAACAAGTTACCAGTAGGTTCAGTAGATTGTCAGAAAACAAACAAGACCCAGCATTCATGATATGCACGCTCTTAAGGCTGTGCAATTGGGCAATTAGTTGAAAGGGGTGTGTTCAAAAAAATAGCAGTGTCTACCTTTGACTGAACAAACTCAAAACTATTTTGTACAAACATTTTTTTTTTCTGGGATTTAGCAATCCTGTGAATCACTAAACTAATATTTAGTTGTATGACCACAGTTTTTTAAAACTGCTTGACATCTGTGTGGCATGGAGTCAACCAACTTGTGGCACCTCTCAGCTGTTATTCCACTCCATGATTATTTAACAACATTCCACAATTCATTCACATTTCTTGGTTTTGCTTCAGAAACAGCATTTTTGATATCACCCCACAAGTTCTCAATTGGATTAAGGTCTGGAGATTGGGCTGGCCACTCCATAACATTAATTTTGTTGGTTTAGAACCAAGACTTTGCCCGTTTACTAGTGTGTTTTGGGTCATTGTCTTGTTGAAACAACCATTTCAAGGGCATGTCCTCTTCAGCATAGGGCAACATGACCTCTTCAAGTATTTTAACATATGCAAACTGATCCATGATCCCTGGTATGCGATAAATAGGCCCAACACCATAGTAGGAGAAACATGCCCATATCATGATGCTTGCACCTCCATGCTTCACTGTCTTCACTGTGTACTGTGGCTTGAATTCAGAGTTTGGGGGTCGTCTCACAAACTGCCTGTGGCCCTTGGACCCAAAAATAACAATTTTACTCTCATCAGTCCACAAAATGTTCCTCCATTTCTCTTTAGGCCAGTTGATGTGTTCTTTGGCAAATTGTAACCTCTTCTGCACATGCCTTTTTTTTAACAGAGGGACTTTGCGGGGGATTCTTGAAAATAGATTGCTTCACACAGACGTCTTCTGTCACAGTACTTACAGGTAACTCCAGACTGTCTTTGATCATCCTGGAGGTGATCATTGGCTGAGCCTTTGCCATTCTGGTTATTCTTCTATCCATTTTGATGGTTGTCTTCCGTTTTCTTCCACGTCTCTCTGGTTTTGCTCTCCATTTTAAGGCATTGGAGATCATTTTAGCTGAACAGCCTATAATTTTTGCACCTCTTTATAGGTTTTCCCCTCTCTAATCAACTTTTTAATCAAAGTACGCTGTTCTTCTGAACAATGTCTTGAACGACCCATTTTCCTCAGCTTTCAAATGCATGTTCAACAAGTGTTGGCTTCATCCTTAAATAGGGGCCACCTGATTCACACCTGTTTCTTCACAAAATTGATGACCTCAGTGATTGAATGCCACACTGCTATTTTTTTGAACACACCCCTTTCAACTAATTCAACTAATTGCCCAATTGCACAGCCTTAAGAGCGTGCATATCATGAATGCTGGGTCTCATTTGTTTTCTGAGAATCTACTGAACCTACTGGTAACTTGTTTGCCACGTAGCAATAAAAAAATATACGAAAAACCTTGATTATTCTGGTTAGTCACATTGTACTGCTATTATTTTGAACAATACTGTATAAACCTAACCTATGTAAAACAAATACATATATTAGAAAAATTAAGCAAGAATTAAATAGTTAAATAATTAAATATCATACAGAATATTTACTTTAAAAGGTACTTTTAAATAATAATAATTAATATATTAAAACTCAAAAAAAAAACTCCAGAAATGATTTCATATTGCAGATGGCCCTGATACAGAATAATGTGGTTAAAAATGTGTAATATGAATAGTATAGAGTTCAAGTGTTTATTGTTATTTCTCCCAGTGGGAGAATCGAAACACAGTATCTCCAATAACATCATCATGCAATAAATACGGACACATCTAACAATAGCAACAATAATGAAATAGACAATAGACAAATATATGCAGCGCTATATATGCAAAGTATGTTGGGATATAATAGTCCATTGCTGGGCCCACAAGAGACAGACATAAAAGATGAGGGCAGTGGTCAACCACAGGTGTTAAGTAACCTGATCCCCTGAGGAAAGAAACCTGTTTCTCAGTCTTGTAGTTTATTCTTGAACACTGGAGTCTTCTTCCAGATGGGAGTAGGCAGAACACTCCAGCACCGCAGGTGAGTGCTGTCCTTCATAATTCTGGTTGCTTTCTTAAGGAATCGCACCTTGTAGATGTCCTCTATAGATACAGTAGGAAACTGGATGCAATGATGTTCTAGGCACCCTTTACCATGTTCTGTAGAGCCCCCTGTCAGAGGCTAAAAACCTGCCAAACCAGACTGTGATGTTATTGGTCAGGATGCTCTCCACTACACAACTGTTAATGTTGATCATGATAATGCTACTTATGCCTGAAGTCTTCTCAGGAAGTGTAGTTATTGTTGGGCTTTCTTCACCAACGAGGTGATGTTCTTGTTCCATGAGAAATTATCTGTTAAATGAACAACCAGAAACTTGAAGCTTCTGACTATTTCCACTGTAGCACCATTAATGAGCAGTAGAGGGTGAGTCGCAGATGTCTTTCTGGAGTCAATTATCTTTTTTTTTTTTCATCTGGCTGACACTGAGGGTCAGATTATGGTTTTTGCACCACCACTCCAGAACCTTCACCTCTTCTCTGTATGCTGTCAAATTGTTATGTGAGATGAGGCCCACCACTGTTGTATTCTCAGCCAACTTAATGATATGATTGTCCTGATGCTGTGCAACACAGTCATGGGTTAGTACGGTAAACAATAGTGAGCTGAGGACACATCCCTGAGGGGCTCCGGTGTTCAGAATGAAAGGGTGAGATGTGTTCTTGTGAATCCTTACTACCTGGGTTCTAATAGTCAGAAAATCCTGGACCAAGTTGCAAAGAATGGCTTATTAGTATAGGTAGACAAAATGATTCACACACACACACACACACACATTAATTTCACTTTGTTAGTGAGGACATTGAACATTCTTCCACTGATTTTGTATCAGGTTAATGATCACCAAACCCAACCCCTACTATTGGTTTGTCCAAGAATTTCACAATATAAGTGAGAACATCTGGCCCTCACAAGTATTGTCAAAACAAGTACACTTTGATATACAGTATATATGAATATATATATGAAATGAATATATATAGATATTCATTTATGCCTTTTCATATTACTTTTTCTAACCAAATCTATACTGTATAAGCAACAGAAACCACTGTCTCTTGGGGGCCAACTGGGATATGAAACGTAGGCAAACCAAATCTCTTGAAATTTTACAGGCGTATGCTGAGGCAGTCGTGTCAAGATCTATTACTTCTTTCTTGACACAACTGACTACATTGTGACATTTCAGTGACAGTAAAGCTGACAAATGCTGCACAGAGCAGCTGGAGCAGAGAACCTGCCCACGCTGTCGTCACATGAAAATCTAAGGGCTGAAAAATATGTTTGAGAGCGTGTGCAAGTGTAGATGAGCGAATCGAGATCGGACAGATAAAGCACTTGACTTCCCCCACTGATGCTTAAATCGGAGATTCATTTCAGATGGTAGGAACATGGTTCTACTTGAGTGCAGACAGTGAGCCTAGCCAAAGGGTGTTTCTCGTCCTGCTGTTGTCTGAGACACTCGATGGTCTCCATGCGCAAGACTGCCAAGACTGGAATCACTGGCTGGAGTGGAACAACTGTTAAAGGGAGCATGGGGAAAAATACTGTAACAAAACAGTGAGAGATAGATATTTATTACTCTCTCAGTAGGGTGTCCTAAAGAGACCAAGTGACTGGTTACCTGCTGAGCTAATTGGCACCCATGTAACTGTTAACAAGGCAATTATGCATTTACACTAGTGGTCGATGACGCCACATTGCATTGCAATGGCTTGAGAAAGTCTACAAACTACCACTTAAAAAAAAAAAAAAAGATCTTTAGAAAATATTAGATACTACATATTTAAATACAGTTTAAATGTATGCATCTGACAGTTGCTTTGCAGAAAAGCATCAATAACAAGACTAAAGAGGAACATAAAAGTGGCTACCATCAACTGAAGGAGCATTATGTCATGTAGTTTCCAGTCTTGACAGCTCCATTGATTATAATGGAAGCAATCTAATTTTGATACGCTGACATGGTGTGAGGAAAAAGGAAACCATGAGTATGTAATGAGGAAAAAGTTTATGAGTCCCTGTGAACTTTTAGCACAGACCTTGAATTTTATTATGGCCGCCCTGTTGACCATTGCTTTCATCAGAGCGTTAGCACAGTAATGTAATGGCCGTGACTCAGCAAAATAGAGCCGCTAAAGATGAAGGACTTAATGGCACTGACGTGAAGCGCAGAATGTAACAAAATGAGTATAATTTGTAACTAATGCACTACCACAAAAGCACACTGAAGGGGGAGAAGGTGGAATTATGGCAGCAGGGTAAAAAAAAAGATTTCTGAATTAGCTTGGATGAATGCATTAGCATTTAAGTAGCTGTGTTTTTAAAACTCCTTTTGTGCTGGCTGACTTCATGAAAATGGCTCGTGTTTATTTTAGGAGCTTCAAAATCACATTTGTGTTCCATCAGTGTTGTGTGCCACTAAAACTTAAAACATGGTCTTTCTTTGAACATCTTTATATGCCTCTAAGGACGACTTAAAAGAAAAATCATCCAATTTGCTGTTTCTCACGGCGATTATGTATGTTTACAACAGCGAATCCATTCCGCGTCTCATTGTTTTGTCATTTGGGGT
Source organism: Carassius gibelio (assembly GCF_023724105.1). NCBI lineage: Eukaryota > Metazoa > Chordata > Actinopteri > Cypriniformes > Cyprinidae > Carassius > Carassius gibelio. The sequence goes on from NC_068381.1 coordinate 14,383,657, forward strand.
TTGGTTTTCTCATTTATGATTATATTTGTTTTTCACATCGCAACACTTGTGTTTTGGGGAAACCAATGGCTTTATCTTTACTGTAGCGTTCGCTCTCTACCCTTCCTTCAGTCTCTCATCTCTTGGGCTCCTAATATTTCCAAGCATCTGTCACCGCTGTCCATGCCAAGCTGAGCTAGACCAGTCCAAACACTAGGAGCCAGCTGTTTGCATCCAAACACCACAGATAAATGCTGGTCTGGTACTACTGCTACCCACGATTTCTCCATATTGCACATTAGTTGAAAAATGCCTTAAAAGGACAGTTCAAGCAAAGATGTAAATTATGTCATCATTTACTCACCCTCGTGTCATTCCAAACCAGTATGACTTTATTTCTTCTGTGAAAAACAAAAGATATTTGGAAAAGTGTCTTGTTTATATTTATGTGTACAATGAATGTCAATGGAGACCACTGTGGGGTCCACAATGCATAAAACAATTGTTCTGAGTTTTTTTTTATTTTATTTTATTTTTTTATTAGTAACCAAGATTATATCAAGATTATGTAGTTATGAATCTTATGCGGCATACTTTGTGGAGTGCATGTTTTACAACATAAGATGTCTTCAGAGTGAGACACTCTAAAGCAAGAAGAGGAAGTTCACTCAATGTTTCATAAACTTACTGGGGCAAGTGTCTGAAGCACGTATGAAACAATCTTGCTTCGCTCAGAGGTGCCTCGAGGCCAAAAGGGCCTGGAAATGAATTACAAAAGGTAAAAAAAAAAAAAAAAAACATTTTGCGTGATCCAGACAAAGACTCCGGCTTTCTGGTTCTAAAACAGGAAAAAAACAGACTTTACCTGGAATCAAAGTGAAAATGTTATAAAATCTTAAAACATCAGGAGAAGGATCCCACCCTGAAAGTGATACAATGATATTGTCATAAAAATCAGAAGTGAGATCTCAAAAATTTACACTGAAGATAAATATTTAAACATTGCAAATGTCTGACAATATTAGGGTCACCATACATAATCTTTTATGGACCTTAAAAGGGTCCAGGTGGGATTACCAAATTGCCTTATAACGTCCAGGTTTTGGCTTTATTTTTCTTTTGACATGCTCTCTAAAGTCCTTGTACAACCAGTATGCACGTATAAATGCATTGTTTTGACTGTTCTACAGATCCTGCCTTCTCACAAAGCTTAAAAACGAACAATTATATTCAAGGCTTGTGTGCTATAGTCAAATAACTTTTCAATCACTACCTTCAGTAATGGTTACACCGGATTCACATATCACATGCAATAACATTAGCAAGATTACAGCATTCACACTGACAGTGTGAATCATATTGATGGGTCCCATTCATCGAAATGAAAAAGGTGTGAAAAGCTTTGTGCACCTTCAGGTATGATAGCAAATAACTCCCATACACAAAGTCCTGTGCTTTCATCCCGGGCAGGATTGCATGCAAAGCTAATGTGTGTCAGAGGCAAATTAAGGAAACCTATTAGAAGCACATATTTATATATAAAAAAAAATAAAAAATAAACACATTAGCAAAAGGAATGAGTTTGTGAGCTAAATTAACTGAAATGAGCACTTCACAATAAGGCTCATTAACTTTAGTTTATAAATTATATTTATTTTATAAATGTATAAGTAGAAATTAATGAAATTTCTGCATATTATACAGTTTTTACTGCAGACAAAAAGGCAAAAGTCCGTCACTGGGCAGGTATCTTTTCAAAAGGTACAGCTTTGTATTTCATTTTCCCCCAGAAGATTGCACATAAACAGCTTATTAGTACCAAAAATCTACATATTAGCACCTAAATGGTAAATATCTGTACTCTTTGTAAAGGTACTGCCCCAGTAGTAAACTTTTGAACCTTTTGTGTATCTAGATAAAATATCCTCATATCTGTTAATAATGCATTAGCATTATTTTAAATAATGCTAACCATTTTGTTTCAGTTTTTACCATTAAAAACTATTAGCTCCCCTTTTGGGGTTAAGAAATATAAGATACCCTCACCCCCATCCAACCCATCAGTGTCCCCTTTTTTTTTTTGAAAAACCCAATATGTCACCCTGACATTATTAGCTTGTTACAAGAGAACCTGTGCTAGTGTAAAATTTGAAACTGATTTTCCTGACTGCAGCGTTATGAAATTGTCTGTTGCACTGACCTGATTAAAACTCCACAAGTAAATATTATGTTCCTGTCTCCTCATTTGAATTTCAATGAAAGAGCTGCACTGGCCCATAAGTTAAACCAAATTCACCTAAACAGTGTACAAATGTGTATTTGCATGCAATGCCTGCTTTGTTTTACTGCCTAATTTTCAGGCATCTAGGGCCCCAAATACAATTCTGATAGCTAAAAGGACTTTTCATCTGCTGTATGTCATCTGAACTATAAAGATCACTAATATAATTGTTGCATATAATAATAGTATAGGCTATAACTGAATCAATAGATTCACATTTTGAAAGGTAACCACATTGCTAACCAATAAGGTTTCCCAAACTGGGGTTTGTGAAAGAACGATAGAGGGATTAGGAATTAATTTGAAACAAAAAAAATTATAAAATTATTAGATCATTAAAAAAAAAAAATATATTATATAAAACAATGAAATCAAAAACACTTACTAACAAAGACTAAATAATCACATTTGCCATGGAAACATACAGTAAACCAAAATCAGAACATCAGAACTGCAAACGTGTCAGTGTTTTGTTATATTATTTAAATAACTCAACTCAAAATTATGTTTTTGCAAAAATGGTGCAACTGGTTAGTGAATTTGCCCCAAAGTGTATAAATCACAGCGTGTCTCTATTTGCTCAATTATTACGTCTTAATTAGCAGTTAACAAATAAAAAAATTACATAAATAAACTTGTTACTTCATCCTCCTCCAGCATTTTGAGAGACAGGATTTCTGCAGTTTTCCTTAAAATCAATATTAATGATAGCTTCAGGACGGAGAATGATGCGGAACGTTGCGTATTGAAGACTCATCTTAATTATTCCCTCATGGTAAAGAAGAAGGAAGACACAAGCCTACGCGCTCTAATTGACACAGTGTAAAATCTCCCTCAGGTGCACGGCACAGAAACCGATATAAAACACACTCGGTGTTTGTGCATTTTTCAAAGAGGCTGGTTTGAAGGAGGATGTGGGATAAGACAGACTGAGACTTCATATTTGTCTCTGAGGTGTTTACGTGTGGAAGAAAGAGAGCAGATTGGTGGCTTCTCGCAATCCCCGTGGAATAAACCTTCTATTAGCAGTTAGAGAAGATACTGAGAGATGCTTGGGTGTTTGTTTTGTGTTGCATTCTCTTCTTCCTCTCGCACAACATGTTTGAAGTAGGTCAGAGATGTTGTGTTGGTAAAGTGCGGGGACCTGTGAGGCCTCAGCGGGAGATTTCTTCCAGCCTTCTTGCAAAGTGGAATTTAATTGAGTGATATCAAAATACTCTTTTTTTTTTCTTTTTCAAGATGTCTGCAATGGTAACATACTGTACCTGATTCAAATCAAAGCCTGCACAAGTTCCTGCTTAAAAGAATAGGTTAAAAAGAATAAGTTTAAAGGGATTGTTAGCCTAAAAGTGATAATTCTGTCATCATTTACAGTCTCTTATGTTTTCTAAGGCTGCATTACTTAAGTTAAAATACAATAAATAAATAGCGAGAAATATTACAATTAAAAAAACTATTTCTATTTGAATATATTTTAAAATGTAATTTATATTTGAGATGAACAAGCTATTTTTTTTTTTATTTTTTTTAGGATTTCAGTCTTCAGTGTCAAATGATCCTTCAGAAATCATTCTAATGTGCTAATTTGCTGCTCAGGAACCATTTCTTGTTTTCAATTTTGTAAACGGTTAATATTTTTGTGGAAACAGTGACTTTTTTAAAAAGATTTAGATAACATAACCATCATTACATTTATTTTAAAATACTGATTTCATATTTTCATATTAAATAAATAAAGGGTTTGGAACAACACGAGGGTGAGTAAATAAAGAGTAAATAATAAACACATTACTCAACAGCCAATGTATGGCAGCCTCAAGACAGAAGCAGACGCTGATTGAATAAGAACAGACAAGCGGTTCAGGCTTCACCGGACCTTTATGACTCTCTCACTGTTATGTGTTTGCTGGGATAAGAAAGGGCTGAGCATAGACTTCTTTGACTTTCATGAATACCCAGAAAAATATATTAAAAATCAACTACAGCTTGGTAGGAATGAGACTCAGGTCATGCAATTCATAAAGGCCTTTTTTTTTCAGCCTTACTAGACAGGAATGATTACTCATTTTGCATAATGCAGCATTATAAAATACTTTCTTCGAAAACCAATGTAATTTCCAACATTCTTTGCTTATAAGCAAACCTTATAACCAAAGCTTGCACACATCAGTATACAGGCTTGAATACTGAATGTTTAACATTGTATTAATGACATGCATGTACTTGATAGGCATCCTTAATCTAAATAACTCCATTCTGCTCTCTGTTATCAGTGTTTCTTTGTCTGGACACAGCACTGCTCATACATTTTTGATATCGGAGCATTTTAATCAGTACGAGTACAGGAGCAGCATCAGTGCATCCCTATTTTTAAATTAACCAAAAAGGCTTCACATACTTTTCTCTGCAGCTACAAATTCATTTGTATACTGGCAGTTACAGAGCAGTTTGTCCATTTTTCAAACATTCAGCACATGAGCACAGCTCGACGTGTTGCAGAATGAACATGACATGACTGCGGTTTCAGAATTATTCCATCCGAAAAAAAAAGTGACATTTATGGGATCTATAAAGGTTTGATGAAAAAAAATAATAATAATAAAGCTGCACAGAGTGCAAGACATTTGAAATGATGGCTAAAGTTTAAGGTGGAGAAATGGAGCAGAGAAAAAAAGAACATTGATTCAAAGGCCCATTCGCTAGTGTTATTTCCTCTATTGTGTCTAACCAACTCCAGAGCAATGCTATTTGGTTTTCAAGGTAATTTTCTGAATGGAGTGCAGATTGCGTTTGATCTGGAGCATGTTCTGGGGACTATGGGAAGCAGGCGCTGACCTTCTGAGGCCAACAGCCGCCTTAGGGTTTCATAAAGTGATTATTAAGGCATCTGACCTCTGGCTTTTCTTCTAGCCATAATATTGAATGACAGCCATCATCAAATGTCTATCAAAGTAGATAGTGAAGGGCACATTGGAATTGCATTTGGGTCCTTTTGTAAAAACAAGTCCAATGTGAAAGCAACACAATTTAAATGGTGCTGTAACTGTCCTCAAAAACAGCACTGTGCAACTAACCCTCCTGTTTTAGCCTTGGTATCAAAAAAACAGGACACCAGATACTGAATATATTAGAGTGAAGGCAAGTGGGACATTTCTTTCTAGCAATGAAGTACTGTATGTCTGATCCTCTGCAAATTGTAAACAGTTCTTGATCTGAGCATATTTCTCTCTTGTTTCAGATGAGATGACTTTTTCACTGGAGAAAGCAATATTACCAATAGACAGCTCATACTTTGGCTGCAAGCAATGGTTTGAAGCTAAAATCATCTTGATGGATTCTTACAAACACGTAGCTTTTTGCTACAAAAGTTGTTAATGGACTGGAGTCATGTTGTGGATTATTGTGTTGTTTTAAGCAGCTGTTTGAACTCTTATTCCGATGGCACCCATTCAATGCACTGGTGAGCAAGTCAGCAAGTAACTTTGAATTTACTCCAAATCTGTTCTGATGAAGAAACAACCTCATCTAAATTTGAGGATGAGTGAAATTTCATTCCTTTAAATAAAGTGACAATACATACATTTTTAAACAGTCTCCTTAAAGTAATACAAAAGAGAGAAACATAAAACTGGATCCGAAATGGACATGGCAAGATAAGACAAAAGCAAAGACATCTAGTTATTCCAGCCCCTTTCTTACCCTTTTATCGTCCACTCTTTGCTTTCCTCCTCCAGGCCGTTCATCTCTCAGTCTCCCAGTGGACCTGAGGGAAATGGACTCTTAGTCTGCTCTCCATACATCACCCACTGACACTGATGACCTGACTTTTGGATTCCTACTTCTGATGTTTCTTTCTTAAATCAATTATTCAAGATCTCAGATTCATATCAGAGAGCACGCCTATTCATCATTCCTAATTACCATGCACCGCGTCGCCACTGATCAAAGCACCTTCACCTTCCTCCTCAATATTTAACACCCCTGAAAAAAGACTTGAAACAATACAAAAACTGTCACTTACTCCAAAAGTTTACTTGCGACCCTTTTATTCATACTGTGGCTTCGCTCAAGATAAACGTCAGCTTTTGAGGAAAGTTTATCGACATATCGTCAGGAGCTATGCATGACAGGTAATTTCAGTCTGTTCTTCTCACAAATCTAATGTATCTTAAGGCTTCAAAAGACTTGGAATAATGTTCATGTCCCAAAAGACTCATGAATAATGTCACATAGACCACGTATTTGACACTTTTAGGGTGCTTTTTCTTTTGCCATTTTTGAGCTTTTGAATGCCAATGAACAGTGAAATAGCAATCAGAAATTGGCTATAGTCAGCTATGCAGATATGCCATATTTATATTAAATAAATAAGGAATTATTGACAATGGGCTGTTGAATTCAGGTTGAGGCCATTACACCTCCTGTTGCATTATTTTCTAATAATTCTATGGACTGGAGTTAATTATTCCACTTATACTATGGTTATCACACCTCAGATATTGTCAAGATGTTGTATTTTAAGACATTTGTCAAGTTTTTGTCTTTAATGAATTAATTTATTATGCATTTCATCCCATGCCTCAGTGTTTTTGTGCACTTGTATGTATGTGATTTATGTGTGTGCATTTTTGAAGTAGAGAGAGCAGGAGAAAGAGAGTTTGTGGTTATATAATTAAATAATTTGCCATTTTAATAATGTTGTATATTTATTTGCTTCCTCCGTGTCGTTGTGGGTTTTGGTTCTGTTGCTGTTGCAAGCTGTAAAGACCTTTGAAATAACTGAAATTGTTTGGTGAAGTGATATGGACATGTAATGTGGTGAAGACCTGCCTGGAACTACTTTAGCTGTGCATTTCCCTGAAAATAACTATACACCTTAGAATGTTTGTCAGCCAGATTTAATAACCATGCATGAAGCGACATGGAAATTCAAGCTTGGGTCTTTCAGCTGACCAATAACTCAAGTCAAGGAAGCAATGCTGTTCATATGACCTTTGCTAATATGATAGTCATGAACAAATTATTGGAAAAGTGATTATCTGAGTTTACTGTCCAGGCATTCTTGCTAATACAGCAAGTTTGTGATAAGAACCCAACAATTGATTGCATCTTTGGCCATGTAGAGAAACAAAATAAGATATCTGTGACCTCTCCTTGGTCTCTAATGAACCTATACAGTTTGTTTTCAGCCGAGCTACTTTAATGGTGAAGTGTTCAGAGTCAACACAAGAAAATTAAGGTCATTTGCAGAAAACTGCAACCTAACATTACTCTGTGGATCTGTTATTCTATAGTGTAAACAGTCAGGGAATAACAGCGGTCTACAAAGAATGATGTGAGATTAGTCAGTTATTTAAATATTTTCAGCTAGCAAAAACAAGAACAATCAAAAACAGTTCAAAGTTTATCAGAATAATGTCTAAGGTCTATCAGAAAGGATAAAATATGTGTCTGAAAGCCCTCTGAAATACATTAACCTTTACAAAAACACACTGCAGTAGAACAAACATCTTCTCTGAAAATCTGTTTGGTCAAGCAGTCCATTTACATTTCACTGAAAAAAAAAAAAAAAAAAAAAAACGGCCCGTCTGAGGTAAATAATATTGGCATTATAGTCAGAAAGGCTTTAAGAATAGAGTGCAAGTCAGATTTCTAATGTAAATGATTACCATCTTGTATCCATCTTCAGTACGCCCTCACCATAACCTTTCATAAAGCTCTTTTTCTTTCTCTGATAGACTAGCATTCCAAAGAAAACATTCTCTTTCACAAAGGATGCAGAGAGCAAAGGCTGGGGGGCACTCACAGATCTTGGGCCTATTTAAGGATTCTATCAGTTTGCCTATTACTTGAAGTCACTTAATTTCCTGTGAAATCATCAGTTGTACATGGCTGAATTCGCTGGGGCTAAGACTCACTGAAGCTACACTCTTAAATTCAACTGGCATAGGCTACCATTAAGTTGCCACTGTAGCCGACTTGAAGGTAAATGGACAAACTCAGCTAAAGGAACATATTAAAGGTTTTGTACACCCCAAAATAAAAACATTCTGTCATGATTTACTTAACCTAATGTTGTTCCAACCCTGTATGTACAGTATATCATTTTCTGAGGTTTTTGGCCATTCAATAAAAGTTAATGTGGTTCAATATAACTTTCTTCAAAGTATCTACTTTTATGTTCCAAAGAAGAAATGCAGCTTTGAAACAACATTAGGGTGAGTATAATTTTCAAATTTTGGAGAATCGTCCTTTTAAGCTAGCATCCCATTTACCAACTTGATAATGAAAATAGACAATTACCATGTTTCCAGTGAGGTGTGTTTGAATGAGAAATGTGCGCCTTCACGAGTGGATCAGGATAATAATCTGGATAATATTTTCAGAGATTATCCTAAATTCTGCTCTGCACCTTACACAAACCTTGCCGCTGTCACCTCTGGCTTGCTTAGTTCGGGTCACTTCATCTACAGCGATATCATTGACTTGATTGCAAATAAATGCACAGACACTATTTCAACTGAACAGAGATGACATAACTGATTCAACGATGAACTGCCTTTAACCGTCATTTTGCATTATTGACACACTGTTTTCCAAATGAATGTTGTTCAGTGCTTTGACGCAATGTATTTTGTTTAAAGCACTATATAAATAAAGGTGATTGATTGATTGATTGTATTCACCAGAAACGACTGCAAAGCATCGCCATTTGAATTACTTTTGGTACTGCTTTTGACATGTTTTAAATAAACACATGATTGTGATAGCATGTATCTCTCTGTCATGTTTTTCTTTATACTGCACATAATTTTAAGAAATGGTTATGGTTAGGTTTAGAGTGGGATTACTTAAGGTGCAAGTCTTGGAGTGATCTTGCCCTTTAAATTTAACACCCAACTCCACCCAAAGATAACCTGAGACTGAAAGCACTGCAGTTAAACTTGCATATTTCACCAGAGCACATGGTACAGTAAAACTTTTGATGGATATCAGGTATCAAATGACTTTATAAGGCAAAACTGCTATTATCTATAAAAACTGAATATGCCTTTAGCAGATGTGAATCCTGAGTTCTGAGCCTGTGTTTAACTTTTTCACTTCTGAGCCAATGATTAACTATTTTGCCAAGCACTGGAAAAGTGAACAGAGTCAATAATGAAACATTAAGAAAGCATACATGGCATTTAACCATAACTGTACAGTAGTTATGAAAATAAACTTAGCAAAAAGAGAGACCTTCTACATAAATATTGAAACAACAGACGTGCACATACTGGCAAGCTAATGCATGCAAGAATTTGACATTTTCTGAAGAAACTGATTTGTTCTTTCCTGTACAAAAGCTGCTCCTGCAATGCTATAGTGTGGGTGGTAGCCAGGGTTTTGCTTCAGTGTTTTTAACATGGTAACTACAGTTTAAGGAAAGCTTGCTTGTTTCTAGTGTAGCTGCTTACTGGACTAAGTCCAAAGATCTTCTACACATGTCTCTGTGATATTCTTCTCCCTAGCCTTGGGTGCTGCTTCAGCTGAAGTCTATGGGAACTGCTTGTTTCATTGGTGCAATGTAAAATCTGTAAGTCTGAAAGAGAAAGGGCAGATGTGGATTAGTCTATGTGTCCATGCCCCATGCATGACCATCGGGGGGATATGAGAGGTGAAAATTCTGCTCAAGGATGAAAAGAATCAGTTGGAGTATCTCTCATTCTCTCTCATGAAGGAGAAGAGAGCATATTTCGAGTAAGAAGTGTTTGTTCTTTTGCTGTGCAGAACAAGGACAGAGGCTGCGTGACTACTAAATGCAGCATAGCGATCGAACAGAAAGAAGTTCCTCTCTTTCTTTATCTCTACACTGCAGCAAATGCCCACAGCCACAGAGGCTTGTTGCCTAACACTGTGAAAGCTAAAATCTACAATTACGGCCAGATTGACGAAAGAAGCCTATAAGAACGGTGTGCAGTGGACAGTTGGCCTTAATGATTTGTGGTCTTTTTCCTTTCATCAAGCCAACAAAAACATATTTGGCTGATGTCATCTAACGAAGTCTAGATGAAGACGTCAATATCTTCTCTACATGATCAAATGACCACGAAGGTCCTTTTAAATACCACACCACTAAATCAGTAAAGACTTTTATTATTTAAGGCTCATGCTTGATGTGATTTCCACATTTGCCCTTAAAGAAAACTCAATTTAAATAGGATAAACTACTCCAAATAGACTTGGAACTGGATTTCAAAGGCAATGGCGCCACATACACAACAGTGCCCATGACATTAATTCCCAGAAATCCAGGAACCTAGTTGAAACGTGTCCAAATGTAATAGAGTGACTGGAAAGTGCATGAAAACCTGGTCTCTTGATGCCCTCGAGTTGTGAATGTAAAGATGTGGCCAGCTCGCCAAGGTCCTCTGTTTGCTTTCCGACCTGATGTCCTATTCACAGAATCCTGGAAATAGACTCTCTTCAGGGACGTGTTTGAGCGCATGAGTATCGACTCACCAATGTTCTGATTAAAAGCAGGTTCAAGCAGCTTGAAATATAAGATGAAGTGTCTCTACCATTTTTTATGTTTCTGTTTTTTTTTTGTTTTTTTTTTACTTTTCCTCTCTGCTTAAGCTTAATATAGGTTATTGAAGGGAAGATGAGAAATTTGAAATGCACCTATGAAAGTCTAGCATAGATTTTAACTGTGGCCCAGGGCTCTCTGGCACTCTATGAATATGTTTCACAAATCTGGTATTAAACAACAGATTATTCAAACTCACTCTAAGTGATGCCACTTGTATGCTACACGTCACGTTATGCATCATGCTATTTTAGATTTATCTTTATTATAAACTCCTGCATGATGGATAATTAAGAATACAAATAATTGTCAATTATAGATCATTGTTCTAAAGAGGTAGTCCAACCAAAAAAAAAAAAAAAAAAAGAAAGAAAAGAAAGGTGATTTAAGCAATTTTGAGCGTGGCATGGTTGTTGGTGCCAGACGGCTGGTCTGAGTATTTCACAATCTGCTCAGTTACTGGGATTTTTACGCACAACCATTTCTAGGGTTTACAAAGAACGGTGTGAAAAGGGAAAAACATCCAGTATGTGGCAGTCCTGTGGGTGAAAATGCCTTGTTGATGCTAGAGGTCAGAGGAGAATGGGCCGACTGATTCAAGCTGATAGAAGAGCAACTTTGACTGAAATAACCACTCGTTACAACCGAGGTATGCAGCAAAGCATTTGTGAAGCCACAACACGCACAACCTTGAGGAGGATGGGATTCAACAGCAGAAGACCCCACCGGGTACCATTCATCTCCACTACTAATAGGAAAAATAGGCTACAATTTGCACGAGCTCACCAAAATTGGACAGTTGAAGACTGGGAAAATGTTGCCTGGTCTGATGAGTCTCGATTTCTGTTGAGACATTCAGATGGTAGAGTCAGAATTTGGCGTAAACCGAACGAGAACATGGATCCATCATGCCTTGTTACCACTGTGCAGGCTGCTGGTGGTGATGTAATGGTGTGGGGGATGTTTTCTTGGCACACTTTAGGCCCCTTAGTGCCAATTGGGCATCGTTTAAATGTTTCTGTCCATGTCCATCCCTTTATGACCACCATGTACTCCTCTGATGGCTACTTCCAGCAGGATAATGCACCATGTCACAAAGCTTGAATCATTTCAAATTGGTTTCTTGAACATGACAATGAGTTCACTGTATTAAAATGGCCCCCACAGTCACCAGATCTCAACCCAATAGAGCATCTTTGGGATGTGGTAGAACGGAAGCTTGGTGCCCTCATTGCTACGTTGAATTAAGGCAGTTCTGAAGGCAAAAGGGGGTCAAAAACAATATTAGTATGATGTTCCTAATAATCTTTTAGGTGAGTGTATATATATATATATATATATATATATATATATATATATATATATATATATATATATATATACACATTCACAAGAAACACAAAAGGAGATTTTATTTATTTATTTAAGAAAAAAAAAAGATAACTTCAATCTGTTAAACCTCACAAAACTATTGTATGGCTTCAGAAAACATGGAATATGTAGTGCATGAATCATAAAGTATGGAGTACTCTGGTTTAGAACAACATGAGAAAATAATGAAATAATTTCTATTAATGGGTGATTAATTTTTTTTTTAATGTTGTTATTATTTATTTATTTATTTATTGCAATTCATATAAACTCCATATATGTATTTTTGAGATGAACTTTCTCTCAACCACCAAATCATGATTGTTCTGTGTGTGAGGATGGTAGAGGGACCAAAGCATGCTCAGATGAATCAAAAATCAAGTGAACTAGTGTAATTCAAGTGAACCTGAACAACCTTGTCAGATGCACAGACTGTGAGATGGGTCCTCTGTGGGACTGTCACACACACACACACACACACACACACAGACACAGAGGTGACACAAATTCAGTCCTTCTCAATCCCTGTCAGGTAGGAGCCAAACATCTCTGTAAGTGATGAGACAGTCGCACATGGTGCCCACGATAAAGTAAGTTGTCAATCTGGGATAGACGTTCTCTGCCAGAACGCTCACCTTCTTCCCCCCTTGAAAGAAATGGCAAAACTGGTCGGCACGACACCTAACGTGTTATCATCAATAAACATTTTCATTGACTTTGTTGCAGTCATGTGATTGCTGCTTATGTCTGTCTTAAAAAAAGGTCTACAGCTTGTGATGGAAGGACAGAGTGAGTTTATGAGTCTCTACAAATGTCGTTTGTAGTTATGTGCCATTTAGCAGCTACTTTTTAATCAAAGTGACATACAGAACATTAATTGCTGGGACAGTAGCCCTGAAGCTAGTGCTCACTTCAAGGTCAAAATGCTGATAAGGCTGGATGGAATACGCAATTTTTTGGTCGGAAGCCCATCTTCTTAACCATTACACTACCCTAGCAAAACGCTTGCTGACAAGGACACATTAAATTAATCAAAAGTGACAGCAAAGAAATGTATAATGCTACACTTCAAATTTATATTTCAAACGATGTTCTTTCTATTCATAAAAAAAAAAAAAAAAAAAAAATCCTGAAAAACAGTTTCCTCAAAAATATTAGGCAGCTAAACTGTTTGTGTCTTTGAGCACAAAATCGGCATATTAATTATTTCTGAAGAATCATGTGACACTGATTCTTCCTGAAAATTCAACTTTGCATCAAAGGATTAAAATACATTTTAAAATATATTCAAATAGAAATAGCTAGTTTAAATATTAAAGATATAATATTATGATTATTAATTAATGTCTTTCCTTTTTATTCCTCGTGAAATAAATACAGCTTTGGTGAGAATAAGAGACTTCTTCCAAACAACATAAAAAAATAAAAATTATTGTATTAGATATCAAGCTAACTTTTATGCAAAGCCTACATTTAAAAAATCTCTGAAAATGAACCAAAATATTGTACTACCCATTCTGCATTATAAACATATTAATATTTATTTTATCCCAGTCAATTATATATATATATATATATATATTTTTAGATACAATTTACTTCAGTCGTTTAATAATTTCATTGACAATTTTGTCAAATCTAGTAAAAAATTATAGTATTTCTATTCTGAAAAAAAAAAAAAACACTATTCACCATAATCTTTCTAATTTTTAGCGTATTAACTCATGTTTCTGTGTTTATGGCATCTGCATGCAAGTAAAAGTTAGCAAGCTTTTGGTTTCGTTAAATGTCTGAGATGTTAATGGACAGGACAAGCCTGTAAACTCTTTAATCTGTTCCTAAAACTTCAGTCTCTCTTACTCATCCACCAATGCATTAGCTGCTAAATCTATATAAGACTCAAACAGAGTGAATCTTAAAGGGTTACCAGCCGTTAATTGGATCTGAGGAACAGGAAACACACAATTAGAGGTGTGCATGCACAAGACGGTCATGCACACACAAATCCATGCTGTGGTTTTCTTGACAATGTTCCTTCAGTTTACTGTCTGCCTGAATATCAGTGTTGCCATTGTAATAGGCAGTGCAGCCATTACAAGCATTTTAATTAATTACATTCCTACTACCACAAAACCTGCCATCTTTCCAAGCCTCACTGCCTTTAACTTAATCCGGCCAATGCATGCTGACAGTGCTCTCAGACCTGTGCTCCTCCTCCACCGCCACCACAGATCACTTACTAATCCTGCAAATTGTAATTAAAACACAATCTTAAACTGTAAATATACTTCAGTTCCATCCCTGCTCCAACGCACCTGCATGTAACCTTGAACACCTTGACTCTGCAGGACAATAGATCTCCAGGAGGTGGTTTGGAGACCCCTGCTTTACATCATGTCTATATTGGAAGCATAAATAAAATATTACTAGCTGACATCATACGAACTCAATAATGAATTAGTGAAATAAAAAAAAAAAAAAAACAACTGTTTAATTTGTAAAACATTCATCTGTTAGCGTTCAATAAACAACTGAACAACACTGATTATGTAAACATAGAATTATTAGCTGCTCACCATCAAGGAACATTGTAGTTCTTTAAATGAGCAATAAGCTAATCTTCCATACCAGGCTAAAACGCTTATGCACCAACGTAGTTCAAATCTGACCTTACAAAAATTACTTAAGGTAGAATATCTTAAACTGTGAGACATAAAAACAACTGCAAATTACTGTTTAAGGTGCAAATTAAAAGAGGAACTGGAGATTCGTGTTTGTTTGCACTCAAATATTAAAAATCTAAATATTAAATCTACTACTTAATTTTCTACTGTTAGATCATACCAAATCTGAACTAACAAAATAGCAAGTAAACTAATAGGCTTACAAAATAAACAAGCTGTTATCTATAATCATCTTCAACATTTGTGCTTCACACACTTATATACATAACAGGTTACACAGTTTTTCATATTTCTGTTGAACACATGTACAGTAATGACAGTGAGCTTCATACTGTATAAGTAAAACTGTATATGAGGGAAACAACATTAACACAATTCCATTACAGCTGACTTCTGTTTTCTTATGTGACCACACAATGCTTTTGACATTTATCACCATCATAACTACAGTGTGGGTGCGTGACCTGCACCCTCATGGGTTTCAATAACAGGTTATGTATTGTTCTTTTAGTAAAGAGCCTTTCTATTGTGTGAAAAACCTTTCAGATGTGCTTGGAAGGTCACAGTAAATGGAGGGAATGGCAGCCCTCATCAGAAGATGGGAGAAACGATATCATGTCCATGTCGCTGGCTGCAATAAAAGTGTATTCAGAGAGTTCTCGCTCTCACTTTCTCGACTGCACTGTCAGTCAATGCTTATCCTTAACTGAATGATCCCAAAGGCTTTGTTCTGCTCACAGGAAAGTAAAAGTGTGTATGTCTGGATTTATTACCTGCAACTTAATTTAGACTCAAATTTAGAATATATGCATATTTCCTTTGGATATTTTTAAACAGATTAATTTAACTGTTAACATGGAATACTTTTTTTTTTTTTTACTTTTTAAGCTCACGTTCAACTATGTGCATTTAAACAGATGAACAATATTCATATTTATAAGCCCAAACAGTCGGTAAGTGACAGGTGCTTGGAACGCCGTTTTGTACTAATTTATTGATGAGTAATGTGCTGCTTCTCTGCTTCTCACTGCACAGAACAGACCTCACACTCACGGGGCTTAATCTTCCAGCTGAACCATAGCTAAGGTTAATCCCAAAAGTAGCTAGTTTTGTCAGTGTAATAATAAAAACTTCCTAATCATCGGGAAGAAGGAGGCGGGAACCGGCGGACAATCACATGAAACTTTAATTACAAAAATAAACACAAAACAGCGCATCAGCCCCTCACGGACGACTGATGCGCACAAATAAAAAGCAAACATAAACTAAAAGCCAAGGCCTGGTCCTCTCTCGTCCTTCACTGTCGTCGCTCCAGTTTTATATCACTCGTCACAGTCAGTATGTACATTTTATTGGAAAAAAAAAAGTCACTAAAATGGTCTAAAAGTTGCTAAATATAGTGCTAAAGTTACACTCCTCTCCTCATTCAAAAGGGAATGCTCCAGTTACTAATGTAACCTTTGCTCCCTGGTAAGGGAACGAACGTTGCGTAGGCTGCCGTGATATAAGGCTGCACATGAGTAGATGACTGTCGCTTCAGTCAAAAGATTCTGATGAAATGCCACTCAAACCTGACTTATATAGCAGTCAACTCCACCCCTTTTGACTGGTTGAAGTGCTATTGGTTTGTGAAGCTACATGAACGTGATCAAATCAGGCTTCAGTATCAAAGTAAAGGACCGTCTGTTTCATATGGATGCTTGTTAATGCCATGGGATAACAATTAAAAAAGGTCATTGAGACTGGTTATTTACCTTTGACTTTTCAACTTTTTTTTTTCTTGCAGTCTGAAAAAGGAGACATAAACTCAGAATTGTGAGACAAAAACAAGTCAGAATTTTAAGATTAAAAGTCAGAATTACATTATTTATTCAGTTATGTGGCAAAACAAACAAACAAAACACGTTCCGGTTACTTACGTATCCTCGGTTTCCTGAGATAAGAGATCAAGTGTTAAGTTAGCACACTATGGGGGAAACTCTTGCAGACAGAGCTGTAGCCTCCAAAATGGTATAAGCTACACTCATGGGGAGCTGCAAATACTCCCGTCAAGGGGCCGAATATGAAGGCTCCATATATCTGGCTGGGTGTCAAATCATACCCCTCGCTTGTAAGAGGAGGTCCTTCCTTAATCGTATCTGCCAGGGGGTTGCAGATGAATCAACTCGGGGGAACCACGTCTGATTCCTCCAGAGTGGGGCCACCAGGAGGACTGAACTTCCCCGAGGAAGCAGAGTGGGCCAATCGTTTGCCAGGGCATCTCGCTGCTTAAAAAATTAATTGGGCAGTGAAAGTTGTCTTCTGAGGTCCACCTCTGCCCTCCCGAAGACAGACCAGTTTGTTTGAACCATTTGGGGATGTACTCTCCATTCTCCTGGAGCTACATTGCCCTGGACAGCATGTCTGCTCCCTGGGTCAGACTGCCTGGCACATTAACTCTTAAAAAGTTTTTTTTATTTTCTTTTTTTTCATGCTGTAATATGCAGAATGAGTCATTATGTTTTTCATTTAAATTACAAAAAAAAGTGTTTGCAGGTTTCGGTGATACATGGCATTTAAACGCTGAATTATTTAACAGCTGACTACATTTAAATGGGCTCCATTAAAGTGACTATTGGTCTCTTAAAAAATGAGGATTTTCCATCTAAACAATATTTTCTAATTACCCTCAACCAAATAAGGTCAAATTCAGAATAGGATTAATCAAATTAAGACATGCGTATTCCAATTTTAGTCACATTACAGAAGACACACAGAAACCATGCCATTCTTCCATGGCATTTTGCACAATACAGCAAACGAGCCACAGCAATTTATCTGCATAATTAATGACACATAAACCAAAAATGAATGGAATGGTTCTATAAGCAGCTCAGTCTGAATATTTTTGGATTACTTCTGTACAGAGACACTGATTTATGCTACTCCAGTTTATGTTGTTATATTTTCAGCCTTCATTTTATTTTTTATTTTTTTATTATTATTTGTATAATTGCATTTGAAAAACACTGCCAATTAATATCAAAAGCAAGCCTCTAGTTATATTTTAAATACAAACCCCTATCTCCAATGGAGTTCTCCAATTTAAGTGTCTTTTTTTCTCTTTAACTGTAGTCAGAAGCTGCAGAAAACTTTTAAGTAAAAAAAAGCTACAAATGCCATGCAGTTCAATGGCATGGCAAATAATTAATTCATAAATAGCCTATTAAGTGATATTAACGTTGTTAGCAAGCATCAGATCAGTCATTATCTTTGATACCATGGAGTTGATATTTAAATGGTATGTCAGAGTAAACGTTCAGACAGCTGTTGTTACAGTGTTTTCATGTACTGCTACTCTTTTAGTCAAATTAAAGTGATAGTTCACCCAAAAATGAAATTTTGATGTTTATCTGCTTACACCCAGGGCATCCAAGATGTAGGTGACTTTATTTCTTCAGTAGAACACAAACAGAGATTTTTAACTGAAACCATTGCAGTCTGTCAGTCTTATAATGGAAGTGGATGGGAATCACGGCTAAAACATACAATAAAACAAAAACAAAAAAACATACACAAACATAACCAAATTAAACCCTGCAGCTGGTGACGATACATTGATGTGTAAACAATGCCTAATTACATTTTACAATGTACTATAATGCCTAATGTTCAGGTGTTGAACGTAACAAAGACTTTCTTTATCGAAAGAATGGTTTCGACAGGTCCTTCCTTTGATTGTAGATGAATATCCATTCCATTCACCGGTGTTTTCGCTCTCTGAAAAGTGCTCAAAATAATCCAGTGCAAACTAATTAAATGATTCAGACTAAAACCGATTCATGCAAATAACTGACTGAATTGTTCTGATTTTTAACAATCATATAATTGAATAAAACAAACAAACAAACAAATAAATAGGCATACAGGAAAAGCGACGTCCTTGCTGAAAAATCTGGTATAGGCCAGTGGTTCTAAAACCCTCAACCTTTTCTATTCATGAGCTGTCTGAATCGCTAACTGATTCAAACTATATAAAGCAATTTGTGCAAATAATCAACTCATTGTTCTGATTTTGAACAATCGTAACTAACTAAAACAAACAAACTAAATAAATAAATACTGTAAAAGCATCGCCATTGCTGAAAAAATGACTCTCAGGTTGGTAGGCCAGTGTTTCTCAAACCCCCCCAACCTTTTCTATTCATGAAAACCTTTGTTTTGTACTATTATTACTTTCCAATTCCATGTAATTATTTTTGAACAAAACAAATTCAATATAGATTTAAACATACAGGGTTCTTTTTTTGCAAACATACTTTGCAAAAATATAATTGCAGATATTCTTTACAACTTAATATTACTTAAAAGTACATAAATCTTTCAGAAATCACACAGTAGTATCACTTAAAGCAAAAGTCAATCTGCCATACCAAACAAGACCACAAAGAGATGCCAAAGGACAGCATATAAACTAATACATGGATCCATTCAGAATCACTAAACACACAAATTAAACATGTTAACATTCTGATAAAAATGAAGGTGGAAAAAAAAACATTTTGATTGAGTGGAAACTCAACGATCTGAAAGTGGCTCAACGTCATCAGTGAACAGTTCTATTTGGAGCGTCTAGATGCCCATGCACACCACTGATCCTTACAAAACACGCTTCTATGGTGAGTAGGCCAATCCGATATAAAGCACTCGCTGTACATTCATTTTGACAACTATGGGAATATACTGAACTATGTTCAAGCAGAAATATTATGTTAATAGTGATCAGTAGGCTACATTAGGCTACACTATAATCGTCTTTACCTTGAATACAATTGTCATTCATCAAAACTTTACTAGCGCGACACTGGCTTGCTTTATCCAGCTGAGAGCTATGGTCTGCATAGCTATCACATGCTCTTGCAGCGGTCAGGTGTTTTGAGCTGCTGTTCAGTCTGTGCTGTAGGCATATTTCACACAGCTTGATCAAAAAGGCTTGAGCTACTCCGAAACACAGATTATCACAGAATACGTACAAATGAGGTGGATTTTTTTTTTTTTTTTACATATTAATCATAAAATTCGTGAATTTAATATACTTTAATATTTAGTTATCTTTTTCTGTCTGTCTGCCTGTCTGTCTTGTCTGTATATCTATATTTTGCATTACATTATTGTTGTTGTTAGATTCTCAAACTGAAGTTCAGGTGGACAGCGTGGGGGACTCTGGCACTCCTACCTGCACACTTCAACAACTTTGTCTGAAATCTTCTGCAGTAGCTGCTGCGGAAATCACTAACAACATCCTGCATGGTTTCTGTTCTCTCTCTTTCTATACCTTTCTGTCTCTCCCTCATTCTTTCTTATCCACACTCTCTCATAAAGAACATCCTTGCTCTATATAACTGTGGAACTCCAGCATTGCCCTTAGTTTTGAATTTCAGGTAAGCTGCATGCCAGAAAATGCTCAATAAATGAGTGGACCTTTTCTATTCAATATATCTGTCTTGTCCGTCCGTCTTATATACCCTGTTATTTTTATTATATAACACAAATTTATCAGACAGCACATAACCTCTGAATAAAAATAACTGAATGTTGAATTAGATTTAATCAGTGCCATAGTTGATAATGTAAAGATATTCATCTAAATGCTCCTTTCAACAATAGACTCAGATCACCTCTGGTTTTTAATGAGAGCTGTGATCCGTGCTTTTTCTCAGTAATACATTAGTGAGTCTGCTTCAAATGTAGAGATTAAAATCATCACTCATGTTTCACATGGATCCATCCATATGAACTGTGAAGGGTGAAGTGGTTGTTCTCGAAGCAGTCAAGCGGTGTAATTAAGGATTACACCTTCACAAGTGGGGATCCATAACAGCCTATTAAATGTATGTACTGTATGGCTCAAGATAAGAGTTTCCAATATTTTTCTTTTTTTCAGCCTCTTACATCTACTGACAAACCAGGTCACCGAAACAAAGGACATGTCTTATACTTTGATATATACCTGCAAAGTTTCTCAAAGGCAGTAGCTGCAGGACCTTATAGGTGCTTAAAGTATGTATGAAATACCACTAAGTATATTAAATATATTATCTTCTCTTTTTTTCATCTTTTTTATTGTTTACCCTCACATTACCTTAATTCTTCAGCAAAATTATTTCTTGTTTGTGTCTGTGTGCTGTACACTATAGGGTTGCCGGGTAATGGTACTAAAATACAAACACACGCACACACACACACACACACACACACACATACATATATATATATATATATAGTAAAAATCAGTTTGGGAGCAATAAAACTTGTTTGAGCGCTTCTGTACAAGTACACTTTTGTTGAACCCAACGCATTGACACTGAATTATTTAATCTATTTACAGTTATTTATTTTAGTTTCATTTCATCAGTCTACTGTGGCTGTTTTTTGTTGGCAAAGCAACCGATACCAAGTTAACAGAGACTTGTATCGGACCAAAGCCAAATGTCTGATATTGATTTAACCCTGATGTGAACATTTTACTCTTCCCAAGCTCCCTTTAATTTTGCACAACTGTGGTTAGGAAGTGCCAAGATACATTTGTTACATAAGTTCTATTTATTTCCTTGTAAAAAATGAAAAAGCTGCTGGTTTCTTTATGCCACAACAAACCTGATAGTCAGATTTCACAAACTACAAGCCAGATATATTTAAAAAGAGCTTTTCCAAGGTCCCCTGGGCTCCCATAACCTCCTCTAAAGTACTGTTACGTTTCTAATGGATTCTGTGTATATGGTCACTCAGCATTTCTGTATCATTTGAGCCAAAATGCAATGACAGT
Organism: Carassius gibelio; assembly: GCF_023724105.1. Lineage (NCBI taxonomy): Eukaryota > Metazoa > Chordata > Actinopteri > Cypriniformes > Cyprinidae > Carassius > Carassius gibelio. The sequence goes on from NC_068381.1 coordinate 14,405,346, forward strand.
AATATACCTCCATCCCTGGTGCTTTAATTATTCCCTGCAAGCTGAGAGGAACATGAAAGGAACATCCTGTGGAGAAACTTGCTTCACCTGCTGCTAATGCAGAACAGTACCAAGAGCATTTGTACAATGAACATTCATGCAGACCTAAACACAGTTATGTTGTAACTGAGACAAACATAGAGGAGAAACTATAAAGCCCAAAGTATTTCTGGATTTTAAAGGTACCATGTGGAATTTCTGCACCAACCAGAAATGTAAAGGTATAATGTTCTGGTTTCCAAACAGTTTTTCCAACATTCTCTTAGTCCCACCTTTTTTGCCATGATTATTGTTGTTGCTGTTTTTGTTCACTTAGTTAGCTTAGCATTTTTTCCTGATAAAGCCAAAAAGAGCTTAAATTACTCTGTAATTTTTAATCATACAGATAAGAGCAATATATCATTTGAATCTGTAAAGGGTATGCCTTTGTAAGGTCCACGCCATTGGCCCAACGGAGGTATCCAATGGTGGCTGAAGGTTTCCTGTGTGTTCGGTCTTTTCAGTGATGAAAAGTTATTGAATTTAAGTAAAACTCTTATTATGAAACATGTTTTCAATCGCTTGATTATAAATTTGAATAAATGTTTGATTATTTAGTTTGAATTATACTCGTTCATTCGGATTCCTAAAAATGTTATTCAGCCCCCATAGATCTCTACACACTTGATTGAAGTAAGACAATATATATCCAGAGGTCATTACCTTAGAATCAAGCTGAACAATTTAACGCCTTCTAATGGTAAGGTTACATAATCATGCCATGGTTTCCCATGTATACTTAGAATAATATTACAGTAATTAGAGGTTGAGGCTTACCCTATTCAGATTGGTCTAACATCACTTTGTTGTTCTGAATGAAAAAAACCCATTATTAGCATCTACAGTCGAAGTACACATGACTAATGCCAGTATGTTAGCAGGAGCTCTAAAACTTCAGTTGACGTGCCCGATGCTCCTGTGACGAGTCTCTCTATTCTTGCTACAGCTGGTTAGTGGGTGTGGCTAGAAGACTCGTCAATGGAATAATGTCCACCTGTTCATCCCTCTATAAAAGTTTAGGCTTTAAACTTTAAAGTTTATTCGCCACATTAAAGGTTCAGAGAACATAACTGCTGATGCCTTATCTCGTATTCATATAGTTTAGTGTTGAAGGATTTGATCTATTCTCCTGTCTTTTGTCTCTGTTTTCTTAATTTGCTTTCCTAGGTGCAGGGGTGGCTGATAAGACTGGGGAAAAGTTTTAGAGTTTGAATAAGTTTGCTTGGACTGTTGAATTTTGTAGTGGTGGGGTTCTCTTTGGGGTTTTTGACATGTTTTAAGTCTCTGTGCTCTTCTTTTTAGGGGGAGTGTGTGACGAGTCTCTCTATTCTTGCTACAGCTGGTTAGTGGGTGTGGCTAGGAGACTCGTCAATGGAATGATGTCCACCTGTTCATCCCTCTATAAAAGTTTAGGCTGGCTAGTGTAGGAGTGGGACTTTCTCTGGGTTATATTGTGTTTGCTTTAGGCTCTGGTTTGTTATTTGATTTAGTATTTTGTTTTTGTAGCTATTACATTTACACCCATGCACCTGAGAGACATTTTATTTGCCATGGCTTTGAGCCGGTCGTGACACTCCACAAACTAAGCTTTAGTCCGTTACTAAGTTAATCTTTTCAGAATCAATCAGAATAAATTCAAACATAACAATTTATTAGCCAGGTAATAGAACAATAATTGGAATCCAATTCAAGGAATAAAACAGTCATCAGTCATATACGTCAATTAAGAAATTAAAGAATATACAGTAGAAGCATTTACCTGGCAATGAAAAAGACTACACACAACAATTGTGTGGGAGATCTGTCTACAGAGTCCTTGAACACTTCGCCATCTCTCCTTAAATACCCAGATACAGTGATTCAATAGGCTTACCAAATGGTGGTGTCTGCGATTATAATAAGGTTTTGGTCTCCTATTCAGGACAATCAGCATATGTGACTGAATGGGTTATTGATACCTGTAAAAGAAGGCACTTCTTTACATACAGGATATAGTTTAAATGAGAGACCCGGGGGAGGGCACACAATATTCTTTTGTTTTCTAGAACTTCTTGGAAGTTTGTACTATTTCTGGGAGAATGAGACCAGAATTTACGAGGAGCACTGAGACATTTCTAATGATCCCAGACATGTATATTCACTTGTTGTACACACTTAACATTACACAGATTTAGAGTGAGTTTTGGTGAGGGAGAAAGGATGGAGAACAGAGATTGATGGAGAGAGTGTTATGGTGAGGTGTGAACCGCTCGGTGTGGTGCGTCCCAGATGGTGCGGTTACTTATGCAAGAGAGTGTTCAAGATAGTGTTTAAATGGTGATTCTCAGGAAAGTCCTTTGTTCTCTTATGGAAAAGTAGTCCCTCAAGCCAGATGGTCTGACTCCAGCCTTACACCTTTATTTGTATACACTTAAAATAAAAACAAAATGCTGTGCTTTTTTAATATAATGAAAATAAACAGGGTGCTCTTTCTGCCATCTCTGTCTCCGTGAACTTCTTTCTGAAACGCATCACAAAAGTGAAACAAAACTCTTAACACAAAGACATGAGAAGCATAGAAAGCTTTAAGGATCTATGTTCAAACTTTGGGTAGATGTTTTTCTTTTAAATAAATCGTATGCTCAACAAAACTGTAAAACAGTAGTCTAATATTATGAAATAATATTACAATTCAAAACAATTGTTTTCTATTTGAACATATTTTAAAATGTAATTTATTCCTGTGATGGCAAAGCATTACTACAGTATTCATGGCCGGACTTACCATTGGGCTTGACTGGGCTGCAGCCCATGTGCCCCGCTATGGATTCTGTTGATAGCGATTTAATTTAAATGTTAATAGCCAACATATTAATTCAAATGTATTGATTAAATATAAGAATCTGACATAAGAGGACAGATATGACAATACATTTTTACAATACTAATACATCTCTCTTTTTTATTTTGCTTTATTTTTTTTTATTTTTTTTGCTCAGTGTTATTTCAGGGTTTTGAGAGAACACACCCTGGTTATTATATTATGATGACTATTTAATAATACACCTAAACTTTGACTAGGCTAGACGTTGCATTGATCAGTAAATTTTTGTGTATTTTGTGTTACTCCATAATGATGTTGTAGTTGAAGGCATTTGTTAGTGCATAGGTCCCAAACATAACCTCCTGCTCAGGGGTCCCTGGTGCCCTAAGTCTTGCCTGATTACTACAGTACATACAGTATATATACCTTTTTAAAAGGTACACTTTTGTACCTTTTAGGTACTAAGATGTACACTTTAGTTACTAATACAAACTTTTAAGGATCCAACATGGACTCTTTAGGTACAAAGTTGTGCCTTTTAAAAAGGTACAGAAACCCAGTGACAACTTTTGCACCTTTTTTTTTCCTGAGAGTGTAGGCCTTCATTATCCTATTGACAGCATGATTAACTGATCACAGCACGATGGTAGTCTTGCCTTCTCTTGATTATTTTGTGTAAGCACTGCCTACCTGCCTTCTCAGAGAAAACACCTTTAAAACTCCTTAATAGCTCACTGTATCTTTAAAAGATAATAAAAATGTATTTCCGGTTCCCCCAGATTTCAGCTGATTCTGCGAGCTGTCAGCGGACTCTTCACCTACTGTACCTCTGGAAATACTTTCAAACATGACTCACCCTTTTGAGCACCACGCTAGTCCAAAATCTGAACTCCGATTTCATAAAAAAATCCAATCAAGCCAATATTTCATCTCCACTCCATCAAATGATGCCAAAGTCAGTGTAGCCATCAATATTTCATCTGTTTTCAGCGGCGTCCCTCAAGTGGTTTTCCCCACACAGATATCTATGACTTTGCTGTTTAATTGAATCACTCTCTATCTCTGGCGATGGATTAACAGTGGGTGGACCGCCTATGCACACCTATTCTCAGTATTCCCATTGGTCCCAAATTTTTCATCTAAAGCGATCAGAGTTTCATGTCATTCTTTATTGGATTTTTTAAATCCCCTACATGCAATTACTACTGGAGGTGACCAGACCAGTAGGTGGTTTACAGAGGGAGGGGCTTATACGTTAGTGGTTTCATCTCATACTTGATTCTAGCGGGACATCTAGACTGATCTAGTATCATCTTGCTTTGCCTAGTGAAATCAAGAGGCAAGAATTGGATCACCCAAAAACACTCAAAATTGTCCATTAAGTATTCAAATAATTCACACACACACACACACACACACACACACACACACACACACACACACACACACACACACACACACACACACACACACACACACACACACATATATATATATATATATATATATATATATATATATATATATATATATATATATATGTATGTATATATATATATATATATATATATATATTTCTGTCGAGTCCTGTGGCAACTTAGCAAGTACCATCAAGATATATGAGGATATTATGGAAACTAATTAATGAAGTTCCAACACAGACTAATCAATTTATTATTATTATTATAAAAGTATTATTTTAATTATGAATATTCTTATATTAGAATAATTTATACTTATGTTAATATGGCGATAATTAGTTTAATTTTTACAAACTTAAATGGCCAGTTTCATGCCAAAAAGATTAGTTCATTTTTACATAAAATATTTATTTAACCCTCATTATTGTCAGTAATATTCTTATAATAATTAATATTAATGTTTAGCATTTTAGTTTTAACAAAATTAAATGGATAGTTCCAACACAATTTTTTTTTTATTATTATATTAAAAATATTTTTTAATTACGCAAATACTATTCTTATAATAATTAAAGTTTGTATGTAGGTAATATGTAGGTAATATGTTATATGCTAATATAGTAATAATTTGTTTTACTTTAACAAAATGGATAGTTCCAACAAAAATTTACTGATTTATTATTCTACTTTTAATTATTATCTGAATTATATGAATATTATAACTTATTGTTTTAAATGTTAATTTTGATATTAATGCTGTAAATAAGATTCTTAGATTATAGTGATTATTATTCATGTTGATACTGTAATAAATAAATAGTTTATTTCATGGATAATTCCAAGACTGATTCATTTATTATTCCATTGATTGATTTATAATTCCAACACAAATTGGCTGATTGGATATTGTATTTATGAAATTGAATTATAGATATTAAAGTATAGATATTAAAATATTATAATATTTTAAATATTAATATTAATAATGTAATTTTTACATTAATATGGATGCACACCGTTCATTAAGTTCGAAAGTTATGTTGCATTTTAATTAAGTACACTGAGCAAGCACAAAAGAACATATTTTTATTTTCTTATTTTTTTGGAAGGTGGGACAAAGATTTTGGTCCATTCAGGTCGAACTGAACGGCAGGAGTTTGGCTGGTTTGCATTGCCAGCTGGTGCATTCACAGATTGATTCCCTGCCATTATTTACTTCAAAGTTCTCTCTCTTTCTGTACCTGTCTCACTGTCTATCTGTCAGTCTCTTTCTCTTTCTCTTTCTCTTTCTCTTTCTCTTTCTCTTTCTCTTTCTCTTTCTCTTTCTCTTTCTCTTTCTTTGCACATCTCTTAACATATGGTGGGAGACTAGGAATAGTCCTGACCTACTTGCAGCTTTGCAGCTCACATCACAACCAACTCCTGACTCGCTCCTCTTCCTGGTTTCGATCCGGATGCGGCATCTCTCCCAAACTTTCACACTAAATCTTACTGACGTTTTTTGACCTGCACTCATTTTTCATAGTGAATGCAGTCGAGGCATTTGTTTGAAACACTCCGCTTCCTTATATTATCTTATGAAACAATTGCATTTTTTGCAATGCAAATAAAAAAAAAATTGAAATCTCAGCTATTTCAAACTGTAAGAAACTTCCATAGACACTAATGCAGAAATCTACCATTGTATAAAAAGAAAGTGATTTAATATCTTCCATTAATTCTTTTTCTGCTAATTTAATTCCAGGTCTTCTGGCCCACTTGTTTTTTAGATGGCTTATTATTTCAGATATGGATCGAAGAGTCTTAGCTTGAGTTTTGGAGCATTGATTGACATCTAAAGTCTGAGGTTAGGTTGGATTTATAGTTATAAGTGGAAATAATCCATTCTCTCCCCACTCCAAACCTGAACCATTTGTATACAGGAAGGTCACACTATCGATGGATGCCGTTAAAAAAACAGGCAAAGCAAGGTGAGGCACTTTTGGATCAATATGTTAACAATCTAAACCCTGAACAGCAGCAGACATTTCGAATGAAGCTTTTCATTTCTAAAGCCATCAGGCTGTGGACTTTTTCAAATCTGATTTGCAAAGTTGTTATAAAATTGGGCAATATTGGTTGTCAGTAGTGTCATTTTCAGTTCATTAAACTGTTTTTTTTATTTTATTATTGTTAGAAATTCGTAGCAGATCCATATTGACATTTTTATTCTTTTAGAAAAATGTTAAATAAAATGAAATAAAACTAAAAGAATGAAAACTCAGGTTTCTATTAAAACATAGTGCCATAATCTGAAATCAGTTCAACCAAGATTGCCCAGAAATATCTATCACCTGAAGTTTTTTTTTTTTTTTTTTTTTTTGCAAAATTTGGTTAAAATACATTAATGCACAAGTTAATGTGTCCGGACAGTTTTATATGACATATATTAAAAATATTGTTTTTTTCTCAAGATTTAAAATTTAAAATCAGCATGAAAACCATATGATTTATATGGTAAAAGTAAAAACTAATTATTTCACATCAAACCACTATAGTCTTCTTGAGATGGTAGTATAGTTTCAATGTATGATAAATAAACAATTTATGGAAGATAAATAGTCAAGTTTTAAAAAAGAAATAAACAAAAAAAAAATTGCAAGATAAAAGTATGGCTAAAGTGACATTTCTTGAAAGTGTAGCACTGAATATGATACAGGCAAACTTGAAATGAATTGGAATGGGACTGCTGTTTGAGAGAAAGACACATGAGAGCTTGTTCTTGTTCTGTCATTTGTTTAAAAATTACAACGGTGTTCGCTGTTTGTGAACTTGCAAGTATCCCTGTCAAGTGCACACTCTAAGGTGACGGGGTTCTTTGGAGCCAGCAGTCAGACTGAAAGAGTGTGCAGCGTTGATGTAAAACCTCTCATGTAGTGGCTTTAGAAGCGATAAGCTTCAATGTTTATTTTCCCAGACGCTGCGTGAAATAAAATTGACTTTTGCTATCTCAGCGAATAGCAATTATCTGAGGCGCCAGAAGCTTCTGCGCAGTGAAGACTAATTAGTTTCATTAACCTGCGTCAAAGATAAAATACAATTGCCATAATGTAATTGAAATGCTAGTTGCACCTTTATTTCCTCCTCTCTTTTTCTCTCTCTCTATTTTGTCATGGCCTGATTTTCATGTTCTGTTAGAACATTTCAATTTGAATGTAGAAGAACAATACCTCAATCGAAAGAGATGATGACTCTTGTCTCCCACAATTGGAAGAATGCACCATTATGTGCTATTGTATTTATGTAAACCATTGCTTATTACGAATGCATTTTCTTAGTATGTCGCAGCATTTGTTTTGTTATAAAAACACACAAATGGGCAAAGTATCTGTTGCCCTGCTGTTAAAGAGTCATGTATTTTATTTATATGAAGGATTAATGAGGCTTTATACGTATTCAGCCGTCAAAGTTCTCCAAATTAAACAGTAGTGATTGAAATTTGCATTTAAAATGTCATAATCAATTTTGTATGCCATGCGTGCAAGTAAATTACCGAATGACATTTTTCGATGAACTATTCTTTTAATATCTGTGATTAATAACAGATTTAGACTCATAGAGGCATGCTGTTATATGTGAGAGGCAACATTGTAATACGACATCAACACCTGAAAATGTATGAAAAAGTTTGTGGAATGAATATGTGTGAATCTCTCATCATATTCATTAGGTAACGACATGTGTATGTGTGTGGCTTTCCCTGGTGGCCCTCTTGTGTGTGAGCTTTTATTGGGAATAAAGGAGAGATGACATTTGTAAGGGCCTGTTTGGTCTTGCGGACACAATGGCACAAACACCAGAGCCAAATCTCACAGCGGGGTTTCTCAGCTCTCTCTCCGTGTGAGAAGACATTGGACTTCTTGTTTTGACCTTTTGATGTGGTGAATCAATAGAATGCATTCAAACTCATCTCAGCTGGATCTTGGGGTTTTTCACAGACTGAGGAATATGCCAGAATTACAGCATATCAAAGCCAATATTTTTCGGGTTAAGATAAATGCACACATTTTTGTATCAGTTTCCACAAAAGCAGCGCAACATTGGTTTCAACAATGACAACGAGCTTTGCCATCACAGGCATATATTACATTTTAAATAGATTTTAAAATAGAAAACTGTCAAACTGTAAAATAGAAAATTTTGTTTAATGTGTTTTGAACTATTAATTGCAGCCTTGGTGAGTTTAAGAGACTTCCTTTAAATGCATAATATATATATATATATATATATATATATATATATATATATATACACACATATATATATATATATATATATATATATATATATATATATATATATATATATATATATATATATATATATATATATGTGTGTGTGTGTGTGTGTGTGTGTGTGTATGTATGTAGTATATATGAATCTTCTGCATGGTAACTCATTTATTCAGTATAAATTATATTATATTTATACTTATACATATGCATTAAAAAATTTTCTTGTATTTTGTTTGACTCACGATTATATTACCATCAACCATATCAGTATGGCCAATGGCCACATATCCATAAAACTGCATTAAATCATATCGCTACATTTAAAAGCATTCATTTGACTGATGGAATATCATTAAGAGCACACGCTCTTTAAGAGATTCACAGCAGAGACTGATTTCCCAGTGTAGGTAGGAGAATCTGAACAGCTCTGAGGACTCCTCTCCATCAATCTCAGTTAGTGGCTGCTTAATAGCAGAGCTGGTAGTTGAAGTATGTCATACTGACAATATAGTTTTGAGTAAGTGCTGCTGAGGAGATGTCGACTCCCAGATCCTCTGTTTTTCCAGTGTCTGTCTGATATTTTCAGAAAAGTCTTTATATTCTCTCTCCGGATCAATTTTAGGCCAACATGGGCAGAAAGTAGATATGATAACCTGCAGGATATTTAAATTGAATGAAGTCAAGCAATGCAAAACTATGCGATATAAGCACTGCAGTTCCTTATGTTCAGTATCTGTCAGCAAAATAAAAATTCTCCGGCTTGATGTGAATCGTATTTGGTTTTAGGTTTGCTAAGAAAAGAATGTAAGATATGATTTAATCTGTTCCAGGGAAAGCATGCCTTATGTGTTATTATAGTTATGAACCCCCTTTATATGTGGCAGCATGACATCACCAATCTGAAGATGGATGTGCAGTGATATTAAACTTCCCTCATCACACAATATTTCGGATGTGCTGTAAATCATGCCGGCGACACTATTAGCTATTTCCTCCTGCTGTGAGCTGAAGATGGTCAAACAATAAGTTTGGTTAGCAACATGGCAAACTACCCACGTGAAAGAGCAGATAGATGAAATGGTGTGTGTCAGAGTATTCTGCACTAACCAGCTAATATATGTGTGTGACATGTATTGATGGTTTTGTTTGGCAGAGCATTTCAGGTGGATAAATTGCAGGATGAAAGCTTTTTTAGAAATACAGGTTCTGGTCATTCCATCTGTAAGCAGGAAGTGCAAACCCATACTAACATCAATAGGTCCTCTTGTTTGGCAAAGTAAAGACTGATTAAAATGTAATTTATTGCTGTGATGGCAAAGCTGAATTTTTAGTGACACAACGTTCATAAATCATTCTAATATGCTGACTAATTAAGTGTGCATTTAATTTCAGCCATTTTTTGTGCATCTCATTAGCTATATATAAGTAACAAGCTAGATCGCTCCCATTATAGCCACGGTTTACACTGGTTAGAATGGCCCTGTTAAGGCCCATTCACACAAAGAATGATAACTATAAAGATAAAAATATTAGCATCCACACCAGCGAACGATATCGTTTGTTTATTCTAAGCGCATGCGCATCTGCTTCTTTAAATTCTCTAGCTCATTACACCAGAATGGTTTCTGACTGGCTGACAATATTTTGATATTTTGGTATTGTCATATACAGTATGTTACCTATAAGCTGATTTTTAATTTATAATGTAATAATGTCTTCAAATAATATATTATATTATAATTAACTTGTTTAGGCTATAAAATTAATATCTATATAATGGCTTTTGTATGGAATCACATTTAGCAACCATATATGTTAATAATATATATTTTATTTTTAACAGCACATAAAAAATCTGTTCTTATGTAGTTTTTTGTTTTGTTTTATATATATATATACACACACACACACACACACACACACACACACACACACACATACATACACATCTATCTTTTATATTTACTTATATAATATTAACATGTAATATGTTATATAAATATGCTATAAAAAAAAATCATGAAGAAGAAGGAGGACAAGTATAGTCCAATAGCAGGGCCTGGACATGCAAGCAGATCACAAGAAAACCCTTTCAGCTCCATGTCCCATCAAAGTCATCAATGGACCAGCTCTCATCCTGCAAACCGCCTCGCTTTGATGTCGATACACTGTAAGCAAGATAAAGGAGCTGCTTAGCTGAAATACAATAAAGACATTTTTACTCCGGAAGGATGGGATCAATGTATCTCTAGGCGTGTTTTCCTGTAATGGGCATGCATAAATAACTTGAAGAAATAAGAAGTTAATCATAACGATTTTCCCCTGTCTTACACAACCTATCGATGCGTGACTAGGATATTATGGGATGCTGTAGAACATCAGTCCTGGAACTTTACAAGGCCGCTGTGAAGACTGCAGAAGGACGGATGTCAGAAATGATACTGGCTCTGCTGACTAGCACAGTGAAGAGATTCAATAGTAGATTCAGACGTCCAGGTGAGGCGAGATGTTTATTTGGACTCTAAAATAATTAAGAATATGGCGTGAGAGGTATTCATAAGTGTGTTTGGTTTATAATTCTTGGGATCTGGTGGTTTTGGATATTTTGGAGTCTTCTTACTATAGAGCACCATGTAGAATTGTCTGTAATGCAACAGTTAATGTTTCATGTTTTTGATGAGTGAAATGGCTTCCCACAATCCCCTTCGATCAATCTAAAAACCTAAGTGTCGTTATTGTGAAAATAACTTTGACTCTTTTCTGTGTCTGTTTACACCCATCTCAGTGAATTTCTCTCAGTCTTCAGTGATTTGATGTTCCTTTTTGTCACCTTTCCAGAAATACATACAACAGAGGAAGAAAATGTGGAATATCTTAAACAAATATTCAGCGTTCTTTGAAGTGTAAATGTGTTTTGCAGGCATCGTGAACGTGCGATCAGTGCCAGCGAACCTGTCTGTCAAAGAGGATGTCGGTGTGTTCGCTTTCCTCAGTTCTTTCAAAACAGAGCTTTGCGCTTTGTTTTCCCTCTGTTGCGCGAGCGACAAATTAAACCCAATTAAGCTCACAGCTGTTGCCATGGGGCATTGCGAGTCTGTCTGGTGTGCTTCATTCCTCTTGACTTTGTCTGTGATAAGCTCATTGCCAGAGCTATAGTTTAAGTCTGCTGAGGACAATTGGGAATTATTAGTCCTGAGAGAGAAATAAGACGACTAGTAGGGTTCAGACACACTCTCTCTTTTTAAATCTAGATTAAAAACACATCTCTTTCGACAAGCATTCGAATAATGCATCTTATAAATTGTGACTGCAGTTGTATCTGATCAAATGTGCATTCTTATTCTTTAGCTTGGGTTAAACTAATTAATTTTACTTTGTTGGAACAGCAGCTACGCTAATGATGTCTCTATTTGTTTCTCTGTTTTGTGGATTTACACAAGCTCCAGTCTGGATCCAGAACACCTGAGAAGAGATGATGCTGACCCCTCAGAGGACCCCAGATGATGCTAACCTTGAATCAACAAACAGAACTAACAAATATTGCTACAAGTGTGATTGCATCATAAAATAATCGCTGTAGTGTTCATCGTCTGGTTGACTACATCTTGTATAATTTTTTTCTGAAAATTCCTGTCATATGAACATAAACTGACAGTCACCACTGATAAGCTACTACTAAATATTGTAGAAACCTAATTTTCTGTAAAGTTGCTTTGCAATGATTTGTATCGTAAAAAGCGGTTTACAAATAAACTTACTGATAGTACTGATTAACACAGATTTCGTTTAATTAAAAAATGAGTAATCCATGTTATATACAGAATCTATGGTTATAAATGATAACATCTGTTTTATTTAGAGAGTGTAACATAAGTTGGGCCTTATTGTACATCTGCTGTGTACAAATATCTGATATAAGTCTTTAAGATGTAAGTTTTCTGAATTATAAACATCTTAAACACATTTCCTAAATGTGGCACACTATATATATATATATATATATATATATATATATATATATATATATATATATATATATATATATATATATATATATATATAAACCAACATTTTGAATGAACCATTTTTGCACCACAAAATCCATAAACCTTCTGGATCTGGAGAAAAACACAGCAAGCAAATCCTGTTTTCCATATGTCCTTTATAAATGCTCTGTAAACACAATGAGACACATCTAGGACCAGAGGAACAGAGAGAAAAAGACAAAGAATACAGGTAAACAGGTAAAAAAAGGTAGGTGTTTTCAGGCCCATCTGCAGAGACTCCTGGATTAAGGGGCCAGCAGTGGCTACACACACGTCTCTGATCTTGGCTTCACAAGAGTGGAGAGACTGGTGGATGCTTGTTATAGACACTCCTTACTGAGAGACACCTGGACATACACACACGTAGATGAGTTCTCTGTGTTTATGTGTTTAGAGAATAAACAACACACACACATACACACAATGACCCTCACTCCATTTGAGAGGCTGCACATATAAACAGTTTGATTAATCATAGAACAAGATGAAAGCAAGTTTTCGGAGAGGGGATGAGTGTGGATCAGCCTGTTAGACATATTGCTTTACATAAATCTCATTGAAATGGACAACACTCAACATGTCCATCAGTGACTCACAGCTACCCAAATCATACGCCCCCCCATCCCGCTTTGATCCCAGCCGCTCACAATCCTCTCCGTTCCCTTGGAGAATCATTTGTCAACCAAGGAAATGCAGGGTTACCAATGGGTCATTTGGGGCACATGCCCTGGCACATCATCCCCCTCCAAAAAAATTTTTGGCCACCAGCTCCAACAAAAGCAGACATCTGAAGTACTGATGTACTGATATTAAAACTCTAGCAGAGTTAAGCAATTACTTCCATGCCATGGCCAATAACAGACTTCAAAGAAAGAAGCAGGCAAAACACTCTTCTGCATAACCTGCACTAAACAATGCAACGAGAGCGAAGTTAGTGGCAAAAGCTTCTTTCTGTTATCCCTCTTTCTCCAAGGTTCCAGCATATGAGAATCTTTCGTTGTTTGCCCACGATGCTACACATGATTTGTTAGATGATTTGTTGTATGTGCATAAAGTTATTTCCTGTCCAGTAACAGCAAGCAACAAGCCAAACATATCTTCAAACATCCTCTTATTTATTTATTTATTTGACAAAGACACACTCCTATTACAGTTAGACTAGCAACAGATCAATTTCGTTGTCCTCACCACCTGAATCAGCTGTTTGGTACATTTGTAGCTGTCAATCAAAATAACACATGTATGAGATATTCAGCCCTGTGAAATACTATTCGTATCACTAACCCATTACAAATGCATGAGATGATCCTGGGCTTTAGAGTAAATTAAATTATGCTGTAATCAACAGAAGTATGCTTTCTGTAGGCAGGATTTGTATATACAGTACATAAGATATTGGACATTTCACACAAACTCACTCTAATTGGATATTTATTTTGCTCAGAATTTCAACTTTTAAATTAAAGGCTCAGTTTGCAATAATAATAATAATAATAATAATAATAATAATAATAATAATAATAATAATAATAATTTACTTGAACTTTGCACAATAAAATATTTCTTCACAGATTAACAGTAAATTAAGGTGGTTTAAAAACTTTAAAACATTAATTAAATTAATATATCTATTTAATATATATTATTTAATTTATTATTGTTAAACAAGTCTTTGCAGAGTATTCTAAAAATGTTCTACATGCTAAACTATACAGCTGTGAAGGCTTCGGTTCTTGGTGGGCTTTGAGGAAGGGTGTACGTTTCATTGTATACTAACGGTTTTTAACTCTTGGCACCAAAATGTCTGAAGAGTTTAATAAAAGCCCCCTTGCAGCAATTACAGGTGTGATCAACACCCCGGCTCCTTAATCTCAATCAATGCTGCTGTGCTCTAATTGTTCCAGAGGCTCTTACAGGTGCAAATCTATTGGCTTTGACAGAACTATATCCCCGACATATTCCTGCACCCCGCAGGCAGGATTCAAGAGTTTTTATCCTTTACCTGCACTTTTCTCTCAACGTTGTGCCTTCGGAATAGATTCCAGGTTATTGAACACGGACAGAGATTTGAGAATTAATAAAACACAAGAGAAAAACCATAGCCTTTCAATTTCATCGCTCCACTGGTTTATAATTCATGAGATGTTACCAAAATGTGGCAACATCAGAAAGAGATGGACATGGGGCGGCATCGGACTCTGATCCAACTATACATGCTGGAAAAATATGGTTCCAGTTACATAAAGTTATCCACCTAAGAGCTTCTTTTTTGTGTTTGCTGGCCTTTTTTAATCTAAGTTGTAAAGTGCTTATGAAAGTTTTATGTGCTGCCATCCTCCTGTCTTAGAGGAGACTTTGAAGTGTATCCTCTACCTGACTTATATGTATTTTTCATTGTATCCTAAACCCTGACTTTTACAGATACTTTTCCATTATATCATCTCAATGTTTCCTGCCCTCTGTTGCAACCATTTATCACCCCAAAAAATAAATAAATGTTACTCTGTTTTTCTGTCACAGTCAGTATATTTATATAATAGTGTATGAAAAAGCATATATATAAAAATATAGATGAAAAAGCATAATCTATAAATGTACATGTACAAAACAATCCCAAAATATTAAAACAGCAGCTCTTATTCCAGGCTGTTGAAAATTCAGCTTTGCCATCACAGGAATAAATGGCATATTAAGCTATATTAAAACAGAAATCAGTTCTTTGAAGTTGTAAGGATATTTCACAGTATTGCTGTTCTTACTGCATTTATCGAATAAATGCAGCCTTGGTGAGCATAAGACCCTTCCTTCAAAAACAAACAAACAAAAATCTAACTGAACCCAAATATAACTCTTCAAATCAGTCTCTACCAAACAAACTGGCCTACAATGCAACAGTCTTACTTCCAATAATCGGTATGGGCACCAGCACAGTGGCCATTGATTAAAGCCATGCAGTCTGTAGATGTGCCACTGTGCGATGCAATAAAACATGTTTATGGCCTACTGCTGCCTGCCTTCCTTTTCCTCTTTTCAGCGCTGTGACAAAGTGCACTTAGCCTAGACAGAGTGTTAATCTTCTGCTCAGGGGACTACGATCAGGTAGGGCCAGGCTCTTTAAACTCATTGTGACTACCATAGATCTTTGTCTCTCTACCCGTTGCGAGCAGTTTGGTTACACAGAGCCAGAAATTAGCCTAGACAGGATCAAATGGCCATGACTGGGACCCCTGCTACCTGATCTAACAGTCTCTCTGGAGGAAACGGGCGCCTCTCGCTCAATAACAGGTTTCTCAAATGCGTAGGAAGACTGTGAGTTCTGATCAGCGTGCCTCTGTGATGTTTTGCTTTGTTGTTCTTGCTTTTATGTCTACAAAATTCATCCTTGTCTTCATCACCTTCACAGCACACAGTTTAAGACAAAGTCAACAACATTCCGAAAGAATCCGGTGACGAAAGAGCCTTTGAAGCCATTGTTGGCCGAGCAGAGCTGTGCTCTGGAATCCCTAGAGGTCACCTTTGAGCAAGTAGCCTCCTCAAATCCTATTGGTGCGTCTCCAGCTCTTTGGTGCTCCATTTATTTGCATTGCAGCGAGGCACAGGTGTTGCTTTTAGATTACGCCGAGTGTCTGTTGGCGCAGAGAAATGGTGTAATCAGGTTAGCTGAATAAAGAGACATGGTTCTCCTTTATTCAGCGGTACAGCTATTGCAAAGATTCAGTCACACTTTTCCCCCATGACCAGGTCAGATGAAGTGTCATCTCTGGCAAAAACAAACCGAAGGTAAATGGCTACAAGCCTCCACACATGCGGCTCAGGTCTGAGCGGCCAGTCTCCCAACGGCCACACTCACATTTGGCTGGTATTATGGAGCATCTGCCGTCGACTCCAAATTCATTTAGCAGTTTCCCTCAGTGACCATCAGCACTGTGTCTGGGTTTGTTATAGTCCTCCAAACACACAAGCACAATGCCTGCTGGATCTTACTCTATTGAAAATTGCTTTAAAAACTCCTTAAAACCAGCATGAGGTTTCAGTACAGTGTATTCAAGTCTGACTGTGCATATATCAGAAGCAACTTACTGGAGTCAATTTGAGTTCCACAGAAGAAAAAAGTCATACAGTTTTGGGTAAATTACTTTTTTTGTTCTGTCTATGAGACCAATCTTTAAAGGTGCCATATGCAAAAATTGAGGTAAAAATATCCATAACATGACCTACACGCATCAAAAGAATGAGAAGAAATAAGGGCGATGATGTCATTAAAAAATGTCAAGTTATAGTGCTGCAGAGATATCAACCTTAATTAGCATTAGCATTACTAGCCCCGGCCCGACAGGTGTCGTAATACCAGACTCGGCCATGGGAGGCGGTATGCGGGCAACATAACCACCAGCCAACCTGCAATACACGAATAACTCGCACGGCTTGTGGGCATGCCTAAACCTGATGTCAATCATGTGGAAAGTACAGCCCAGTACTTCATTTCAGTTCAGGGAAGAGAGAGAAAGGATGTCTCAAGGCCTTCGCAAGAGACCACCACCAGCTACAGGGAAACAACCGCGCTCGGAATCACAAATCAAATCCGATAAGAAAAGGAGCCGAACCAGAATAAACATCGGCACTGCTTTTAATCACTGGAGACAACCGATGGACCTGAAAGAAATGAGGTTCGACTCCGAATTTGCAACATTTCTTTTGGATTGGTAAGTTAGATGCTGTTAGTATTTCGCTAGAAGTTTGTTTTATATGTTTGTGTATTTGTTTTCGGGAAGTTATAACATAGAAATGTATCAAAGGCTGTTCGATAAACGTGCTAATGTTAGCGATGGCTAACCGTAGCTGGGTTTGATAATTAGCTAGCTATAACTTAACGTTACCCATTTTATTATATCATAACTAACCTGCTCTGTCTAGTCTGTTGGTCTCCGTGTCCTCTTTGCTTCGTGGTTTTTCTGTGCGTGAAAAAATTGATGTGTGGCGTGAAAGCGTGTGAAAAGAGTCAATTCCGTGTGTCTCACGGTGAATGCTTGAGAGTTGGCACATTAGTTCCCAAGCAGAATAAAGGGCAGGTTGATTATTGCTGTTTAGCGTTTGTATTAATCTATGATGTTTCCCTGTTTGCGTACAGGGACATAAAAAATAAATTAAAAGTGATACGTGGACCAAGGTGTCTGAGATTGTTCATTTTAAGTAAAGGATCCTAATATTTCGTCCACAACAATATTTAATGAGGTTAATTTATAACTCCTTGTGGTTAGTCTGCACGAGATCAACAAGCTTGTTTGCTTTGCGGCCGCTTTAAATACAAAATAAGCATAGTCTACGTTAGAGCGTCTGAGTGCTCACAAATCTTTCTGCAGCGTCGTGAGCAGAGCGGCAAGAACGATTTTTAACGCTCTAGACGCCGGCGGTGTGAACGCACAGTTAGGCTTCGGCTATGGCTGTAGTGTTTTTGTGAAAGTGGGGGCGGAGCATAGAAACTATGCCGTTTCTCGTTTGTTACTCTAGAGTAGACCAATTCACTTTATTGAGGCATACTGCCCCCATCTGGTATGGAATGTGGAGTATGACTTGATTTTTTTTTGCCAAACATTACAGATGGCACCTTTAAAAATCTTTGACTAGCCATTATGTAGTTCGTCATTTTTCTAAAGGCTTAATATTCAGACATGTTCTTTGATGACTATATCAGCTGCAAACTACTCTCCTCAAAGACAAAAGGTGGAAAAGTAAGGAATCAGGCAATATGCTAGAAATTAAATTATCTTAATTAAGTTACTGCTTTCTTATCTCACTTAGCTTAGCAGCTCATCCTTGGTATTAGTACACCATATGCTTCCACATAGATTTTCCTCAAGTACTCAAAATGACAAATCTTTGTTATCTTCAGGATACCAAGTTAAATTCTCCCAGTAAAGACTAGGCTAATCCGTGTACTAAAGGATTCCTGATGCTAGCTACTGTGCTAATCCCAGAGATACGAGATGATCTCTATCCTGAAGTGGTCATTCTATATTCCCTGCAAGGAACTAACCTCTTCTCTATTGGCTACTTTGAAGGGAAATAGTTCACGGTAGGAACAAGGTGTAAAAAAAAAAATAATGTTGTTTTTATTTGAAAACTCCAATCAAATAACTGTGTATGAATAGCCAAAGAACAACATGGAGGTGACATGCTGTTACTACAGTAGTTCCCTCCAGAATTCTACCCACCAGAATGGGCACTGCCTGAGGTCTGCCTACAGAGATGATGAAAATCTATTTTGTACTGTATATGTGCACCTGAGTCCTCTGCTGCAAATGGCCTGCAGATTAGAGACTTCTTTGCTTTGTCTGTGGTAAAGAGTGTGTGAGAAAAGCAGCAGGGCACCTGGGTACAGATGTTCATGGCTTCAGCTGTTCTCTAAAAATAAAAAAAATAAAACTCCTAGACTTATTAAGTGTGTAATGTGTGTGTGTGTCTATATATATATATATATATATATATATATATATATATATATATATAGAGAGAGAGAGAGAGAGAGAGAGAGAGAGAGAGAGAGAGAGAGAGAGAGAGAGAGAGAGAGCTGCAATATTGCCGCAATGTATAGATTATTTTGAAGAATGTTTAAAACTGCTAATTTAATATGATAATTAAAAATAAGGTTGCGCTGAAATGAAAAAGCATTGAAAGAAACAACAATATGGTTTAGCTGCAAGGTTTGTTTGGTTGTTGGACTGATCGAAAAGAGAAGGAATGCATTCTTTGTTCAACAGCTGCGTTAGCTCTGAACCCAATCAGAGACCCTGTCAGTTAAGACTAAACAAGGCATTGATTTTAGTCAAACAAGTCCAAACCTCAAAACCTCATCCTGGGAATGTTAGTTCAAGTTAAGTTATAAATATACATCTAAAAAAAAACTGTAAATAATTCTACAGATTGGCCACGGCTAGAATGTTTGCCATTCTACTTCTTTTAATTTTAATGTATTTGTTATATCTCTTTCAGAATTAATTAAAAATGTACCTGTTCTCAGCTCTGCCTTCATCCATTCAACAACCTTGATTAGAACCAAGACCCCCCCTATACTTTTCTTTCTTTTTGGTAATTTTTCATTTGGATGTACGTTATGATACAGAAAAGATCGGTCACTACTTCTGTGACACTGCAAATAAATAAATAAATATTGAATAATTATAATAAATATAAACAAATGATTGTCATAAAGCATTTGTATTATAAAGTATGGCCAGCTGTCTATTTTGACTGAATCTTCTAGCCCACACTTAGGATTCCCAACGGAAGTTCTTGCTTGCTGCACTAAAGTAGGAGAGTAGAGCCGTGCACACAGAGACCTGGGGAAGGTCAGCTGGAGGGTACCTGACAATGTCTTTATCCCCAGAGGAGTTTCTGCAGACTGAGATGAGATGGGCCCATCTCTACACTACATGCTTCCAAAAAATGAGTTGCAGTCCTCTGGGAATACCTGTCATAAACAGTGGGAGAGAACAGGGCCATATTCTTCAGACCAGTTCAACCAAATCCCCCAAATCTACAAATGTATAAACAACAACAACAAAAAAGTAAAGCCTGGAGAAAAAACACATGGTCAAAGAGGGCTCTATAGGAGCAGGCTAGAAATAATAATAATAATAATAATAATAAAAAATGATTAAACAAATAGGCTTTTGCCCTTATATTTTAATGGATTCTGTTTTAATTCAAACTCCTCCACAGTAGAGCAAAGAAAAGAAGAAGTGCAATTACACACCTGGAGAACTCCCAGCCTCCGATCTGTAATCATCAAGACTCCCATTAAATGCTGTGTGACACATGAAGAATTTCAATGAAGAAAATCTGCTCTGGAGAAATGCAGATGCTATATTTCAAGAAATTATACATTTGGGATGTTATCAGAGATGTGCGCTGCTCCTCTGCTAATGCAGTTATTTCAAAGGTTCAAAAAAACATTGTATTCTCCATAGATTTTTTTTTTAAGAACAGCAACACCTCCAAGAATGTTCTTTGTTAATATAATGATAGCCTCAAGAACATACACCCAGCTGGATCTTAGTGTATACTACACCCACTCAACACTCAGCGGCAACTGTGGGCTCAACAGAGCCGCATGTCAATCCTCTGTCACATTAAACACCACCTTGGTGGGTTCATGAAACAAACCCTGACAGCTGTGTCTTAATTATCAAGGCCTTTTCTCTCTCCTTCTCTCTTTCATTTTCATTCTTTTCAGGTTGTGACATCTCAGTGTGATTTTTAGGTGAATGGGTGAGGGACATACGCTGCCGCACATCTGAAGGAGAGAGTCGAAGGTGAAGAAAGCTTGTGTACACACACCAGCTTGTTTTGCTTGAGTATTGGTGCTTTGGATGTGTCTGCTTTCATTTTCAAAAAACAATAGGCCCATTCATAATCACCTCTGCGGTTTTCTTCTGAAAGCAGCAGACCTCTTGGCCAAGAACGTTGTGGCGGCTTTATTCTCTCCCGTTTGATATAGTGGAGCTATTTCTAGAACTTTTCTAATCATCAAAACACACAAAAGTTCTCCACTCTGGAACTCCTCGGAATAACAACGTTAGAGCACATTAAATGTGGGGTGGGTAAAATGAAGCCATTGCTTTATATTTATTAATATCTGTTTAGACTTAATTAATTGGTTAGCGTCCGACTACATCTGCATTTAAACACTTACAGACCCAAGGGCACTTCATATTAAGATTATCGTTAATGATATTGTCATTTACAATGTTTTGAAATCATAAAAAAAAATAAAAAAAATAATGAACTATTGAGAAAGGTGACAAATTGTCACAAAAAAAATTATATAGTTAATATCAAAATGCAAAAATTCTCAAATTCTGAGGTCCATGGGATAGATATATGGATCTTTTTAACACACACAGGTTTGTTTTTGTGAATTGTGGGGACATTCCATAGGCGTAATGCTTTTTATACTGTACGAACCATATTTTCTATTGCCCTACACCTAAACCTAGACCTCACAGGAAATTGTGCACATTTTTACTTTCTCAAAAAAAAAAAAAAAAAAAAAAAAAATTAACAATAATAATTCTGTATGATTTAATAGCTTTTTGAAAAAACGGGGACATGGGGTAATGTCCTCATAAGTCACCCTCTCCTTGTAATTCCTATGTCATACCCATGTCATTATACAAATTTGTGTCCTGAGATGTCACAAAAACTTGCACGCCCAAACACACTCCATCTCCATGGACCCCATTCACCATTAACCAACTTACATGAATTAAAACTGGTAAGTTAAATTGAATCCGATTCAGTTTGGTGAGGCTTTTAGAGTGGTCTCGGTTATTGATTTTGATTTTAGCAAAAGCTTGGATGAGAAAATCGTAAGACTCAGACCACAATGAACAAAAAGAATGAAAGTAGTCACAGTGTGGTCACACTTGCAGAACCACATTGAGCTGAATTACATAGTTGAAATCTATGTGAATGCCGCTCAGACAGAGCTTCACATGCGAAGAGACATGCACAAATAAACAGCTCAAAATAATGGAGCTATAATGAAATTCAATAAGCAGAATCTGGACTGTGCTGTATGGTGCAACTGGAAGAAAGTATGTCTGAGATAGTGATAGCGGAGCAGAGGAGGGGATACAGTAAGGTACCAAACATTAAAAAAAACATAAATACATATTGTCAAATATTTGTTTAACCAGTGTTATATTATTTTCTATTATATGTACAGTTCTATTTAAGTTCTATTTAAGAATCAGAATCAGAATTAGCTTTATTGCCAGGTATATTGCAACAGAATGACAGTGACAAGACAGGACACAGATAATAATAAGAATAACATAAAAACATGCAAAATAGACCATTTACAAAAAAAAAAAATATATATATATATATATAATATAGACAATTATGATGTAGAGGTACAATGTGTGAAAATTTTAAATGTAAACGTGTGGTGTTAAATAGGTAATGAATATAGTGTTATGTGTTCCAAGATTATAGTTAAGTCTTCATGAGATGGATTTCCTGAGGGAAGAAACTATTTCTGTGTCTGGACGTTCTGGTGCTCAGAGCTTTGTAGCGTCAACAAGATGGCAACAATTCAAAGAGGGAGTGTGCTGGATGTGAGGGGTCCAGAGTGATTTTTCTGGTCCTTTTGCTCACTCTGGATTAGTACAGTTTTTGGAGGGAAGGGAGGGTGGTACCAATGATTCCCTCAGCAGTCCAGACTATCCTCTGTATTCTTCTGAGGTCAGATTTGGTAGCTGAATTAAAACAGACAGTTATAGAAGTGCAGAGGACAGATTCAATGATGGCAGAGTAGAACTGTTTCAGCAGCTCCTTTTGCAGGTTGAACTTCCTCAGCTGGCAAAGGAAGTACAACCTCTGCTGGGTCTTTTTCACAGTGGAGTCTATGTGATTGTCCCACTTCAAGTCCTGGGAGATGGTGGTGCCCAGGAAACTGAATGGCTCCACTGCAGTCACAGTGCTGTTCATGATGGTGGAGCAGGGGGGGGGGGGTTCTCCTGAAGTCCATGACTATCTCTACAGTTTTGACCATGTTTATCTCCAGGTTGTTAACACTGCACCAGACAGCCAGCTCTTTAACCTCCTTTTTTTTATAAGCAGACTCGTCACCATTCTGAATGAGGCCGATGAGTGTGGTATCATCTGCAAACTTCGGGAGCTTGACAGTGAGTCTTTAAATGTGCAGTCGTTGGTGTAGAGGGAGAAGAGCAGTGGGGAGAGGACACAACTTTGGGGGGCACCAGAGCTGATAGTACAGGTGTTGGGTGAGAGTTTTACCAGCCTTACTAGCTGCTGCCTGTCTGTCAGGAAGCTGGTGATCCACTGGCAGATGGAGATGGGCACAGAGAGCTGAGTTAGTTTGGGCAGGAGGAGGTTTGGGATGATAGTGTTAAAAGCCAAGCTGAAGTCCACAAACAGGATCCTCACATAAGTCCCTAGTCTGTTTAGAAGCTGCAGGATGTAATGCAGTCCCATGTTGACTGTGTCATCACGAGACCTGTTTGCTCTGTAGGCAAACTGCAGGAGGTCCAGTAAGGGTCCATTGATGTCCTTCAGATAACTCAAATCTAGACTTACAAATGACTTTATGTCCACAGAGGTTGGAGGTGTGAATGGTGTTTTTTTTAAAACCTGAAATAAAACGTATTCAGATCCTCTGCCAGTTATTGATATATTTCAGTCCTTTCCAAACTGAAGCAGGATCACTGGAAAATAATTGGTTCTTTTGCTTTCCAGTATAATTCCTCTTCACAATTGATCTCCTTTTTAAGTGTGTATTTTGCCTGTTTATACAATAATCTATCCCCATTTCTGCGAGCATCTTCTTTGGCCTGATGGAGCTGTCTGAGTTTTGCAGTGAACTATGGTTTATCATTGTTGTAGGTTAAATAAGTCCTGGTAGGAATGCACATATCTTCACAGAAACTGATATGTATCATACTGAAGATGTTACAGAGTCTGTGAGCTCATCCAGATCAGTGGCAGCAGCTTCAAAAGCACTCCAATCACTCCATCTGAGGGTTGTTTCCCCTAAAATTATGATTAAAAACCATGCTGTGTGTTGTAAATAACAATGCTTTACACTTTTAAATAATTGTGTAAGTAGTAAAACAACACAAATGGGACAAAAATGCATTTTAAGCTTAGAAAGATTTTTTGTCTTCCCCTCCCTTGCCTTACAGTGCTTTGGTCCAAATGCCTGCTTTGCTCTTTTACATCACCTACACACACACAAGTCCGGTGAGAGAGATGTCAATAGTTTGGGAACTCCAGTAAGTAAGGCTGTCGGCTACTTTATTCACTTTAAAATCGGATGAAGTTTTTATTTTATCTTTAATAAATGATGGCAATGTATTTTTCGACGAGTCCGCAATGTTCGTAATAATAACATTAGCTGCTTGATGGAAAGGGTTGCCAAGTGTTCACAACAAAACCTGGCTGTATAAATTGCTACTCAAAAGTTGCCCAAGCTAGAGTGGGGTCCTCCAGTAAAAATTGCATTTCGGGGGCTAAAATAAACATCATTGGTGTCGCTTCAACCCACGATGTGAACTGTTGTTGTATGTTTTTGGTAACTAGGATTTACACAAGCTCCAGTCTGGATCCAGAACACCCGAGAAGAGATGATGCTGACCCTCAGAGGACCTCAGAGGATGCTAACCCTGAATTAACAACAGAACTAACAAATATTGCTACAAGTGTGACTGCATCATATAACAATTATTAATTAATAATATTGATAATGTTCATCGTCTAGCTGACTACGTCTTGTATTATTTTTTTCTAAAAATCCTGTTACACGTGCACAAACTGACATTCACCACCATAAGCTACTCCTAATTATTGTAGAAACATACATTTCTGTAAAGTTGCTTTGTAACGATTCGTATTGTAAAAAGCGCTATACAAATAAACTTGAATTGAACCGTGTTGTTGTTCTGTGTCTGTGATCTGATCAGCTAGCTTTTGTAAAGCTGAGCTCACGTGTGCCTGCGGAGGAATGTAAACACTCACGATAAGGAACGATCAAATCTGCCGCTGCGAATAGAACAACTTGCAGTTAATAAAGAGCGCTTCTAGATCAGGACAGCACATCTTCTTTAACACTGTTACATCTGTACACCACCTTAAATTGATGTAAAAACATGCCCAGCTCAACCTTTTACTCACCACTACAGTATTTTTTATACTATCCTTAATACCCCCTCATGCATGGAGTCATATTTCAGCTCTATATTCTGGAGAGTGTTTAATGAATTCCTAATGGTCTCTGATTTACATCATGGACTGCATAGTTTCCTGTTTTTCTTCTATTTATATTCTACCCCTTTTCTTGGAGAATGCTTCATGAGACATGGCTGGGGTGCAAAGCTTGATACTTACCTCCAAAAAATGAGTCCTTCACAACACAGCCCTTGGCATGTCCGTTTTCTCTGCCCATGATAAGAGCTCTCAGCCCGGGGTGCACCTGTAGGCCTGTCTGTGAACTGCATCCCTTGCATAAGATTCGGTTTAGGCTATTTGCATGAGATCTAGACATGTAAGATCAACCTGGCTTCTGTTTGGGTCCTTTTGTTGAAATCCAACGTAATTTGCACGGCGGGGAAAAACATCTTGCTGGGATAAAAGGGCTAATAATTAATTATTCATATGGTTATAAATGCAAGAGCATGGGATAATGGCCTATATGTAATAAAACACTATAATAATGTTTTAAGAATATTTTATAGTCCATTATACATGCCGGAAACAGATGATACATTTCAGAATTATAGCAGCACATGAATTAATTTTTTTCCATCTGTCCCAGCTCTTTGTAATCATTGCAAAAAATATATACTTTACAAAACCTTAATTAGAATATAATTGTTTTTGGGTCTAAATGAGCACAAGTGAATTGGAATTTGCTGAATCGTACCCAGATTTATTAGTTTTCCTATTTTATTCTCTGCTCTTTTGACACAGCGACTCACTATACGCAGAGAATGTAATCTTGCGTGAAAATGACTATTATGATTGTGTCAAAACAGTCATTTTTTCAGCCTCGCTTTCACAAGATTGCAAGTTAATGCATCAGACTCGAAAACAGTGAGCCGATGGAAAAGACAGCGAAATGAACATGAGCTAAAATAGCACCCAGGGGAGACGTTTGTTCGCCTCTGTTCTGCTGCCACAGAAAACAGGGTACATTAACGAACTTGGCCATTTCCAAAAAGAAGGGGAGAGGGAAGAGGAAGCTGCTTGAGATTCTGGAAGAGTCGCCCCTGCCATCAGCTCCATCTTTCCTCCGCTCTTCTCCGCCTGGCCAACCTGTGCCTTGAACACAAAGAGCATTATGCATGAGCCCCAGAAGGTCTGTGAACATGCTTCATCCTGCCACCCCTCTGCCCAACCTTCACACAATGTCACAGTTGCCCCTTAAAAAAAGATTTGTTATCCTCTACCATTCTCATCATAGCGAAGCAATTTACTGGTTTAACTCAGACTCTCGGTTCATTTGTCATGCTGAATGATCTATATGACAAAATAAATAATATGTGCTTTATGTAATTAACCTTACTGTGACACTAGCATGGTATCAGTAACAGAAAATAATAGAAAAAAGTAAAGAAAATACTATTACCTTTGTATTATTATTAATAATATAAATTACAAAACTCATTCTGTATGATTTATAAGCGTTTTTAAAAATGGGGACATGGGTTATGTCCTCATAAGTCACCCTCTCCTTGTAATACCTGTGACATACCCATGTCATTATACACAGTTATATGTATATGTCTGATATGTCACAAAAACAAGAGCAAACACACACACACACACACACACACACACTAGAAAACAAGTTGTATTTTCATTATACAAGCCCGATAGACCATATTTAAATAATGTATTCAAAAGTACAAACCCAATTTCAAAAGAGTTGGGACACTGTACAAATTGTGAGTAAAAAAGGAATGGAATAATTTACAAATCTCATAAATGTATATTTTATTCACAATATAATATAGATAACATATCAAATGTTGAAAGTGAGCCATTTTGAAATGTCATGCCAAATATTTGCTCATTTTGGATTTCCTGAGAGCTACACAATCCAAAAAAATTGGGACAGGTAGCAAAAAGAGGTCAGAAAAGTTACACTTACATATAAGGAAAAGCTGGAGGACCAATTTGCAACTTATTAGGTAATCTGGCAACATGATTAGGTATAAAAAGAGCCTCTCAGGGTGGCAGTGTCTCTCAGAAGTCAAGATGGGCAGAGGATCACCAATTCTCCCAATGCTGTGGTGGAAAATAGTGGAGCAAAATCAGAAAGGAGTTTCTCAGAGAAAAACTGCTAAGAGTTTGAAGTTATCATCATCTACAGTGCATATTATCATCCAAAGATTTAGAGAATCTGGGACAATCTCTGTGCATAAGAGTCAAGGCCGGAAAACCATACTGGATGCCCGTGATCTTCAGGCCCTTAGACGGCACTGCATCACATACAGGAATTTAACTGTAATGGAAATCACAACATGGGCTCAGAAATACTTCCAGAAAACATTGTTATAAATGTATATCATTTTTAAACATACAGACTTTCCAAACAGCTGACCCAATGAGTGCTGCATTATGCAAAAAAAAAAAAAAAAAAAAAACAGCATGTCACTTTGAATTCAGAGAAGGGGGATCACTTGTGGTGTGTTCAAACAAATATTGGTTTTGTGTCAAAAATCCACTTGAAAGTTGGATATGTTAATCTCATTGCTAATGGCCCTCTGAAAAGGTTTCTTAATATTCTCTCCTCAGCCCACTACAACAGAGCATGTCTGCACAAGGTTAATTAGTTGCAGGTCCCCTAAGGGCCCATAAGTGATGAGAGCTTAAGATAGTGAAAGAGGTTCCTCGGCTCATAGCGACATAACAAGGTTAATGGGTCTCTCATATCTTTCATCCATGCCAACCTGCACAACTGCCCACTTTGTCAGCATGCTGAGCGTTGGAACTCCATGATATTATAAATAAGCAGGTTTTGTCCCAATGCTGCACCAGCCATTAAGTTACTTTGAGATGTGCAATCAAAAATAATCATGCTATTTTGCTCACTTCGCAAATGCTAAAGCAGCAGGTTCTGTGCCACATCTGGTTTTAAAACAGATTATTTTCTCCATGCTTTTTTTTTTTCTTTTTTTTGTTCTTCAAGCAGCTGTTTCTCATTTAAGCAAGGTGAATTACATCCTCACAACAAAAATGACAGGAAGAACATAGAAAGAAAACAAAAGATTATTCATTTGGGTCAATGATGTGACGTTCATTTTTTTTTCATTTATGTAGTTTATTTAAATTAAAGATACAGCTTCAGACTTGAATAAGCCTCTTTAATATACTGTATGTTTGTACAATATATTTCTGAAATAAAACTTCATATCATAATGAAGAAATAAAACCTCTTTGAAAGAAATGAATAAATTATATTAAATGATAGTTGGGCCTACTTTATTATATATATATATATATATATATATATATATATATATATATATATATATATATATATATATATATATATATATAATATCATACATTTTTATTGTCATAAAATATCTTTCAGTGTAAAAACAGTTTTTATACAAAAAATATCCTGTCTGCCATATCTATAACTTGAACCATATACTCCTCTTTAAGATTCCGGATTAGCGTTCAAATTATACCAAAGCTACATAAAATCAAATGTTTCTTATTCTAATGTTCTGCTGTTAAACTGAATTACTAAACTAGTTTGCACAAACAGGTGATGATGAGATGGAGAGAGGGAATGCTTTGTCGAGGACAGCAGAAAGGGGCAGAATTTGTTTAGTGTGACCTGTTACTTGAAGATATAAGTGTGCAGGGCTTGAGCAGGAGTTTCATATTGTTGGATCGCTCGAATGCACTTCTAAGCCTTCTTTTGTGCGTGAACGCAGGGGAATGCACCAAGCCTGCAGGTGATGTGCTCTGTAGCAGCTTTGAAGTCTATGATTTGAAAACTGTTTCAAGAAATTAAATGATTATGTTTACTGCTGAGGACATTCAGGTAAAAAATATGGAGCTACAGATACGCTGATGTCATTCATTTGATTCAAAATGTCAAGTTATAACGTTTTAAAAAGTGTGACCATGGTTACATCACTCATCCTAAGATAAGGATGTGTAAAAAGCCAATACCGTTTGGAATATGTTTGTTTTTTAAAGAAACTATAACTTATTTATAGCTTATCTATAACATATTTTTCCAAGGTTGCATAAAGTGTCAGAAAAGACATTTATAATGAAACATACTGTATATATACTGTACATGATATACAGAAATGATATACATTTTATTATACTGTATTTTAATTAATTAAAATGTCTTGCCGACCATTGGGTAAAACGTATTGCTTTCAAAGATAGTGACAAAGATTATTAAAAATTGTAATTGACAATTAAGTCTCTTTCTTTTCTTTTTTTGGCATAAGTCAATATGTACGACTAAATGGATACGGAGAAATTGGATGTTGAACAGCACGTCTGAGTCACATCAACAGAAAGCAATATACCCATTCTGCACACTGTGCCTTTTGAATTCTCCTGTGGATATGTGTTTAGCAGATCTGCCATGGTAAAGCTCGAATTTGTTTACATGGATTTGCAGGGCCATATTACAGCTATGCAGCAGGTTGAACCATCATGTTGAATATAAATGCCCGCTGCTCTAGCATATGTGTCCACTGCCATATTCAATCACATCTAGTGGCTGAACTTGAGTGTGGAATCAATGCCCTGGTGGCAATGAGAGTGATTTAGTGTGCACTTCTGAAAGATCTGGCACTGGAGATTAATGATTGTGTGACAACTTTAATGCTGTCAACATCAGTGGCTCATATTCTTTTTGTCCTCTTGGAATGTACATCTCCTGTCACTCGGAAACAGAGGTATGAAAGAACTGTTATCTATGCTTGGAATATCAGATCAGTGTTGATCATGTCAACGAAATTACTGATCAAAATGTCTGTTGACAAAAGCACCATTTAAAACAGTATTTTCTGTGATCAGATCACTTGACCATATTTAAAGACAGATGTAATGCAATACTCTTAAAATTCTCTAAAGCAATTAAGAAAAATTTTTCATTTGAATGAACTAGTGGTGAATTTTGGTGACGTTTTTCTTCTTCCCCATTCATTGTTGGGTTTATGGGTAGACCTTCAAGCTGATACTTATTTGTAAAAATCAAAACATTTTAAAGAAAAAAGTTTTCGCAAGCAAATGCATGTTTTTTTTTTTTTTTACAGGCTTTAAAAGTAGTAGTTTTCTCATGACATTGGGTTGAATAAGTTATAAACTATTTCTAAAGCATGAAGAATTAAAAAAAGTATATTCAGTATGCTCATTATTAGATATAATTTCAGGAGCTCATATTTTCACACCAATGACATCTTTTACATGCTTGATACTTGTTTAAATTTATACGTTTCTTCACCTTTTTATTTGTTATGAAATGTAAAAAAAAAAAATCACATTCATTTTTAATTTAGTCATCATTTTGCACATTATTATTTGTTATATATTATTTTCTGAATAAAATGGATTAAATATATATATATATATATATATATATATATATATATATATATATATATATATATATATATATATATATATATATATATATATATAAACAAAAATATTATATTTGATGTTTCCCTCAGATGACAAGTTTATGGTTTCTGCAACTGGGGCTTAGCTGTTGACTCAGCAGTTAACTGCATATAATCAGTTATTTGCATCATGCTCTTGTTTTCACAGAGCTGGGACAGATGGAAAAAAATAAATTCATGTGCTGCTATAATTCCGATCTGTTTCCGGCATGTATAATGGACTATAAAATATTCTTAAAACATTATTATAGTGTTCTATATATATATATATATATATAGGTTTCTTACAGCCCTCTAAAGCCACACAAACCAGTGATGAAATTGAATGTGAACTCAAGGCCATTTGCATTTGAAGATTATAACTACATTTTATATACAAGCAGTTCCTCAGAAATATTCACAGCCCTCAGTGCTCAGTGTGGTAATACGCTAAAAGAAAAATCACCATGGCATTAAAAGGTACCACATCCCGTGCACAGATGGAGTGTGCCACCGCTTCCCATTCCTTTTAGTGGGAGATGTACCGCAAGCATAGTAAAATGAAATGGCCTTATTTGCATTGAGCTGGAGGTGAATAGCTTTTAAAGTGGGTTAGGGTGAAGGGGAGCAGAAAAGACTTCAGAACCGGTTTGAGGTAGAAAAAGAGAGAGACAGAGAGAGTTAAGAGGCTTAGCGTGCTTCAGGGCTTCAGGTTTTTGGAGAACCAGACTGTGAAAGGAAGGGAAATTAGGCATCCCTCACTTTTCCCTCTTTCTCCTTTAGCTAATGAGGCCAATAGTTTCTAGCTGTCAGAGTCACACTGATGTTCAGTGAGGGGGCCAGATGTTTTCAGTTTTGCAGTGCGGATCAATAAAGCTACCTGCGTACAAAATAAATAGATTGACCATAAAGAGAGAGAGCCTTGTGATCTAAAGCTCATGCAGGAAAGCTTCACGGCCCCCAATAGGCTGCTTGTAAGAAAGGATGGAACGGGTCCCACCGTCCTCAGGCAGGCATTGGCTTTGGATGTTTGATGCTCTTATAGGCCCAGCTGAGGAGGAACTGAGAAGAAATGAAAGCAGAATCAACTACTTATTAAAGAATTCACAAGTTTTTCACCCTGCTCACAGTGTTGAAAGCAAAGGAGGTGCTATCACTGCAGCGCAACATCTGGGGTTTTCACATCTCAAGGGAAGCTGGGCATGAAACACGTTCTCTGCAGAAAGAAAGTAGCTGGAAGATTCTTGGACTGCTTTCGAAAAATGAAAAAGACTGGAGAAATATTAGAAACAAGAACTGCGGTGCAATACCACAATCTGACAATGGCATGGGATTGAGAACGATAGCCTGAAATGATGAATGGCATTCATGGTATCAGATCCACTGAACTGGAAAAGTTTGCAGTCGAAACACTTTCAGATTTAAATACAAAACGCTTCTGCAGTAAATGTGACAGCAGCATAAATGTTTCAATAAGTGCAGCATATCAATGTGGTATGAGAAGCAAAAAGATTTGTTCGGTGGGTTGAGCAGGATCCTCATGCTTTATTAAACATAAGTTCAGGTCAGCTTCATTACCATAATACAGAGCTCTTATACCGTGAAACAAACATCCTACCTCATAAAGACAGCTTGGTCGACAGATTGAGAATATTGTGCATAGTGGGCAAGTTTTGTTTGTTTACGACGGCTGGATTTTAAAAAGGTGAAACGTAAAGAATACACCACACAATGAAAATATGGATCTATTCCCATTAAAAAGTAGCCAGAAAAGAATACATAGTTTGTGAAATAAATCAACCTAAGCTCATTGGAAAAACATGCCTATACCTGCATATTTGAGAAACTATAAAAAAAAAAAAAAACTGAATACAATTCACTGCAGTTTCCAGCAGAGACACCAAAAACTTATAATGCTAACAAATTTTGCTAAAAGGCTAGATTTTAGATTAATAAAGGCATATTATTGATTTTCTAGCACAATACCATATTGTACCGCTAAAACTGTTTTAACATTTAAAAACTAATACATTTTGATGTTTGCATCACATACAGTATGCTGCTTTTCTGATGTAGTAAACTTGATTTGTAGCCCACCTTGTACAGTACATTTGATGCAAAACGCTAGGTTATAAATCTGGTAAAACACAAGTCAAAAAAAAATGTATATCACATGTTTGTTTATCTCATGTTAACTCTATTGGTTATTAGGGCAAGGTTTAGTGCAGGTGGTATGTTATTTTTTAAATGCGATACATATTAACCTTTTTGCGCCACTCACCGGACATTTCATTTCCAAACTACCATGATATTTACAACAACCAACATAATAAAATGTTGCCAGATTCACATTAATGTGTTTTGGATGAAACATCAGAAAAAAAAAAAAAAAAGCTTTTAGCAGAATTAACTGGATATTTTAAAAGTGTTGTGAAACGTGCAAGAAGCAACATAATCCATTCGGAGAGATTTCGTTGCAGCAGGCATGTTTTTCTAATTAGCTTGGGCTGAAATAAATATATAACAGAATAAAAAAGGCAATAGTGGCTCTTCTGCCATTGCAAAATGTCAATATGTGTTGATCTGCATGTTTTGGTTTGAATGTATTGAAGGGGCAGAGTTTGTTTATGTGACCGTAGTGTGAAAAAAAATGAGGGGAAAAGAGAGATGCTCTCATGTTCTCCAGGAATGGTTCATCATCCTCTCTCAATGGGTTTCTGCTGACACACATCAGTTTGAAGCAAATGTCTCTCTGTCATAATCACAGCTTTTTATGATCATTTTGCCCTTCCTGCCCTTTCACAGTGTCAGAGAATAATGAGTGCTTTTAGAGAGTTGAGAAGAGAGACTGAGAAAAGATAGATAGATAGATGTGGGTATGTATGAGAGACAATCAAACTTCCTTCTGATCAACGCTAAAGAAACACACCACCAAGTTTGGGAATCTGATGTGCATCTGATCCAACCCATTAAACATCCATCATGGCATCCATAAAATGATCCTGCTTTTGTGTTGATCTTCTTTATCTTCTGTATTGTTTAAAAGATCATTTGATCAGTGCTGACATGATGAAATTATTTAAAGATGAATGATGAAAACATTCAGCATAGTAGCCTATGTAAATATTAAATAATAATATTAAATATGGAATAAAATCAAACACAAACTGTCTAACTTAAATTCTTACGTTTATATAGACAAAATGTCAAAATTGTATCTTTATGTTCACGCTAAATTATTAAAGGCTTATTATTAAATTATTAATTATAATTAAATAATTAATTATTAAAGATAATTTATTTAGATTTGTATAGGCAGCATTTTTAGTTTATTATATTGAAGAAGAAAAAATCGATTATTAAACAACTATTCATTTTTTCATCCAACACTAATAACATAAATTATCCAATATGTGAGAACCTTAGCCAATAATAGATACATTTATATTAGCAAAAATTAATAATTAGAAGAAAAAAAGCGTGGGAGGGTATGCGTTTTATTATAATAATACATTTTATTGTAACACATACAATTCAACAGCTATTTAAATGTCTTTCTATAGTTATATTTACAAAAAATATCATATTTATGTAATTATCAACATTTACGCAATTATCTGCACTTTATATTTACATATGGATGTATAGAATACGTTTGCATAACTTATATCGACCATTTGTATACAACCAGGTGTGTGCAAATGAACGTTTGATCTATCGCCTAGGGAGGTAAATGAGATCATGTTGCAGTGTAAATAGTCCAATCCTGTTCTTTAGTTGACTCACAGGTTTTCACACTGCAAAAGCTAGACCACTCTCATCACCACTCCTCACACACGTGTCAGCGCTACAGGACTTACTTCCGGTTCAACATGGCGGCATCCGTGGCATGTCAGGCGGCTGTGAGAGGGCTTCGAGCGGCGAGCACTAAACAACTGCTTGTGAGCCGAAACCAGGTAACAATCGCGGATTTGTACGTTTCTCCTCCAGTGCGTGATGTGACCAGCAGAAGAACGTAGTATTTCGTGCCAGGGCTGCTGTCTGTCTGTTCAAAGCGCCTGATAATGATGAATTATTCTGCACATGACAGATTATATATGTACAAATACTCATTTAACCTGGCACGACTTGTTGATTTAACAAGCGATATGAACAGATGCTTTAATAGAATGACACACAGAATCCTCCAGCTCAGTGCTGCTTTGGATAATTCTTCAGTTTGTTTACTTTTTAACTTTAAACGTAAAAACAAGGTGTTTGATAACGACGTCAGCATATAAATATGCTTAAAAAAACACAATGCATGCTATGAAATGCTAGCCGATTAGTTTGAAATGTCTTCATTAATTCTGACAAATATTATATTCTAAAAACTGTTCTGATATTTCTGTTCTGAAGATAATAATTCCGCTCTAGATATTACCTTTTTCTTTTCAAAAGGTTCTGTTCTAAAGTTGATAACCTATAGATTTTTTTCTTCTAAAGATTCTAACCAATATGAGTCATAAGTGAATAATACTGTATGTCAGCTTGTCTATTATGCTGTATATAATATCTGGAATGCTGATTGATATGTTTTAATAACATTTGAGTTTTTGGGGGGCTTTTTTTTTTGCTCTTTTTTTCATAAAGCTTCACTAGAAATGTTTGTTTCGCCTTCAGGTTTGTCCTCTATTTAATCAGTCATGGAGCAATAGGCCAGAATCACATCATCTGTATCAGCCTTTGACCCATCAGTGATGAAACTTTTTTTCTGCTGAGCTGGCCAGTAGCAATGTACTGTCAGTCAATGGCAACGGTTTAAAGGTCATTTTAAATATTCATCTTATGTATACGCAGATTTCCCTGCTTTCATAATGTGTGTGTTTTCTGATGTATACGTTTTTTTGTTCAGCCGATTGTCTTGTGGTCCTCATTTGGTCTTGCAACATGAAGAGATTTTTAATTTTCCCTTATTTTGGGTGTCTGAAAACAGACCGCAAACCAGGACAACAGGACAAAGTAGATCAACTGTGCAGTTTCAATGGAAATTCAGTCATTTGGAAAGTCATAGGCTATATTTTGACATTATAGAACAAGACTCAGAAGAAAAGTTTCAAGTAGGTCACTGAATAGATCCATTCCATTCTGTTTTAATCCTGACTGATATCCTTAAATAGTTCAGGGGATGTTGGCACATGAAACATTGTGTTTGTTGTTAGAGGACAGAGGCTTGCCCTCTTTAAAGGAACAATTCAACAAAAAAACAAATCCTACAAATCTTTTTTTAACAAAGAAAATCACATCTATATCTTTGAATGGACTATTTTTTTAGGGTCTACTATTTCTTTAAAAATGGTTGTTTTTGTCCCGAAACTGCACTGGAGTCAGTGGAATAATCAAAGCAATAAGGCATGCACAAATATATTTTACTTGTAAAGAGCTGATTTATAGGGCTCTAGAAAGGGTTTAGTTTATCCAAACCTCCATAAATAACCAGGTGTGTTGTAATGCGTTCATACTAAAATATCACCCATCTACAGGCATCTGATAATAACAGCAGCCATAATTTAATACCAAAATTCTGTTTACACATTATTGGCTTCACAATAAACCCCTTTGAACACCACAGATGTCATGTCTGCTTCCTTCAGACATCAATACTGTCTTAAAACAATTCTATTCTGAAATTACTTCACACACAAAGGCACGACATCTCATAAATCTTTACGCCGTGTTTGTACACAGAACAAGGACTTTAAACATTGGACGTTCTCTGACTAAAAAAAGAATCTTTCCAGTGATTTTAGTACACACAGCTAGTTGAAGCACTGACTGACCTGATTTTGTGACTTATTGATTCGACTCCCAGAATGCAACATTGATGTCATCATGAAAGTCTGCTTTGCAGTTTAAATGTATTTTTAATTAAGTTACTAAACCATTAAATACACTCAGTTTCTAATATCGGTTACTTTTTTGACCTTATTATCATTCATTTTGTCCCTGAGCTGGAGTCTCAAAGTTATATGGAGGTTCTGTGCTGGATAATGACATTGGATCAACATCAATTTAGTGTAAAGGCATCACTTCATTACTTTGTGCAGTCTACTCTGCTGCCATAAGATGTGGTTTAGTAGTGCATGCAGAGTGCTTAGCTAGCATATATTTTCATTTCTGTCGTATAATGAGATGCAACCCGTTGCAACAGGGCACAAGCCTCATCCATCTGAGAGTAGGCCTGCTCTAATGAGAAAGTACATAGTGCCAAGATTTTTTCTATTAAAATTACTTATTTAAGTCTTGTTTGATATCCGGGAGAATTGACATCTTTATGGTAATAGATATTTAATGGATAGGTTTATCTAAGCTATTTGTAAAGATAAGGACCTCCAGATTGTATGTTTGAAGGTCAGAAGTGATTCAAAAAAAGGCATATTTTTAAAGCACTCAGTAGAAATGTGATCCAGACCGTAATGAGAGTAATCAGATTGGAGCAGTTTTAGAGTTTGGACTTCTCATGTTTTGATCAAATCCATGTTTCACCATCTCTTTAGGAGTCTGGCTGTCAGCCAGTTCTTGACAACGATCAATGAGCTGTTTTTTTTTTATTTTTTAGTAATCAGTGACTGCTTACTTTGAAGTTTGCACTAGTGCTATTAATCGTGATCTTCACTTTAACAATTACAAAATTAATTGCTGAAACAGGATCAATCCTTTACTTCGTGCCAGTCTTAACAATTTTCACAGTCAGCGAATATACAGTACAGTTTGAATTCGAATTTGAATGTGATTAGAAAAAAAAGTGTGCTTCAAAATAATTACAAGCATCTCTACTGAAGTTTCCTCACAGACAACACACAATAACAAACAGTGTATGAGCTTCAAAAACAAATTATTCTTATGAACCGGTTCTTAGTAGGGATTTAAACACACACAGTTAAACCAGTCTGGTTCACAAACAAATTACTCTTTTGTGATGATCCTTTTAACAAATCATTCAAAAAGACTTACAAACTCAGGACTAACTTTAAATGAGTCTGCTAAATCCTTTACTTAATGAATAGTGTTTAACTAAGCAAAAGGTCTAAAAGAGTCATTTGTCCATGAATCAGATTGGTTGAGCTCCATGTGGTTTATTCACTTAAAAAGAGCTGGCTAATAAGAGTAATTTGTTTATTAATCAGATTAGTAATATTTTGCTATAGAATATTACTACTAATAATAATTTAATACAATGCGATAAATGCAATTACTTTTTCCTACTTTCCTAGTCTACCTGTATAATTAACCCCAATGCCTTAGAGATAATTTCTCTCGTTGGTGAGACAAAATAGACATTGGGACTGAAATATACCTTTATTAATCAGAATCAGTTTAATCAGATTAGAATAGAATTGAGCGATAATGAATCAGAATCGTATTGAACTTGGAACTGTATATAGATACCCAGCCCTTAGTTTGCTTGAGTCGTCACACAGAACTGCCCACTAACTTTGTATTTTTTGTAGACTTTTACTGCAGTGATTAGCCAGCTGCCAGTCCACTGTAGTGGAGCTCAGGAGCTGTGACTGGCAGGTAGGTATCACGGCAATTCACTCCCATCTTTTTTGACAGCTCGAAAATTAGAGATGGCTTGTCAATGACAATGGCAAAAAAAGAGAGATGGATTTAAGACCGGCGATGGCCGATAACTCCAACGCCGCCTCAGAAATTCCTGTCTGGACCTAGAGATAATCCCAGAGCTGTTTCCTCAAGCACAGCCCTCACTGCACCAAGGCCGCATCTCCAAACTTAAAGGAACATTTGCCGCTGCGTTCTTTCTTTAGGGCGGGGAAAAATCTTTACGCAAAGATTGAAGACGTCAAAGCTAATTCACCTCACAGTGCTGCAGCAGCTTGAAAAGCTCGACTGGAGTGTCGAAACAGGACCAGGGGAGTCTGCTGGATGAGGCTGCTTGTTGAATATTTTAAACGGGAGGTGGGAGGGTGCGACGACTCTGGTGCAAGAACTTCA
The DNA here is from genome assembly GCF_023724105.1 of Carassius gibelio. Taxonomy (NCBI): domain Eukaryota; kingdom Metazoa; phylum Chordata; class Actinopteri; order Cypriniformes; family Cyprinidae; genus Carassius; species Carassius gibelio. Next base: position 14,444,133 of record NC_068381.1, read on the forward strand.
AACAGCAGGCGTCTCTCCCATCTGTCCACAGTGAGAACGCATTTACATTTCCTGGCCGCCAGGGATACAGTAGAGCAAGTTTGCTGTAACTGGATTTAAATATCATTTCGCCAAGGTTAATAGCCATTTCTGTTACTCATGAGGGCTGTTTAGGCTTTTTCAATAATTTAGGAAGGCAGCAATCATTTAGAGTTCTGTCAGCAATCTTTTGAAGGAGAGGTGCGTCTTCTGAACACTCCTTTGGGACTCGTATTCCGGTCCATTTGGGATAATTCTTCTTTAATGATGATTATGATGAGGTGGTATTTAGTGCTACGGAAAATTAAAAGTTGTTATACAATAACTTCTGTGCCAATGACAGTTGTGAACAACTTCTGTCTGTCTAGCTAGTTATTCAGTTGGTTTGTGCTCCCAAGGGGGTCCAAAGGCTCTTTCTTAAAAGGCTAAGAGCATTTTAAACATTTTTTTAAAGTTCACATTCTGTCATTAACACTCAACCTCCTGTTGTTATAAACTTGTCACTTTGTTCTTCTATTAAACACAAAAGGAGAAATTCTTCAACTCTGCTGGTTGCTCTTGTCCGTGCAGTTACAGTGAATGGTAACAATGGGAACTTTCAAGTTTCGAAAAGGTCAAACAAGCACTCTAAAGGTCACAAAAGTATTTTTTGTGTGAAAAATAGACTGAAAGTTATGTTGTTTACGGAGCCACAGCGATTGGATCATTGAGTGAGTTGAACTTGCGAACCAGATTACTCCGATTCATGAATAATTCAAACCAGTTGTAGTTTACCAAATCAGCAGATACATTGATTCAGTGCTGCTTCTCCCACCATTGCACTGAGATCTAAAGTGATGCATGTACCACAGGAAGAAAATAAATACATGGGTTTTGAAACAACACTGAGGTGAGTAATAAGTGAATTTCTTTTATGAAATCATATTAAGAACGATTAAAAGTCCACTTCCATTTTTCCACAAACTTGACCTCTCTACTCTGAATGATGTTCCTTATTAACTATGCTAATTGCTAAATTCATATCTGCAAAGAGTTTCCTTCACCTTCAGCCCCAGTCTGTCTTGAGGAGATTAAGGCAAAAGCATATCCCATGATGCAAATCTCTGCGATCTAAATCCTTTGGCATGCTCTGCTGACTCCCCCTAACTTTGCTCTGCTAACAAACACACACACACACACACACACACACACACACACACACACACACACACACACATACGTCATGGCCTAACGAAGCCCGCTTGTCAACTTGTCAAAGGCTGCTGCTCATCTAATGCCCATCTGATCTTGCTGAACAGAATTCATAGGTGAAAACCAGACTATGAAAAAGAGCTTAGAGCATTTAGAGGTCACAAATGAACTTTATTTGGATTTTTCCTAGCACGCAATAATTAAATAATTGCTTCGTTATCTAACATTGTGACTTTGAAGAAATATTGATGTTCTAAATTAAAATCGTTTTTGCCAATTGTTCCTGTGAGCACAACATTTCTCTAAATACTTCTCTAATGAGCAAACGCTAAAACTATGGAAATTTACCTTATTAAATTTTTTAGTTATATCAGATGATCTTACAGTAAAGAACCTTGATTTATCAACAGCATTTTATCAGCTCCACTGTTTGCTGATTGGGACTATTTTAACATTCGTATTGATTTCTATGAAGTAAAACAATAAGTTACAATCAGGAATGGGATACTGTGTAAATTTCTTAAATCAAAACGCCCCTCAAGGATTCCACAAGTTAATTAAATGTGAGGCCATTTGGAGGTGCTAATTAAGAAGAGTCATTTCAAAGGTTTTGGGGCAGAGCTTTGACTAGTAATGAGGATTTTAACCCCTGGATGCTGCATCAGACACTGATAATTAGGGAAAGTAATAAAGTTTTATCATATAACAGAGTTGATCCAGGTGGTTTACTGTGTGACTAGAAATGTGTAACGGGTAGAAACCTTGATTTGTAATGTGATTACTTCTACAAATAGTACATAACTTATTGATTCATGAAGTTTATATACATTTCATTTGTTTTATGGAAAAAAAAAAAACACCCAAAAAACAAACTTTGTTTCTGTTTTTAAAGAAACTGAAGATTTGAAACATTAGATGCTGATAATTAGGGAAAGAATTAACATATAATCCGAGGAGGTCCATGTGGTTTGCCGTGTGAGTAGAAATGCAGAGGTAATGCAGAGGTTTTTATTGAATATTCATACTTTTTTTTTTTTTTTGTCATTCATTTTAAGAATAATCATGTTATGAATGAACGAAGTCCCTTTGTGACTTTAAATTATCATAAAATAGAATGGGGTTGAATTTTCAGATAACATATAGCTTTTGTTATATTTACAAGCATTATTTTAGCATTATTTACATAAAAATTAAAGTAATTATTACATTTTTATTTTAAGATTTTACTTAGCTATTTTGTTTGTGTAGATTTTTGTGTAGATACATATTAGTTTTCTGTTTTAGATTTAGTCAATTTAGTTCCTCAACTTAGTTTTTTTCTTGTTACATTTATTTTACCCAGGGATATATGGTGGTTTGATATATGGTGAAGATGGGAATACATTAGGTTTTGAATGCAAATTATGCAGTGATTATACAAACGATATATGCATTTAAATTTTTTTTTTTTTGTGCCAAGGAAATGCATAAAAAATGATCTCTCTTGTTTAATGTTTTTATTATGCACAATGAAACTGCATTGCCCTCTGAAAGACCTCAAGAAAAGCTCCCATAAGCCCGTCCTCAGAAAATCTTCTTGTTTGAGCACCTATAAGCTCCTCTTCCTTCTCTCAGACGAATTGGATTGGTCAATACAGATTTGTAAATACCCCCTCATGAATATGCAGAGGTAAAACCCTATTTTTCCCATTGGGGACAGCTGTTGTGTTGCTTAATTTTCTATTCTTTTTGTCTTTCTTCAAGAACTGTTTCAGGGCAGACTAAAATTACTAGATGTAGTCTCCATTGACTTACTGTCTCGGTCTTAGGCACAATGAGTAATTCTGTAATATTTGTATCTTTTTGTAAAATCTGTGAAATCCCCAACAGATTTCACAGTTAGTGGATGAGTGATTAAATGTGATTCCTCTCTTGTGGTTTTGTAAGGACGAATGTTGATTTCTTTCTGTCTTGTTTTCTTTTGCATAGTGATTGTGTCTCATCCATCAGCTCGATGCTTAAGCATGTCTTCCTGAGTTATACTCTAACACTTCATGTCTGTCTGGCAAGAAGCCATGAGATCGGATCTATAAGCAGCTGCTTGCGTTCAGTTTGTTGCACATTGATAATGGTGCATATGTTCAGGCAAACTAGTAATATTAGTTAAAGATGACATGAAATCAGAATGGATTGTATTCCTTTCTATCCATGTTGAGTCTTATAAATGTATGATTGATGAGTAAACACTATTCAGAAGTGGTTTGGGGGTGTTTACACCTCTGAAACTACTTTCCTCTTTTGAAGCAAGTCCAAGCAGGTGGGGAAACTCAAATATTAATAATGATGCAAATATTAATTTAATACATTTAAAATTAATATCCATTTCTTATATGGTACGTATAAACAATGTGATGTCAGTTCACTTAAAGGAGTAGTGTATGAGTTAACTCAGAAAAATGTAGATTAGTTTGTTTCTTCATGGCAACAGATTTGGAAAAAAAATAACGTTACCTCACTTGCTCACCAATGGATCCTCTGCAGTCAATGGGTGCCGTCAGATTAAGATTCCAAACAGCTGTCCACATATTAACGTCAAGATAGCATCTAGTAAAGTGAAAAAAATGTATGTTAGTCATTTGTTTTAACTAATGCTTTTTTATTATAAATATACAGCTTTTCAACTGATGTTACTCGATGAACTGGAGTGGTGTGGATTACCATAACTGTTTTAATGAAAAACACTCATCTACATATTACAACATCTACTATTTAAAATGACTTATTTTTAATTTGAGTGCTTTTAATTTATTTGGAGATAACAGTTTAGAATTTAAATATTGGCCGTTTGTTGGTTATTGGCCATAACATTATAATAAGAATTGGCACATGTGTATCAACTAGAATTGTAACATTCGGTATACGCACCCCTAAATATTTAATAATAATAGCATTGCTAGTGATTCACAGTGTATCCACGATAATACCAGTATCTGTCATTATTGGAAACAGCAGTATTGCTGTGTGTTTAAGCAGTTGGGAACATTTTGTGTAATTTTTAAATAGTAGTCATCTGTATTAGCCAAAAAAACATTTATCCTTGCGATACATATCATTGCATACTTTTCATAATCCAGTCATATCCATGCTTAAAAGCCTCATCCTACATTTTTTGCCCTAAACATCCTGTTTTACTTGCTTTACTGTTGGTATTGAAGTTAAATATGTTGCAAATGCTGTTTGCAGTTGGTTGTCTTTAACATATGGTGGCATTTCTAACTCACTGTTTGCTTCACATTTTATACACACACCACCCAAAAACAATTCAAAATGCTGTTTTTTTCTCTCCCTAATCCATCACAGCTGATGAGAAGCAGTGCAGGTATCAGAATAGGGTTATAAGAGCAATGACTGAGCCAGGAGTCTATTACATTGAAGAGCAGCAGACCCTTTCTAGCACCTTGGAGTGTTTTTTCCCCTTCGTCTGGAGTGTGCACGTATTACCTTCATATATCCAGCAGGATTAGCATAGACCTCGTCATCACTGCAGTGCAGTGGGCCATTCTTTCCAATGGAGTATTACACACTCAAATCTGAACATAAGTAGATCTGTGATCCACCGTAACAAAGTGTGCCAGATGCACAAATATAGTTTCATCACACTTTTCTTGAGCTGTTAATAAAAAAGAAATATATATATATATATATATATATATATATATATATATCTATCTGTGATTGTATATCATACACTTAATTAATTTTATCAAATAAATTATCAAAAAAAGGCTCCACACTCTTAACTTTGTGCCCGACTTTCTAAAGTTGATGTGAGGGCCTTCTGCTATTCTGTGGAATTTGATGCAACTGCTGCCACAGCTTTCCTTCGTCCTTTCACCTTTGTGAGGACAACGAAAAGTCAAGATCTGCTGTGGGCCACCATGTCCTTAAGAGACATCTGGCCTCCCAGAGGATCCAGAGCTGTTTCTTTCAATGCTAATAAAGGATAGAAACTTGAAAGGAAAGACAATGTTTCTGTTTAGGTCAGGTGAGAATAAGGTCATTTTTGGATTGTGGGGTTAGTCTGATTTTTATGTGGCTCAGATGTTCTCTAAGTAAGGTGGAGAGGTTTGACCTATAGCCTATTGGATAAAGTTAGTTAGTTTACCTCCAAATTAAAATTCTGTCATTATTTCCTCACCTAATGTCATTCCAAACCTGTATGACTATACTATATATATATATATATTTTTTTTTTTATTATTTTTTTTTTTTAATATAAAGTCAAGCAGGTTTGCAACAACATTATGGTGAAGAAAATGCAACAGTGTGCTGAGACGTGGCTTTAAAAGTTTAACTCATTTTAACTTTAAACTTTAAACACAGTTTAATTAATTACCTGAGACATTAAGGTAATTAACATTCTCTTAAAACTATTAATACTTGTATTTACAGTGACACTGAATGATGAGAGGATGATACAATTGTTGAATGGCTGAATTAAATGGTTTTAATCCAGAACGACTTGTGAGAGGATGTAGAGAATTTATTTTAATGCCATTCTTTGACATTTAACAATTATTACAGAATCTCATGGTTGTCACTTTAAATCTGAATTTGAAAATATGGTCTATTTATTGGAAAAAGTTATAAGAAATAGGGCTGTGGAACTGAGCTTTTGTTGCTGTTAAATTGTTGCTTTGAGTTTTATTTGAATTTTTCTGTCAGCTGATATGTTAAAACATTCTAACATTTTAGCTTAAAGTACAACAGCATTTTGCATATCACATACAATTAAACGCATTATAATATAGCTTGCTATGGGAGACCATTTCCACCACATAAAAATAAAAATAAATCACACTTTGATATAAAAAGTCATAAATATAAAATGAAATGAGAATCAAAATTTCAACTTTAGTGCTTAGTATGTACATTTTAACTTATCTCATAAATAATTATTTTTTGTCAGTTTCTATGACTTGGCGCATTATTATGACATAACCATGATTTTGACATTTTACGTCATAGTTGATTTGCTCTTTTTTTTTTTTTTTTTTTTTTTTTTTTGGTGGAAATATGCTTCTATCGACATGTAGATATTTTAACTAACCACATTTCTACATACCTATTTCTATATTTTTTTTTATCTATTGTACTGCATCTCTCTCTCTCTCTGTCTCTGTCTCTTTCTTTCTATGTATGTATGTTTTTGTATATTTGAGCTTTCAGCTGCATGTGTTTGTGGGTGTAGAAAGCTGTCCGTTTGAGTGTGTGTGTGTGTGTGTGTGTGTGTGTGTGTTGGTATTTAACTGGTGGTGTCTCTAGAGTGCTGATGAAGATAATTACTGTTGAGGCAGAGTCTCAGGGGAGATCAGACACCTGCCGTCCCCGCTCTCACCGCCTCCTCCTGGAGCACAGCGCTCGCGCCCCTGACGCCCACCTCCCGGTTCGGATGCACCTCGACCTCCCTTTGCCCTTGAGTGAACTAATAATCTGTACAGCTACAACGTGGGCTCCTGCTATATTTAGTGAGAAGGGGGAAAACAAAACAATAACTGGTAACATTTGCATAAAGGTTTCCATGGAGCTCTTTTAGCACTTCCGCAGTCCGGTTAATCAAGAGGAACTGGGAACGCCGATAACGAAAATATAACTTAGGCATGTATCATCTCCTCAGATCAAAACATTAGATATTTTTAAACTTAGAATTCTCCCATTAAACAGATTTAGATGTTCATGTGACGCTACATTACATTTCTTGTCTTTTGAATGACAAACGGTTGTGAATCTGAAGATGGTTTGGGAGACCGATTTGAAAGACCGGGTTCTCTATTCGGTGCCTGATTAGAAATTAACAGCCGCTTAAAATGCTTAAGTTCTTTAAGTCAGGTGAATTATTGTCTATTAATGTTTTTATCATTATTTAGAAAAATCATTCTAAAAAGTGATTCCAATTTAATCATTCTTCTGTGATGTTATTGTTATATTCGTGGTGTGGACTTTTCTATTCTCAAATAATTATTAACAGTTATAGTTCATAGTTATAGTGGTTATTGATGTATTTATCAACCTTGGTGTGAAAACATCATAATTAAGTTTCATATGTTGACATTAAATAGCAATTGCTTGCACAAAATTATAAGGAACAACACCTTCAAAGCATCCGTTTATCTTGGTCAATGATAATTTCTCCATATGCATTTTTTTAAACATGTAAAGTCTTTTAACATGAAAAATGACAAAGAACAAGGGTGAATATATATATATATATATATATATATATGTATATATATATATGTATGTTAGTTCTTCTTACCTGTGAATTACCTTATGTTGAGTAATTGTGTATTTATTCTTATACATGAAAAATTTAACTTGTCAGACATATCACACTATTTCCAAAGCAAAAATTAATTTAATTATTTTTTTTCTTTTAGTTGTCAGTTAGGCCTGTTAGCTTAGCATAGTGTTAAGTGTTTTTTTTTTTTTTTAAATCATTTTATAATTAATTCAGCAGTGAACCATAAGCCCATTGTACCCTAGACAGTCAGAAAATAAACCCTCATCTGTGAAATCTAAATAAAAAACTTTAGCTATGTGGCTGACTTTAGGTAAATGTTATTCTCTCTGGCAGTGCAAACGTTATATATCAGCATGTTACCATGTTATGCAATGAATCAGAAATTTCTCAGGTTATCTGCAACTTTTGTAATAAATATGACATAGAAAAAGTACTGAAATGCACACTATGCATAGTTTCATGTGTGAGGCAGCTTTATTACCCAGTATCCTTTCACTGAACCTTTCATACGTTGCTATGTTAATAACAGCTAGCTTGTACAAGAGGGAGCTGTTTCCAGTTTTAAATATGACGCTATCCACCCCCATACAGAGGTAAAAATATACATTGAATGATACACCATGGCCATTATGAATGACCCTCGGAGGACTCAGCAGATGCTAACCATGAAAATAATACCTTTCTGTGGAAAAAGCCATGTTCAAAAGCTGACAATGGTATTGTGTACTTCAGTATGCTTAGGTGCATACTTAGATTTCTGTTGACACATTATGCATTCTGTTTGTCTGTTTCTCTCTCTCTCTGTCTGTCTGTCTCTCTCTGTCTGTCTGTCTGTCTGTCTGTCTGTCTCTCTGTTTGTCTCTGTCTTTCTGTCTGTTTCTCTCTCTGTCTGTCTGTTTCTCTGTCTGTCTGTCTTTCTGTCTGTCTGTCTGTCTCTGTCTGTCTCTCTCTCTCTCTCTCTCTCTCTCTCTCTCTCTCTTTCTGTCTGTCTCTGTCTTTTGGTCTGTTTCTGTCTGTCTCTCTGTCTGTCTGTCTCTCTCTCTGTCTGTCTGTCTCTGTCTTTCAATCTGTTTCTGCCTCTCTCTCTGTCTCTCTGTCTGTCAGTCTGTCTGTGTCTGTCTCTGTCTCTCTGTCTGTCAGTCTGTCTGTCTGTGTCTGTCTCTGTCTCTCTGTCTGTCTGTCTCTCTCTCTGTCTGTCTGTCTGTCTTTCTGTGTGTCTATCATATTCTGTGCTTACGGAGAAAGTGAACATTGATTTTTACAATGCATACAATGTCGGGAAATTATTGCAATATCTAAGTTCTTACTAGATTTACCAATCAAATTCATTTGTGATCTGTTTTCTTTTATAAGAAATGTGGTGTCAGCAGCAAATGCAATGATATGATGAATCATAGTTTATTTAGTTCAGTGTAGTCAGGCACAGTCAAATTATGAAATGCAGGTGTTGAGGAGAACACTGCAGAGAATGAGAGTAGTGAATCATTTGTCTCTTATCAAAGAGCAAGTGATTAAGATGAGTGGATTGAAGATATACAAACTTTTCTTTGTGTACCATTTTTCTGACTCTCTCTCTCTCTCTCTCTCTCTCTCTCAGATTCTGTTTCAAATGGCACACTTCATGTGGACAATGGAGTGTCCAAATTGTCATTTTAGACTCAAAAGTGTTCTCCCAAATGCCTCCTGTGGACTTCATGGGCTTGAGTGAGCAAAGGCCTCAAGAAACCAAGTCCACATGGACAGTACCTTTCCATGATGTTAAGTTCTAAGTGTAGACTTTTATATAATGCACTGTTAAAAGTGTGCACTATAATTGTGTCCACTTCAGAGTGTATACTTTCTTTGTGCACTTTTTTTTGGTTTTCAATTCCACTTCAATTGTAAGCATTTGAGACAAGTCCTATAGTACGCCCCCTAGTGTGCAAGTCTACGTCTTTGCTTCTGTAGTATTGAATTTTGAGCGTATACTTCCAAAGTGTACACATCTTGTAACCTTTAATAGAGTGCAGTTCAGTGTTTCCTTAGTTTACACCTGTCTGTAGAGTTTTGTAGAATTCCCTTCTGTATGTACTTTCATAGTGTGAACATCACCATGGGTGAGTAGAGTGCACATCTGAGTGTATCCTTCCACAGTTCTCTTACACAGCCAGGCAGCTTTGGTGGGCACCCTCATTATTCTCCATTGAGACATGTAGACGCTCAATTAGCAGAAGCCATAGAGAGTTGTTCAAAAGCGTGACTTAATAAGGTGCTTAACTGCATTAAGCACTGTGCTGCTCTGATAACCTGTTTGACTCTCATTCTGTAGTGGTGAATAATGGGAAATTGTCTATTTAATGAGTGTCTTATGGGTTGTTAACTATCACATTCAATGCTCATCAAAGGACGTGATCATGAATGTGTGTGAATATCAACCAAGTGCCGAGCTGCAGTGATTTGAAATCTTAGCCTGAATGTAAGACAAGATATGAATGGTCTTGAAGATGCTCTATTATAGTTGATGTCTGTTGTGAAATGGCTTCAAAGACCTGCCAGAAGAAATTAATCCAACTGTTAATTCATGTTAGGTCAGACGGAACTGTATGATGATTTTGGAAGTACTTTGGAGTACCATGCAAATAGCATGAGATATGCATTTCAGTGCCATTGTATGTATCAAGATACCATGGTATTACCAAGTGTTATTTTGTGTGTTTTTACACAAGAATAACATAGAGGGACATAAGTTAATACATAAATGTTGTGTTATATTAGATTTTACAATAGTTTATGTTATGTTGGATTTGTAGTGTTACCGTTGTGGTGAAGAGTAGAGCCTGTGGTTAGACTGAGGATGGACGGCAAAAGCCTAATTTTGAGTGTATTTCCCACATTATAGGAGTTGAAAAATAGATAAAATTATGAGTGAATTACTCCCTAATTATAAGTTCAGAAATATAATTAAGATAACTCTGAGATAATTTAAGGCAACTGGAATTAAATTTTTTAAGTTTATGTAAACTTAAAACATTTAAAAACATCACTTAAATGTTTTTGTGTAATCTGTTACTAAATATTTTTTGAGTTCTGTGAACTTATCAGGGTTTACAGTGTGTAAGTTCATCTGCTTCCAGAACAGAGCTAATACATTGCTTGTGCGAAATGTTATGTTGCTTTTTAGTTGCTAAACTATTTAACTCATAACTCATCAGAGCAGCGCTAACAACACTTTTCTGTGCGTGTGTATATTTCCGTGTGTGTGAGTGTTCATGTGTGCATTTGTATGGGAGAGAGAGAAGGAGAAAAAGAGTATCTGCTTTCCATATTTAATAAAAGTAATTTTGTGACAAAAACATTTTTTTTAATATATTTATTTGCTTGGTCAGTGTTGTTGTGATTTTTGGTTCTTTTGGTGTTGTAAGCTGTGAAGACCTTTGAAATAACTGAAATCATTCAATTAAGTGATCTGGACATGTAATGTGGTCAGGACCTGCCTGGAACTACTTTTGCCGTATGCTTCTCTGAAAATAATTGCACACCTTAGAACGTTCATAAGCCACTCAAACGCAAGCATTCAACGGCCCCGTAGTAGTATAAAGATAGTTTTAATGAATAGTGTTAAAACTGTTTTATTGAATAGTCCACAGGCACGGTCACAATTTTGAAGACAAAAAAGGATAATTGTCAACATATGTTATGTGTAGTGATGCACAAAGCAGCCAGCAAGTTTTAAAAACAAACAAGTAGAGGTTCATATCATATTTTATTCACAACTTTTATTAATTAAACCTACAGTTTGACGATAAATCATGATAAAATTCCCCACAGTTACTATTACAGTTTCATACTTTAATTATCATTAAAACCGTGTTTGATTTCTGTGATTTGACTAACTCAGGACACATTAATACTGTCCAGCTTAAAGCACAGTTTTAAGTAACAGTAGTTACTGAAAGAGTAGTCTGAAAACATGGTGGAAAGCTGGGAGGTTTTAAAAAGTGCTAAGATTCTGCAACTCTGAAAGTTCTGACTCTTCAGAAAAGATTTGATGGCATTTTGTTTTTGTCTTCACTCCATGTTATACCTAATAAAGTAGTTTTCTTAATTGCAGTGCTGATTCACAGAGAGTTACATTCACATTCAGCCTTTGTGCAGTTTTTGTTTGGCCAAAAAAACTGACTGAATTTGCATAACCTGCTGTAAATGTTGACTGGTTGATGAAAAACAAGCTGATGTGGGTTCTACAAATTTAAGCAATTTGGATAAAGTATCTAGAAGTAATATTATGGAGCAGTAGTGTTGGGCGATATGGTCATTTTTCAAATCGGCATATCGTCAGCCTGTGAGATCGACGATACATGATATTACCGAGCATGGGTGGAGCAAGAGAGAGACTTTTTGTTCTTGTCATAGCATAACTATTTGGTGTTTTAAACCGTGCAGGTGCGCGAGATAGAGAGTCCGTGGATTCACCAATTATCTTAAAAATATGCTTTCAAACATACTGATAAACTAATGTTAAATATAAAAATACTGTTTTTAATACAGCTAGTTCGTATATAGTTGATAACTGTCATATCGCATGTCCTGTGACAAATCTGCCGCATCTGTGCATGGAAGTTATCAGTCTAGTGTTCTGCAAAATCAGTCAACGGTGCAAATCAATAGTAGATTTAATTTAAAGACCAACAGTTTAACAATAATATTGGACTAAAACGAAATTTAATTTCGTTAATTTAAAGTATTTAAAATAGGTAAATTCATATATTTGGAGTAAAGTTGAATTGAACTGCTGCAACCGTCATACAGCGCTCCGGACCTTGGCCTCATGACAAGGCCGACGCATTGCCACAGAAACAAGAATGAGATACATTCTAACATAACTGTGACATTAAACTCAGTTAGTGATGGCTCGTTTAATATTTTGTACATATATAGGCCGTTCAGATTACTTGTTAAAAGTGCAATGAAATACCTTATATCTGCAGACGATGTACGTCTGTTCATGGATTGAGACTCATTGACCGGCTATAGGCTCTAATCCTCATTTGCGTGTGCGTGTGTGTGTGTGTGTGTGTGTTTGTGTCTGTGTGCGCGAAATGCGGTGCTGAAGTGAAATATCTGGCCAGTGTGATAGCCGAATTATAATAGGCCACCCAATAAAAATCTAAATAATAATTATTATTATAATTTAATAAATTAAAAGGAGAATGAGCCTTATATTGTCTTGACTATCGACAGAGACATCTGCTATAGTCGATATCCCTGTCAATCGTCGATACACGATACTATCGTCTATAGGCACAACCCTATGGAGCAGATGAAATATATATGATAATTTATTAATCATTTATCATTTTGACTTAACCCTTTTATTTTTGAAGTCTGTAATTTGAGGTTTACCATTTTAAGAAACTTTTTAAAAGCTTTATTTGAACATTTCGTACACTCTTTTAGATAAACTGTTGTCGGTCATGTTGTCATTTAAAATCTTGACATCAGTGGTTATATTAATGTTTTAGTGTTTATGCATCAAAAAGTAATTTTATGTATTGTTTGTTGTTTTGACATACAAAACACAATTTATGTGTCAGTACTTTTTGAACATTTCCAGCACATTTTAACAAAACCGTGATAATAATGATAACCATGCAAATTTAGGTCACTATTTCGTGATGAGAAATGACATGCCTACTGTTTATGTCTTTGTGTTTTTAGTTAGTTAGGGTAAGTCCCAGAAGATGGCTGAACCTGCAAGAGTACCAGAGCAAGAAGCTGATGCAGGACAGCGGCGTGACCGTACAGCGCTTCTTTGTGGCTGACACTGCCTCTGAAGCCCTGGAGGCCGCCAAGAGACTCAGTAAGTGTCTTTCTCATTCTAAACTACTCACTATTTTAGTTCATCTTTTTTTGAAGTCTCTAATAGCTTCCAGTCAACAATGTGATTACATGAATAACACTTCATTGATAACATGCTTATGAGATTGTTTATTTATTAACTCGATTGGTGCTTGTATGCCGAGATCTGGCCTCCCACACAGTGAGCTGGGGAATGTGGGATTAGCCAATGAGAACGAAGAACACAAATTGCATTGATGTTTTTGCTTTTTATTCTGGTGGACATGCCTTCAAGGGTCAACAGTTCTGAAGATCTTTTCTTATTTCTTCTGCTTTTCTTCTGTTTACATGTTTTATTGCTCCCTCGCTGTTTTATCCATGCATGCTTATTCTTGTTTTCCTTTCATGCCTTTTTATTTATTTCTAAGCATGTGAGCTTCTGTTTCTGACACAAGCACCATTTATATGTGGCTTTATTAGTTTTGGCTGTGATGTACAGGTGCAGTCCGGGCTAAATCCAAGAGGTGGACTAATGTCTGTTAGTGCTGGTTTTCTAAACCTCATATGGTTTCATGTATAAGAGACTATGGTTGCTTTTCAGAGGCTCACAGCTGTAATCTTATTTTTTTCTTATCTCATTGTACACAAAAGGCTTTAGCATTCAATTTCGCTACCTTTTCCATTTTCTTCAGCATTCTATTTTCTTCAGCCCTTACCATGACTAAAAATATTTTCTTTCAAATGGGGTTTGTTGTTCAAAGGAGTTTGGTTTTTACAGCCCAGGTGCTGTTTCTGGTCAAATGTTGATGGTGAGACAATGACATCTTTTTCTGACTTAATTTGGAACATATTTCGAGATGGCATTTCCAGTCCAGCACATTGAGTGTTTCAGTCTGGTTCCTGTGGGATAGGGCAGGGCCCGGGCGCTGGCAATATGTACGAGGCGACCAAGCAAGACGTGAAGGTTTTCTGAGACTGCGATATTGCAGTGAGCTGTTCTCCCCAGTGCAGAGATGCCACTCCACAGTTGGGCACAGTTACCCATGCGGCAATTCAGTTGACAGCTCAATTCGAAGCTCTACGGTTTAGTGCTCCTCAACCACAGCAAACAATGCTTTTGAAAGCAATGTTTTTTTATTTTTTTTTATTTTCTTGCAATACGGCAAAGTATTGAAAAAATACAGCTGCACTAGGCATGTGACAGTATCAAATATTCATGATGTGATTAATTGCTAATGCTTTTATCATGGTATATGTTACTATCATGGTATTGAAATTTAGTTCCAAACAAAGTGTTGTCATAATAAAGTATAATGGGTTTGATATTTTTTTCTCATAACATAAAATAAACTGAACATTTAAATACAATACAGCAGTCCAAATTAAAGTACTAAAGAATTATGAAGACCAATAGGTAACACCTTACAATGAGATCTCATTAGTTAAACCTTAGTTAATGCATTAACATGAACAATGAGCAATAGCTACATTTGATACAGAAGTTAAGCTTTGTTAAAAAATACAACTGTTATTTCAAGTTAGCTCGAGTTCATTAAATAACAGTAGCAACTCTTGATTCAACTACGTTTTATTAAATATTGAAATGAACAAAGATGAATGAATATTTAGAAGTATTTTGCATTGGCAGTTTATGTTAACTAATGAATTAAGTAATGTTGGCTAATGGAACCCTAATGTAAAGTGTGACTTAACAATAAAGAATCAAAACATTTTCAAACAATATCTTGTGCATGTTGTAGTCCAGATTAAAATGTAAAAAAAGTTTGAAAATAAATAGCCTATGTCAAAATATTTCTGTATTGGCACTGTGATGAGCACCATAGCGAATACACAAATCTCAATGGCTGTTTAAATTATTTAAATACATTTCAGAAAGCAGCTCTGTGCAGCTGCTTTTTTTATGGGGTTTCCAGGGTAACGGCTGCATTTCTGCTGTTCACCGCCACCTGCTGTCAGAGAGTGAATGTGCTCTTTCATTCAGCGAATCACACGCTTCTCATCTGTGCTTTGTTTACATAAGAGCATGCTGTGTTGTGCATTGTGACCAGTTGATGGGGAAAGTATTCTTCAAATGCATTAAAAAAAATCTGAATAATTTGTATTAATTATTCACAGTATTTTGAAGTGCCCACAATAACGATATTGTGCATGTTCATTATCGTGATATATCGCATTGCCGAATACCGGCACATGTCTAAGCTGCGCCTTCTGTTTTTGCATGTTTGTTGTTAACTTTATTATTATTATTATTATTATTATTAGTCTTTTTATAAGTGAGTTACTTATTATCTTACTATACCTTTATTACGGTAAAGTTATTTTATTTTATTTATATACATTTTTGATCTAAAGTGCCAATGCAATGCAAGAATCAATCAATGCAGGAAAAGAATGATTACAATATTGTTATGTAATGTCATGCACTGTGCTAATTTGGTAGTATGTATATGCTATTATAGAACAGTTTACTTTTAGTTTGGTTTAGTAATTTTATTTTATTTTTATTTTTTTAAGAATTTTGTTGACCTTCCATCAATTCTTAGTACAGTATATGTGTATATAGATATTTAATAACTTTCCATGTTACACATTTAAGTTGTTATTCATTTAAAAAATGACTACTACAGTCACCATTCACATTGATTGTATAGAAAAGAGCAGCCTGATCACTCTGCTAATAATCTCCATTTGTGTTCCACATAAGAAAGGAAGTCTGCTTTCAGAAGACATTAGGGTGAGAAAATAATGATTGAACTTTCAAATTTTAGGCAAACTATCCCTTAAAGATAGAAGGAAGAATTCCTTATACTAACATCTTTGGAAGAAAGATGGAATACTGTTTCATCCAAGAGACAGTATGAAACTGTGAAGGGAGTGGTGCGTTTCTTTGTTGACATTTGTTGGCTGACTGCAAGCCGTGGCGCTAATGATCCCACACCTGTCCCTTGTTGCAGTTGGGCCTGTGTTTGACATGGAGGCAGGGGGGGGGGCGGTCCATTTTAAACAACCCCCTGTGCCGTTAAGTAATCTGACTGTCAAAGAGACAAGTCTGATGCTACCTTCATCAGTCACCAACCACCATTCGATTATGCAGCTCTGCTTGCTGCCAAAACACACACGTGTGCACATCAACACAACACACACACTCACACACAAAAGAACAACAAGAGAAAAGATGAAAGATACAGGAGGGGAAGATAGAGAGAGACTGAGAGCGGGGTCACACAGCATAGCTAAAATATGCTACCGCTGACTTCTGATTGGACGATAAGTTGGGAACTTTTGCCACCGAACTGAGACTGAGGTGCAATAAATCAAAGTGAGAATGGTTGCATAGCTACCGTAGAAAGACTCTCTCAGACTATCTTCACCGTGTTCGTGTCCTATTTAAGAGAGAGAGAGAGAGATCTACCCAAGATTGAAAGGATAGGGAATTGGAGAGGTTCCTCATTTTTGTCTGGAAAACGGGTGGATTTCAACACCTGTAATCAAATGTGAATACATCTCAGAGAGAAGCCTTTTTTCATACATGTAGGTTAAAACAAACACACAGAATGATGCGGGTTCCAGTATAAACCCTGTTCCCAGAACACCGTCCTCTGACATGAAAGGAAAATAAATGTTAATCATTACTTTTGCCGCCTTTCCATCTTGGTACTCGCAAACAGATATTTCTCAGCCAATGAGAACGCTGAATCACACTGGCCTGTTTTGTTTCTGCCGCCGGTCATGTTGACAGATGCATCTTCTGGGTAAACGTTGATGGATTTGTCTCCTAGAATGTTCCAGAATGGTTTTTCTCACTGTCTGTATCATTCAGACCCAAGTAGAAGCATAGTTAGAGAAATATTTAACCTTTTCTTTGCCACCAGATCCAGGCAAACATGGTCCACATTTACCTTTCTTGTACTAACTTTTCTTTGCTCACTGATTAATTCAGAAATTAGAATCTATTTTAAATGATGTTAGACCGACAATTAACAGGAGAGGGATGTATTAATATATTTCACAGAGGTATGAATATTCAAAGTAAACAGCAATGGTTTATGCATGGCAGTCAAATCTCATGTGTCCTTATTAGAGAGCCAGCAACTTTCATGTCAACCTACAGCAGTATGCTGAATTACCCTGCCATTCAACAAACCTGAGAAGAGAGGCAGAAGAATATGGCACAATAATATAGTTTGACTTTTGATCATAGCTTTAATGGAAAATTTGATGAAGGTGACATAAGTTACTGTCAAGCTATACACAGAGTTGAGATGCAAGAGTCTTGCTGCTGATTGTATTTCCTTAACAGCTTTTCACATCATCTGGATTAAGGCTGTTATCCATCAAGACCACTGCTCTTGATCTTAGTGGGGAATAGTTAACAAGGTAGCCGTTTTTGAAAAACAAAAGCTCAAGGTTGTTACACGGTGACCCATTTTCTATGTTCACAGCTTTTTATGCAGACATGAGGTTTTTAAAATGTTCCTCATAATTGTGGATAAATGCTTTTACTGGAGTTTCATAGTGTGTAATTAATTCACAGTGTTAAATATGATTTGCTTTTCATTATTTAATGAATTATTGTAAATTATCAGTAGTTTTTAATTGCAATCAGTCGTGTCCGGTTGTGGTGAGATCGGCAGCTTTGGCTCTTAGAGGGCCCCGGAGCATCGATGTGTTCACACTTCTTTTCTCCAGGCTCTTCATCAGTGGCATCACACCATATGTCTCTCCGCCGACCCATTACTCTGCTACATATGGGCCATCTGCTGAGTCTTCCCTCGCTCCGAAAGCCTCCTCACTCATGGCTTGTGTTGACTAGAAACTAACTAGTATCCCATAATGTGATATGTCTGCATATTTAGGGTGCATATAATAACTCTTTGCATCTTTGTGTGTGTGTGTGTTGTGGTGCAATGAAAAGAAAAATAACATTTAAATAAATATCTCCTTGTGCTTGAATGAATGTAATGGAAATGCACAAAACATGCATTCTCTTACAAATTTTAGAGGACTTGAAAATTTGGGAATGCTTACAGGTCGATACCAAAAATCCAATATTTATTTTAATGTTATGGCTGATGAGCAATAAATGGGCAATATGAAAATTCTGTACTATTTCGTAAAAAGGAAAGAAAAAAAGAAAAGTAATACGTTTGTGTGTGTGTGTGTGAGAGAGAGAGGTTTTATATTATTAACCATAATATCTTTTTATTATTATTTTAATTTTTTTCTCATTCTGTCATTCACTTAGATTGGCTGTCTCCGCTGGTTGGCTGGTCGTGTTGCTTTCTCTGATCTGAGATAAAAGAGATTTGTAGAGATTTTTTCCCCTTTAAAAAAAAGGTTCAGTGTTAATGGCGTCCAGTGCTTGCATGTCACCTGTCGAATAACAGCAACATGGCTAGATTAGTGTACCTCTATCTATCTATCTATCTATCTATCTATCTATCTATCTATCTATCTATCTATCTATCTATCTATCTATCTATCTATCTATCTATCTATCTATCTATCTATCTATCTATCTATCTATCTATCTATCTATCTATATTGCACCATTTTGAAAAGGAATACAAATAAATAACCCCATAAACTTTAACACTCACTGACTAATGGAAATTTTGGGTCTCAAAGAAAAGAAAAAAAGTCTTCCCATAATACAGAAAGCTCCACATTTATGGCTCATAAAGAATCGTAATTGAAGAAATGATTTGTGCAGTGGTTGTTAGGAATGCCTTTCAAATGATTGTACAATATACACACTAAGGGAATACAAGCTGCATTTGAAGGCACTCACAAATCAAAATGTAATTTTGGTTTGTTGACGGCTCGGCTGCGTTTATATTACACATGGCACATTATCATACCTCAAGCCTTCAGACCTCACAGCACTGCCAGCGTTCTACAAGCAGAAGGTGCGACACCATTATTTTGCTGATGTGGACTCTAAATTGCATGCTTTATTAGAGGTGTTCCATGGTCCATTGAGCACCAAATTTAGAAGAAGGAATACAACTTTTTTTTGTTCCCTTTCTGTACTGATTTTATATGGTAGGTTTTATTTTTCTTTTGTTTGTTTTTTCTGGATGCTGAAGTAAAATGTTCTTTTAAGTATTTAGAAAATTACATTATTGCTGCTTATTATGGGTAAGATAATGGGTAACTGCTGTGAAAAGAGAAATTAAAAAGTGTGATGATAGAGCAAATTAGACCTTTTTTGACAAAACATACTTTAATGAACTTTTAATGAAAAATGAAACTTATATTTTTTTTTTCTGCGTGAAAACATGAATACTAGACAACTATAGTCTAAAAAAAAAGAAAGAAAAAGAGTTCATGTGAAAATTTTATTTTCACATTTATTGTGAAAAGTGCCAAACAACTGATAATTTGAAAAGTTGTGATTTTACCATGGATGCAGTAGGCGAAATAATATAACGCAGCGCCTGAAAATAGGCTACCACTTGAGGTTAACTGTGTAATATCATTGTGCTTGCTGCACCTGTGGTAAAACAGCAAAGTTCCTTGATT
The DNA here is from genome assembly GCF_023724105.1 of Carassius gibelio. Lineage (NCBI taxonomy): Eukaryota > Metazoa > Chordata > Actinopteri > Cypriniformes > Cyprinidae > Carassius > Carassius gibelio. Next base: position 14,463,985 of record NC_068381.1, read on the forward strand.
ATTACGCCGGAATGAGAGTAAAGTTCCTAGCCATATCAGTCTAGAAACTCGCAAATTTTCATTTTCCGTCGGTCTAAGTACACGTTGTAACTGCAGAAGAGTCCAGTTTTAAATAGGAAAAATATAAAAACTCTTTGGTAATTTTTGAGCGAGATGCTAATAGTCTAATCAGATTCAATGATATATGCTAAGGCAAGCTAAAAGTTCTACTGCCAACGGTAAAACTCAACTGTTTAACTCGAGGGGAGTTGGAAAATGAGCATATTTTCAAAAATTATGGAGTGTTCCTTTGAGGTTTTTACATGGGTCTATAACTTGACAGGGGACAAATCTTTAATATACACATTTTTTTTTATATGTAATCAAATGCAATGAATATAGAATAACAACCTTTTTGAAAAGATTGAACCCCCCTGGCTTTTCAACCAGCAACCAACTAGCTGACTAGTGAACTTTTGTTTTTTTCTCTTTTTCTTTTGCTTTCTTTGTTTTAATTAGCATGCTAATTAGCGCCGCCACCTACAATATCAAAATCAAAAGAAAAAAAATCTACATCTATCCAGTTGCTGGATGACTAGTAAGCCATTGTGACCCATCTTTACTTGCTAGCCTTCCAAATTACCCTTAATGTAGCACTGAACACTAAATTATCTCCCTTTGTTTAGACCGGGTGTTCCTCGTCCACTCAGTTACTTGCCAACATCTCCTGCTATGTGCCCATTAAATCTGAGCCGTAGCCCTGCTCTTCCCAAGGAACTCAAGAGAGATCGGGAACAACACAGCGATGTTGATTGACGTGGACATGGATGTTGACAGCTTGCGGAGTGTTCCAGAGGGTGAAATAAAGCAGTGAGCCAGCCGGAGGTCAGATACCACAGCCGGATTTACACACTCGCTCGGGCTCAATCACAACCGGCCTGCCTCGGAGGCAAGGCGGCGTTTTCTTGCTCTCTCTACTTCTCCTCTGTTTGATATTGTGCTGGGACAATGAATCAGAAAGGATAATGAAAGCCTCTCAGCTTCCCTGAGGAAACTTTCCTCACTTAATTACTTCAGCCTCCTCTGGTGAGCTTGAAAAATGGTTTTTGGGAGCCAGCGCAATCTCTCTTGGATTAATCCTCCACAAAATTGATGTTTACCAAACAAGCAAACCGAATATAACCAATCTGTATCTTGTTAGCTCTTGTGAAACGGACAGTTGATCATCTGTGGAATGAACTCAAAATGTTAAATTTGAGGCGAGGCATGTCAAAGATTTTGTAAACAAAGTTTCAGTGCTTAAATTAGTTCGGCTGGTGTTTATGTAGTGTACTAACAACTAATTAGGCCTCCGTTTGATTGTCTAGACATGAAAAATCACCTAAGCTTTGGAGGTAACTACTTTGTAAGTAACATGTCAGTCAGCTAAAGTGATATGAGTGAATATGAGCTTCAGCAATGTTGCTAACATTTTGACTACTCAGCGGTATCATTCTATGAAGTTGTATTGCTGCACAAGTTCCCAGAATGCATCAGGACTGACAGGATTTCAGCACACAATGCTGTCATACAGGAAAGATAAGTGGTGCGTGGAATGTTCATTACCTACCTGGGACAAGACGGCTGTAAAAAGAGAGATGAATGAAAAGTACGAAAAATGCTTACAGATGTAGTCTAAATTGCTAAATATAGATTTTTTTAGAGCTTGTAGGAGATTCGCAGTTCTGTGCTTGCTGGATTCACGTGGAACGATGGACTTGATTGTGTTTTGTAAAAGGGGGAATTTTAAAATGTCTTTTAAATTAAAGTAATGAGTCCGAGTACTGACTTCTGTCTCTTCTGAAACTTTTAAGTTCTTGTCATCTGAAGTATTCATTACCTGAATTTTTGTTTGTCAACTTTTTAAATGTGCTATGTGCTACTGTGCTTTTAAATGTTCACTTTAGCAGTCCTTCCCACAATACTAACTGCAATGACTAGTTAGTAGCATGCCATAGTGAAAATGAAAAATTCTTTCATTAATATCTCACCCTCATGTCGTTCCACACCCTTAAGACCTTCGTTCATCTTTGGAACACAAATTAAGATATTTTTGATGAAATCTGAGAGCTTTCTGTACTTGCACAAAACATCTGAAAAGTTGAAGACCCTGAAAGGCAGTAAAATGGTTTAATAGTCCATGTGACATCAGTGGTTCAACCTTTATTTTATTAAGCCGTGATAATACATTTTTGTGCGCAAAGAAAACTAAAATAAGGACTTTAATCAACAATTTATTAATTATTTTAGTTTTCTTTGTGCACATAGTGTTCTCATAGCTTCATGAAATTACAAATGAACCACTGATGTCACATGGACTATTTTAAAGATGTCCTTACTACCTTTTTGGGGCTTAAACATGTTAGTTGCGTTGCTGTCTATGCTTAGTTCTTAAGGCTTTGGAACGACATGAAGGTAAGTACTTAATAACAGAATTTTTATTTTTAGTTTAACTTAATCTCTCACTGTCTTATTGCTAGATTGTTGTTGTTTTTTTCTGCTGAACTAATGTTTTCTATTATCGCTCATTTATTTAAGCCTTTACCATGCAAAAGTGGTGCTGTGTTGTTAATTTGTGCACAGACATCTGACACATGCTAGGTCTTTAAAGCCTCAAAACCTAAGATTACTAAAACTTCCTTAGCTGCCTTCATTGGAAATATGAAAATTTTCCTTCAGGAAAATTATCTTTAGTGTGCTGTATTTTGAAAGCATTTGAATTCTTACTGCAGCACAAAAGCACAACAATATGGGAAAAAAAGAAGAAATTTTGCTTTCCTAAATTTGCATACACTACTTATAAAATGTGCGGTATTTTTATTATTTTATGTGTATTCAAATTACTTTATGTAACTGCAAATTAAGGATCCATTTATGTGGGATGGGAACAAGACAAAACATACATTAGTACACAGCGTTCTTATTCTTGTGTTTTTGCACCGTGTGGCTTCCTGTAATGTGAGAAATCTTGTGAGATTTTGAATACACTCGAGAGACTCCAGGTAACCTAGTTGCCCTCTCCTCAACCTGTGCAGGTGGTGTGCGAGGTCTTGTGGCGAAACTCTGGCTGCTTCTTTGCTTTACTGCATTCGGCAGCATCCTACTGGAGGTGGGAGATCATTATAAAGGATTGTTATGAGGAGCAGGTGGATGACTTTAACAAGAGCTCAGCTGCCAGTGATGTGGTGACAGCTGGAGTTGAAATAACACAGGAAACTTGAGACAGAAGAATTGCCCCTCTCTTATCAACCTCTGTTCTGTTTTCAAGCAGACGGGCATCATTAGACAGGAGTTAGAGCCAAATTATTGTTCCGCTCGGACTTGTTCCTGTGCAGGCAGGAGCAGACGCTGATGTCTAGAGGTGGAAAAACACCACACCACGACGGCTTTACAGGTCAAGCACTCGAGTCTGAGCTGTGCTCTGCTTATCATCAAATAATAAATTAGTTGGATTTAGGACAGAAAGAGACAGTGTTTATACATTATATGTCTGGTGCACCTTCAGTACGGATGTAAAGCCATTTTTCAGAAAGATTTTATATCATTTTTTTTCTATAAAATGTAATCCTGTAATCTTTTTTATTTTTTATTTTTAATACAGTGTATGATCAAATGGGTGTAATATTAGACTTATATAATTAATCACAGATAACCTTATGTGATGTATTAAGGCACATGATGTAATGTGTGTGTGTGTGTGTGTGTGTGTGTGTGCGTGCATATAACCTTAAAATCTACAAAATCCCAATCCGGTCTGAATCATTATATTAAATCATAAATGTCCGATGTCAAATATTGTAACTCGAATGTTATGTAGAAAACGAATCCAGTCCGAATAGTGCTATTGATGTTTTTGGATGTTGGTTTCCCTGAGCAAATAATGATGTTTTCCATTGCATGACTGAAAATAATGCAATAATTAGCTATAATCACAGTGACTGTAATGCACACAGAAGTACACCTCTAACCCCGTTATCATAGGACGTTTCATTTACTAATATTTGCCCTATAGCAAAACATTATCTTGAATAAACATTACTTCAGTCCTTCTGTTTAGACCCATTTTACGGCCTTAAACACACATGAGGGATCTTGTCTTCCCTGTGTTTTCTCGGTTTCCCCTGAACCCCGCTCCTCACCCCATTACCGCAGCCCCATTGCTCTCGCTGAATATCAAACAACAGGACACCTCTGTGTCTCTTACCCAGCAGTCATGTCCACAGCCAGAGAGACATTAGGGATTTAGAAAATAAGAAACAGTGAAGCTGAAGCAGCAACCCAGCGCTGAGCTACTAACTGCTGTCATTGTTACACAGTAAGTTTCGAGTTCATTTGAACTAATGAGGAACTGCGAGGTCTGTATTACTGCAATTACTTCTGATGCCATATGAACTGTACAAACATATTTTCTTCTGCATGAAAGTTTTTTTTTTTTTTTCTTACACGAGATAGGCTAAAGAGTATGTTAGGGCTATAAAATATTAGCTTTCACTTCAGTAGGCAGTAGTTTTTTTTTCATTTTAAACTCTTGCTCATGGGCAATTTTTTTTATTTTTGCCCTCATTTAAAATTATGAAATGACAGTAATGAAAATTATACCCTAATAAGGCGTGTGTTCATTAAGCATTCAGTTCAGTTCATCAAACAGTGTTCTGAACAAACACCATGTTGGATGTTTTGCTTGTGAAGTCAACCTTTGTTAACTTGGCACGCTTACAGATGATGCTAGCTTTCAAGAAAATGGATTTCCATGTCATTAGATGTCTGACGCAATGACACATTAGTAATTTATTATACAAGATAACGTCATGAAATATTTAATGAAATATGTTTTAATAAAATATTGAATTGGATATAGACTATGTATGGATCTGTTAATGTCACAAGGAATCTGTGGGTCTTTGAAAAGCATTAAACTGTCTTTATTTTATAAAATATCTTAAATCTAGCTGTGTTGTATATATGAGTGAGATGAGATATTCAAGCGTTGTATATAAACACTGAGACTGAAACTAAAAATATATATTTTATAGACATTTCTCATTTTAATTTAGTTAAACTTGACTTAACTAACTTAAACTAAAACTGAAATAAAATGAATAAAAAGCTACAAATACACACATAAAAAACAACATTAAATACATATTAAAACGCACACTTATATATATATATATATATATATATATATATATATATATATATATATATATATATATATAACTACTAAATATTACAAAATGAAAATGTAAAATAATTGTATAAAACTGATTCTAAATGTTAATTGCAAAACCTGATACTAAAATAACATGAACACGACAAGGCAATTACATTGTGTTTCCCTGATTAACCCCACTAATTAATTAATTGCCATTTAATTGTATTGTATTAAATATTGTTCAGTAAATAATAACAGATTTCAAATAAGGTCTTACTTATGTTAAGCATGCAGCTATCATAAAAATGCTTCCACTGTGGTCATTGTCAACAATAAATAAACAAAAAGTAAAGTGTTTTAATATCTCTGTTTTAATGTTCCTATATTTTTTCCCCTATAGTTCTTATGTTTTTTTTATGTTCAAACATGAGAATGGCATTGCAATTTAGAATACTTTGCCAATTATGTCTTATTATTGCAAAGTTTGTGTATATACCAACCTACAGTACCTAAAAATATTTTGTAGTATTTGTGTTTATCCCTTGGTTCGTCTCTGCCTCAGACACACAGCCCACAGAACATTCTCAGACCATTTGATATATATTGTACTGTACACAATACAATATTGTTGAGACACACACACACACAAAAAGTCTGTTGATCTTGAGAAGACAGTGTAGATCTTGAACCTGGAGCTCCAGGCTGTTCCTGGAGAGAAAATGTCTGAATTAACTTCATATATTATCTTAAGATGTAACTTCTGTGTAGCTTCAGGTTAAACAAACAAAAAGGCAGTTTTCTTTCTTGAAGGCATTTGAAGTGTCACTTTAGTGATGGCTGAATGGAATTGTCAGCATGATTGTGTTGAACTGTAAGGCGTTACAAAGTTAGGGTAAAAAAATGTGCATGATGTATAAACTCATTTTAAAATGATAAAGCCACAGGCCATGTACTCCCTCCACTTGTTAATTTGCTCGTCGCATCATTAATCTGTGAGAAATAAGTGGATGCTGTGAATTAAAGTGCACCATTTGGCATGAGCATTACTCCTGCACTTGCTAAATAGAGATAATTGACATGAAGTGATGGATTGCACGTAATGTACTGGAGATCCTGGATACCATCCAGTGCTTTATTTGATAATGATAATATACATGTATATATTTCTAGAAACTGTTAAGCATATTACAGACATTAAGTTCTTTACTTGCAATTGTAATTGCTTCGAAAAAAAAGCATCTGCTAAATGACTAAATGTAATACAGGTACTTACGTTCAAAAGTTTGAGTTCAGTACAAATTTTGTTATTATTTATATTATTATTGTTTTTTTTTTTAAATAATTAATACATACTTTTACTATAAATGAATACTTAAAAAATTTCAATAAAGGAAATTATAATTCTACTAGTTGAAATTTTATTTTTTATTAACAAGGAATCCTGACAAAATATGAATTCTGCCAAAATATTAAGCAGCACAACTGGTTTTAACATTGATAAAATGTATTTATTTTTTATTTTATTATTGTTATAATTTTTTAGTTTTTTAGCACTAATTCAGCATGATTTATAAGAGTCTTATTTCATAAGCATTATAAATGGTACTGACCCCAAAGCTTCAAATGGCAGTGTAGCTTTAATTATATTAAACAAATTTAATTAAGTAAAAACAAATATTTGTTTAGTATATTACAGTGTTTCCATTGTACTATTCTCACAAAATGTGTGTATATTTAACTGTGTTGTAATGGAGGCAACTTTAATGAGCTAGTTTAGCTCAAGTCTTCTCACAAAAACCCATTAAAACCTATTAACCCTCTGAAGTCGATTAACGCGTATACAAGTTATGAGGCATTTTCTCCTGATAACCCCAAAAAGAACTTAAATTACACTTTCAGTTTTAATCGTACAGATAAGAGCAATACATCAATCGAATCGGCAAAGGGTCTACTTTTTTGTATACAGACATAATAACAACAAAACTTTGTGCACTTATAAAATAAAGATAACCAATGTTCTTTAATGTGTTTTATTGCCTTATTCAAGTGATTTAACATTTTTAGTTTTTCACTAACCACGCATATTTGTTTCACGCATTTTTTTCTCAAAAACACTATCATGTACATACATGCAGCTAACAAATTATTATAGCCCAGTTTGTGCTGATTACTGTGAGATTAGACTTTAGCCATGTAGATGTGTATAAGAAACTAAAAAAGCACAAATGTCAGGGCATGACAAAACTTCTCCAGGCCACAAAAATACCCTGAGACTCCAGAGGGTTAAATTATGTGAAATGGCTGGGATAAACCTTTCTGTTAAAACACATCTGTTGTTCACACAAACAACAGTTTGTTTGTATGTGTGTGTGTTTGAATATTGCTGCAATCCACATTCCACTTCCAAAAGAGCTTATCTAGTTAACAGCTTAGCCTAGTAGCTTAGCAGCTGAATTCACAGCATTCGCAGGGGTGTTAATGATTTCTCCATTTTTCTGCTAAAAATCTATTTATATGGCTGTTCATTAAGTCACATGTGCCTAAAACACAGCCAAGTGATTGTCATCTCCTTGAAAACGTTCTAATTGCATAGCATATTCTTAGCCTTGTATTGTACATGCCTGAATGGTTAATGCAAAGTTGTTCTCTCAATAGACCATAAATCCATAACTTTTCTGGTAATTAAAGTGATAGTTTACTCAAAAATGAAAACTCTGTTATAGTTTATTCAACTTCAAATCAGGTTTAGATTAACTTAAATGTGAGTACTTTTTTTTCCCAGTCCATGTGCAATATGTCTGTCATTTTTCCATCGCAGTGTCTCTCTTTCATTCACTCCGTATCTCTCTCATCTCTGGATCTCTGTAGCGCTCATCACATTCCCATGTGCTGGAGTTTCCTGTCTAACACTGTCAGATCTCTTATCGGGACAAGAGGTGTTTTGCTGAATCTTCACGGTTCATCCTCAGTTGTTTTCTTAGTCTCTCTTAGTTTAGATTAAGTGATCCAGCGGCTTCTGTATCTCTGTTTTTGCCGCTTCTGTGTTCTTATCTCTCACGGTCGCTCACATGATCAATGCTATCAGCTCTGTGTGGCAGTGATAAATTATGCATGCGTTCCAGTCAATGGCTGAGTTGTGGTTTGGGTAAGAGACAGCGGTGATAGTGAGTCTTAATCAGCACCTAAAGTGTGAGAACTGTTAACGTCCACCCTGAGGGCTGCGAAGAGCAGCGTGGCTCTTTAAGAGTGACTTATAAGGAAGCCAAGGCCTTCGTGCTCTGTCATGTTAAGATGTTATGCTATTGCAGGCATTACGGGTTCGAAAACTCAATCCCATTGCTCGCTGTTCCATTTCAATAAAATGCTGTTCTATTCAACTTTCTATTCAATAGAGAATCCTGAAAAACAAAGTACCACGGTTTCCACAACAAAAATTAAGTAGAACAACTGTTTTCAAAAATTTATAATAATAAGAAACGTGCCTTTTTAAGCACCAGATAGCATATTAGAATGTTTTCTGAAGGATCATGTGACACTGAAGGCTGGAGTAATGATGCTGGAAATTCAGCTTTGCATCACAGGAATAAATAAAATTTGTAGATATATTCAAATAGAAAATAGTTATCTTAAATTGCAATGATATTTCACAATATTACTGTTTTTACTGTACTGTTGATCAAATAAATGCAGCATTTGTGAGCGTAAGAGACCTTACAAAAACCATGAGCCATATTGGTTGTTCTTCTACAAAAACATCCTGTAAAATGCTGGACAAAACCAAGTCTTTTTCTCAAGCCTGGCAAGAGAGTTTTTTCATAAGACATGTCTAGAGTTGAGTGCAGATGTTGTGAACTCGACAGCTTCTGCAGGAGAATGAACTTTCAGTTGATTCTAATGGACTTTGTTAATGGCTTAACTTGAAAACACACAAAAAATATTCAAAAATTTTATAAAAAACAAAAAACAAAAAAAAAAAATATTAGAATATTGTTATCAGTGCTCTTCAACTATATTTATTCTAAGCTTATTTATAATTAATATTTACATTTTCACAGACCTCCCCTTTTATCCCACAGGTGTTCCTATTGGCTTACAGAACCTGTCAATCACTTGCTCTTCTTCTGGTTATTCTCATCTTCATTTCTGTTTTTTTCTTCTCTTCTGTTTATTTCCCAGATGCCTGCAGGACATTTTGGTTTATCGTTGAATTCTATTTTTTTTTTTTTTTTTTTGTTCTCAGTCATGACAGCCTTTTATGGTTATGTGAAGATGTTAATGACTTTGTGAAGTCATTATTCCATGTGCCAATTCATTGTTCCGGTTCAAACCTCTGAGGTGATGAGAGTCTTGCTATATGCCTTGAAAATGTGACATGATTTAAACCTCCTTCTGACTCTAAACCATATCCTTGCAAAACTGAATATTTATATGTTTGTAATGATGACATTAGACAGAAAGTGTATTGTTTTATTTATTAATTCATTCATTTTGTTTGTCTTTAGATATATATATTGGGTCCAGGTACAGTATATGGCTTAAACTATAAACTTTTTTTTTCAATAGCTTACCATTGTATAAAGTAGGAAATAAATAAATACATCTAAAAAAAAAAAAAGGTAAATTATAGCAAATACAACACATAAATTGCACACCCTGCTACAGTAATAATAATAAAAAAAAGTTTCAACATAATGTCTCTTGACAAGCTATTATTTCCTCAGCCTGTGCTTCCATCTCAGTGATGTTTCCGTGATGAAAGAAATAATGACAAAATTGCTAACTGCTCTGGAATACACATCCCCAAAACATGCCTGTGGAGATCAGCATAATATTTAAAGTTAATTTACAACTGAAAACACCAACTCCTTTTCTTTTTGGCTTGCTTTTTCATCTGTATGTTTGTTGAGGTTAGCCTATGTACTGTGAGAGTCTCGTAAATGGGATTGTTGCAGGCCAGATTCAAACCTGCATCACCTGCTATGTGTTTTTTTCTGGCATCTTGGGACTCTAACCTTTTTTTTTAACCCCTTTTTCCACTTTAGAAGCAAAGGAGATTGTCCTGAAAGCTCAGATTTTAGCAGGAGGAAGAGGCAAAGGAGTGTTCGACAGCGGCCTGAAAGGAGGGGTGCATTTAACAAAAGAGTGAGTACCTTCCTAAACCCATTTTCTGAGGAAGAATAGATCCTGCTTTCCCGTATTTCATTCCTCTTAAATCTCCTGTCATTCCTGGACACCCTGTATTTCTCATAAAGAAACTATTGCAGAATACATACCCTCAGCGTTTGCGATGTCCTTAAAACTCAGTGGTAATGTGGAATGATGGATTCCTCAGCTGAACAAATTAAAAGTGTTATAGAAACTATAAAACGTTGTGAAAAAAAAAAAACCCTTGAGAACATAGGAGACGTTTGAAATATAGCAATCTCTGGAAACTTCACCAGAAAGCTGTGAGTTTTCCTCAAGTAGGGGCTGATTTATGACTGAATGCCTGTGTCGTGTATCACTGTCATGCAGTGTACTTTGGCGTTCGGGATGAAGAGAATCGTCCAGGGGAAACACTCTGAAACGCAGCCTGATCTGTTTTATCTAGAAAATGAGCACAGTGCTTTTTGTGTCCCTGAGAGATCGTCAAGTTTGCTAGTGTCCGTTTCTTCAACTTTTTTTAGTTGGCCTGTACCATTGTTATTTGTAGAGCAATAAAAAAGATGGCAAGAAATGAGAGATAGATAGAGAGAGAGATAGACCAGCATGATTAGCAAATGAGCCCAAGTTAAACCTGCATTGCTAGCATGAGCACCACGGCACAATCGGCACACATGTATAATCTGAATAAAATAATCACAGCTGCATTAAAAAAAAAAAAAAAAATTGATAGAAATATAAAACATTCTGGCAAACCTTGCATCCACAAACAATTTGATCAGATATTTTCTGGTTAGACTGCGTGCCCGTGTTTACTGCACGCAACGATGAACACAGCGTGAGCTGCAATGTCCGATCTGGGAAAAATTAGTCCTACGAAAGAGATTCACAGAGTCATAAAGTTTGTCCATCGGTTAGCGGTTCGAATCACAATACTTCACATATAATAATTCACATATGCATATAAATACACATATAATTGGTTATTTAAAAGTCACAATAAATTAAAAGTGTAAAAATGTTTTCTGTTTCAGTCCTGCTGTTGTTGGAGAGTTGGCCGGTAAGATGCTCGGCTTCAATCTGACCACCAAACAGACCCCTAAGGAAGGTGTGAAAGTAAAAACGGTACGAAGGAAAGCACCTTGTTTATCTCTGGCATATTTTCTCTTTTTTTAATGTTGTTCCGCTGAATAAATAATCGCTTTTGCACTTGGAAATGAAATGATCTTTCTCTCTCTCTCTCTCTCTCTCTCTCTTTTTCCACTCTTCTTGTCTTCCTGGCTGCAGGAGAAAGCTGTATAATACAGTATCATTTAAAGATGCACTTTTTTGTGATTTCTTTAAGAAATCATCTTTTGCTATCAACCGAGTTAGTTGTCATAGGTCAATGAGATGAATCAACTGTGTGATTCAGACAGGGAATGTTGGTAAGCAGTCATTTCCATGTGTCTCTAACAAGCAGAAATGTGATTTTCCTCTCTTTTTCTCTGCTTCCCTCTATGTCTGACACCCACACAGACCGGTGTACTCCTACCACCACCACCGTATGTTTATCACTGTTTATCTCTCTCTCCCTCAGGATGTAATGATGGCTTCCTGCACTTAGCACATGTGTTTCCTCTCATCTTTAAACGTGGCCTAGAGCTCCCCATTATCACCCGCTTTTATTCCCGCAAGCTTCCCCTCATGCAACCGCCCCAAAACTTTTTTTTTTTACAATGACGGCATCACGTTTTTGTCTTTTTCCTGCCCGAGAAACAGCCACGGGGGGTAAAAGTGTTGGAAAGAGTAGGATGGAGTCATAAAGGTGGGATATCAGCAAAAATAAATAAATGCTTTAGAAATCCCAGCCCAAGCGGGTTGCTTCGCCCTACAAACTTCTCTCACAGCATTTGAGCTCTCTGGTTTCCTTCTCCCATGGATGCGTTATTGTATAATGAAGTTTTCTTCTTGAATTCTGAATACAGTATTGTTTTTTTTTTAGAGGAAAAAGGAAAAGTATGTTTTGTAAAAATATGTCCTCCTCTAATACTTAAGATGTTGTCATACTTTATAGCATATATGAGCAAATATTATATGTGTGTTTGCGCATAAAAAATTGCTCATATATCATATGATCATTTCTAAGTCCTAATCGTACAACACACACATATAAAGTATGCACAACTGTTTGCAACATTGAAAATAATAATACATTTTTCTTATTTTTAGAATAATTTCTGAAGGATCATGTGATACTTAAGACTGTAATGAAGCTGAAAATGCAACTACCACCACAAACATAAAAATAATAATAATAATAATAATAAAAAAAATATTAATTGTTTGGTTTAAATAAATGCATAAATTTGTAATATTTATTTTTTTACTCTTTATAGCTCTCAGATCTGGGGGGGATTGAATATAGATGAGGGATTGAATATGACTTGTGTTAAAAGGATATAATTGTGTTGTCAGTCTCGGAGACGAATGCTGCTTGTGAGCTGTCAACTCTTCGTTCATGTTAGCGCAGTCTGTCTTGTTGGCCTTCTCTCTTTCCTTTCTGCCGTGCTAGACTGTGAAGCGAGGAAATAGAGTTAACAATAAAATGGATGGAAGGAAAATGCAGGAAATTGAATGAACCGAGGGTGCAAATGTTTGTCTCCTTAACAAGCTGAAAGGGATAAAAATGGACATGAGTGCTGGAGATTGGAGTGTAGGGGAGACTGGGGCAATTGTAACACAAAATTTCTTCAGTCATATACAGGTAAAAGTGATGACACTTATTCATCACATGCTCAGTAGTGCCTAGTGTCCCCTAAATCTTTGTGCGTGTGTTTGTGTGTGTGTCTTTTACTTAACAGTGAACATGGGACGGTAGTCTGTTTTTCACTGAATGTAAAAATGTTACAAATTCACCTAGTCTCTTCTACATTTTATTTTATTTATGTTTTTGTGCGTGTTTTGGCAGTTAAGAATAGATATTAGTCTGTTAATGAATGCAAAAATGTTACAGATACACTTAGTGTCTCCCATGTTTTATTTGCGTTTTGTCTTGTATTGTCTTGTTTTGGTTTGCTCTCTCTCTCTCTCTCTTTTTGGCAGAGTGAAGGGGACAGTAGTCTATTACTAAATGCATAAATGTTACAAATATGCCTAAACTCCTATTTCTATCTTATTTAATTTAATTTAATTTTGCGTGTGTGTTGGTGTGTGTGAGTGTGAGTGTGTGTGTGTGCGATTGTTTTTGTGAAAAAGTGGGGACTTCCTATAGGCGTAATGGTTTTTATACTGTAGAAACTGTATATTCTATGGCCCTACACCAACCCTACCCCTAACCCTATCCCTCACAGGAAACTTTGTGCATCTTTACTTTCTCAAAAAAAATCATTCTGTATGGTTTATAAGCGTTTTGAAAATGGGGACATGGGTTATGTCCTCATAATCACCCTCTCCTTGTAATACCTGTGTCATACCTATGTCATTATACAGAGTTGTACAGCAATTTGTAACGTCCATATTACTGATAGAATGGTTGGAAATGTAACTCATAAACTCGTAAACTCATAAACTGATGTGTGCCTGGGTATGAAAATGATATACTTGAATTTTGCACATTTTATGGTAACCTTATCAATGTAATATATATTGTTAAACGCAGTGTTATTTATTGAGTTACAATTGGGAATACAAATGTGAAATCCATGGGTACTGAGAGTATTGTACATAGGGGTAGGCGCATATAAGCTTCCTTGCTTCAGCCTACTCCTTTTGAGCTTCCATTACTGTGTAAGTTTATGACTTCTGTAACAACCATGATTCTGAACAGCTCAAATAAACTAAACTAAACTAAACTCTGTTAAGTGTTATGGGACATATCGAGTACACAAATACCTTCGCCAGACCTCTGTCTCCCCTTACTGGTTCCTTCTCTCTTCCTCTTTTGTGTCACTTTTCTTTCATCATCTTTCTATTAGTGTTATTTAACCCTGTCATTGGTGATTCTATCTTCCACTTTACGATGGCTGATTATCCTGTATTAGAAACAAGACCTGCAGCCAGTAAACGTGTGCCCTTCTTCAAAAACCATTGTCTGACATAATGAATAGATAACACACGGTGATGAATCCCAGTCTAATCTGTGGTGTGTGTGTTTATGCTGAGCAGGTGATGGTTGCTGAAGCTCTGGATATCTCCAGGGAAACATATTTTGCCATCCTGATGGACCGTTCCTGTAATGGACCCGTGATGGTGGGCAGCCCTCAGGGTGGTGTGGACATCGAGGAAGTGGCTGCCAGCACACCAGAGCTCATCTTCAAGGTATTTCACCTGTATCTCTTATTATAACCCTTTAAACAAGATGTAATATTAATCTTATGGCTCTCCTGAATGTGCTTGTGAGAGGAGGGGTGGGGGAAATGAGCTTCCCACCCAACTCCAGAAGTGGGCGGAGCCTAGATGTCTGTGCTCTGTGTATGTCAATGAACAGAGAGGAGAAGCAACATGAGCGAGAGTGAGAGGACTGGTATTCAGTCGTACATGTACGAACTGGTTAGCAGAAGAAACAATATTAGGCTCATTCGAGATGCATCGGTGCTGAGCAGACTGATTGGCATATGATATTAAAGTACTGCGAGTGTGATTAGAAAGCAGACGACTCTTTAAACTTTTGAATCGCTCTTGCAAATTTTTGATGTCATTCGCCAATCCATCTACACAGTGCTGATGCATCTCAAACGAGCCTATTGCACATGAACCAGAATGTCTCAGAATGGTAGTTTAAAATGATTTAAAATTAGAAAGCTTACATGCACTTAAAAGCCTTGTCCACCATTATAAGTAAACCACAGATAAAAATCAAATACGAAATGACTTCTTTAATGGATATCTTCCACAGAGTTACTTATATTATAACCCATAGCAGCTGCTTCTCATTCTTGTAGCTGTTTGTAATTGCTAAGCCATTGTTCTCCGTCTCTCGTTTTTTTTCTCGTTTGAGGTTGGCCCCGTGCCAGCACTTAATTGCGTCTCTCGTGATTTTAATACGAACATCCGCTTTGTGTCAAATTTTGGTTGATGGTTATTTTTCTCTTGTTTTCTCTATTCCATCTCTTGCCTCAGGAAGTCATCGATATCTTCGAGGGGGTCCGAGACGACCAAGCGCTACGTATGGCAGCTAATTTGGGATTTAAAGGACCGTTGGAAAGACAGGTAATGGGTTTGGACTGAACCGCTGCCAAAGAGATCGTGCCATTATAGTGTTGGTCATTAACAGAAGCACAGCAGCCCTCATCTTACATCACCCCCTCCACTGTCCGCTTTGTCTCCGTTTTCACTCATGGAAAAGTGAGAGTAATGGACATGATGACTCTGCCAATATAGTCATTAAACATTTCTTGTATGCTTTTAGGCCTCAGTAGACATCACCGATCATCAACAGTTTGTGCTGGTACGTCGTCCACATTAACTGCCACCTAAAAACAGGTTACAGATTTGATGTGACTACCTTCACCGTAAACAATAAGCACAAGTTTAGATTTCTAAAATGAAATGGCATTTAGGGGTGCTCCGATCACGATCGGCCGATCGTTAATGCGCATCTCATCAGTAAAGCTGGTTTTCTAATCAGTGGTTAATTCCATCAGGTGCGTGATTTCACATAGAGCAGCTGTTACTACACAGAGCCGTTGTTAACTGAGAAGATGCACCAAAAAAAGCTGAAAATGAGGTGGATTTGCGCAGCTTCTCTATTAACAACGGCTCTGTGTGAAATCAGAGCAGAAAAGGAGATGGAAGGAGGAGAGACTGAGATGAGAGAGGGGAGAGAGGAAAAAATAAATAAATTCTGGTTCCCAGACGCACTGCTGCTCGGCCCTCCATCAGCTGGGTGGTCTCCTCCGCGGTGCCTGGCGGTGGCACTCTACGGCCCCCGGCGGACGGCACGACACCCCTCTGCCGCCCGGTGGATGGCGACGGCTCCTCCGGTTTTGAACAACTGGCAGGAGTCCCCCGTTCCCTGCTCCTCCGGATACATTCACGTATATATCAATAGAATTCTGTATATATCAGCAATTATCCACCATTCTGAAAACTTTGATTTCATAAATATCTGACTGTGTTAAAAAAAGTTGGGAGACATCTATGAAACCTCTTAAAATGTTTAATATTCACCCCATCTCCCTTTATAATATAGTGGAAATGTTGTCATTAAAACTGAGGGCAGGTAGTGTTTGTAAAGTATCTCTTGTTCATAACCACTAAAAGAGTCTTTATTAGGTCACGTCATGATTCAATCACATTAACTTAAAGAATCTCTCAACATTGTTTATCTGTATACAAGTGTATGATTTTCTCTGTATAGACATCTGAGAAGCTTGGTGTTATGGAAATTACTGCTAAATGTCTGGCTTGTCAGTTTGGCTCTTCAAAAGTCATCCTTTGACTGCATCTTTTGCGAGCATCTATTTGAGTCCATGCTAATTAGAATGTTTGGGATGCAGTATACCGTTAACTTAGCTTCATCACTTTGATGTGCTGCGATATGACAAAGAGCCGGCGCTCGCCTGTGCGTGCTGATGAGAGCGGCACTACAATGTTTTCTGTCAGCATGCACTCATTATCAAAAGAGCTTCCATTGGCTATGGGAAAGGGAGATGTCATTTTAGCTCTTAAATGCTTTGAAAGTAGAATTTGTTGGGATGACATGCTTTCACAAAGTGAAAAGCAAAAAGCAGTCGGTTATCTTTCCTGTCTTCACCTCTCGTCAAACTGATTCAGATGCTGATACAGTGCCCTCCACTAATATTGACACTCTTGATAAATATGAGCAAAGGTGGCTGTGAAAATAAATCTGCATCATTTATCTCTTTGATCTGGATTCACAAACTTGTAGCCTATCTTTGAAGTAAAACAATGTTTTTCTCTAGTTTACGTTGGCCACCATTATTGGCACCCAATTATTACAACGTTCTTTATCCAAGATAACAGCTTTGTGTTTTGTCCTTTAACGCCTGAAGAGTTTGGAGAACACCTGAATAGAGATAAGAGATCCTTCCATCATCCAGAATCTCTCCAGATCCTTCAGATTCCCAGCTCCATGTTGGTGCTTCTCCTCTTTAGTTCACCTCACTCATTCTCTATAGGGTTCAGGTCAGGGAACCGGGAAGGTTATGGCAGAAGCTAAATGTTCTACTAAGTGACACATTTTCATGTTGATTTTGATGTTTGTTTTGGATCATTTGGACCAGGGGTGCCAGTAATTGTGGCCAACATGCATTAGAGAAAAGCATTTATTTCATAATCAAATACTGCATTTTATTTACTTCATCTCTGATAATATATGCAAACACTTGTTGAGTGTCACTAACGGGAGCAGAAAGTGTCCGGCTTGACATGTCTGTTTTCAACTCCGCCCCCGACTGAAAGCGGCTGCTCTCGTTGATCGCCGTCTGTAGCCATGCTTCAAGTCGAACACACCCAATGTTTTTTTATGAATGGTTCATTGAATCATTAGGCTTGTTCGACTTGAAGCGGATCATCACCATCAGACCGATTGGTGTGTGACATCAAAGAACCAAAAGAGTTTAGAGAGCAGACGAATGCTTGTGCTTTAGAATCACCAATGGTTCAACGCGCCAAATGGTTCACCAAATTCGTTCAAAACATGAATTAAGAAATGACATTTGGGTTGCTCGGGGATGAACAATTCTGCTTTGTCTTTATATTTTGGTTGCCAAAATTGAGCAAAACAGGCAACATTGTGTCTAAAATAACACAATATTAACTTCTTCATGAACTGTTGTATAAGATGAGTATCACATTTGCTCTTGTGTGATATTGCAATTAACCTACAGCTTGCGTGATATTTCTTAACAATGTGATGTAAATGAGACAAAATCTCAAACGGGCGTTTTGTCCCATATCTTGAATTTTAGGGACATTTTCTAGGCTCCATTATGTAGTAGGTTGTTGCCCTGCCTCATATTAGTCATCAATCGACTGTATGAAATGACAGATGATCCACATAGCTCTGGTGCGTCAAATGTGTTAATAATTTTAACGCATAATTTTTCTCCATAATTAATTAATCTAATTAACATGTTAAATTACCAGCCCTAATATTTTTAAGAAGTGGTAAAAAAAATTTAATTGTGAAATGCAAAAATATTAACTATAACCTGAAGATTTTACAAAAGTTTGAAAAGAGAATCCACAGAGGTATTGCAAAAATGTGTAAAACCGTTTTATGAAACTCAAAATAAGAAATCATCAACAAAGTGTTACAGAAGTACAAAGCCTCCTGTAACTAGCAAAAGCATCTAACTATCCAATTTCCAGCCTTTTTCCAGTCTTAAGGCTCATCTGCATAGCCGCTGGGAATTGGAGAGAGCTGCTGGACGTTTCCGTGTCTCTCAGCAGGGACGCATTAACTGCCACCGCAACTCCCCACTGAGTTAATGGCCCTGCTGACTCCAAATCAATTTGTGCCATGTTTGAAGTTTTCCAAGGGAACTTCTCATTGTCTTGGCAGTGACTGTTCTGACCAGCAGAGCAAATGTCCAGTCAAAGATGCGTCCTCATTATTGGACTGTGTACAGTATATGACCCAGAGTATATAAATGTGTTAAGCCGTGCTTGAGAGATGTCAAAGTAGTTTGAATGTCTTCTGTAAGCTCTCAGAGATCTGCCGCAAGTGTGCAGCTGGGTAATTAGTGCTCTCTGTGGTTCTGTCACAGGCTGCAGATCAGATTAAGCGACTCTATGATCTGTTCCTCAAAGTCGACGCCACTCAAGTCGAAGTCAATCCACTCGGAGAAACACCCGAGGGACAAGGTAAGGCGTGCATGTGTGTGTTTGTGTGTGAATGACAGACAAACACGCTTGCTCACAGATTGCATTAGAGCTCCTGTAAAGATCCAAACAGGACCTCGCAGCTTCCAAAGATAAATGTAATTTCAAATGAATGGTTATCCAACTCGTGGAAATGGAGAGTGCTGCCTCAGCAAAACTTTACAGCACTTTACCTACGTAACACTGGCACAAATATGTTCTTAATATGACCAAACACTTCTCCCAATACCATTTACACTTGCTTTTTATATATATATATTGGGTACCTGTTAGGAAATGATGTAGGATGTTGTAACATTTATTGGTACGAAATTACATACAGTAGGTCCAGAGAGGGTAATGCCTCCAGTATTAGCCTGTCAAATTAAAGAAGGGGAGAGAAATCATCTCGGCCCTGTACCATAATGGCAAAATGATTTAGTCCTCATTGGGGACCTTCTTTTCTTTTCTTTTCTTTTCTTTTCTTTTCTTTAATTTTTTATTGTCTTGTATTTTGACATTTAATTTAATTTAAATTTGTTAGGGATGCCCCGATACCAAAAGCCGATACTATACAGCGTGCGAACAGAGCTGTGTCCAGAAAAAGAAACACTAGCTACAGAACAACAGAGAGTTGAATGGATTTATTGGAAATTAAAGATGTCTATGAAGTACATGTAAGTAATTAATATAATGTTTAAAATTCGATATTCACGCTTGTATAGCGGATGTGCAGTAGCTGATTGAGCGCGCGGCTGCACAGATGCGCGAGCTTGTTGAGTGAATATCTCACACAGACATCACTGGAAGGTTTTTAGTTCGGTTGGATATGTCAAAAGCAAGCAAGCAAAACAGTGCACAAATGAATAAAGTCATTTGACGTAAGGAGAGCGAGAGAGAGTCAAACTTCTGTTACATGATCTTGATTGCTGTTCACTTTATTAGCACATGCATTTGGATTAAAACTAAATCATAAATATAAAACAAACTAAAATTATTGGGGCATACACTATAAACAACCATTATTTAAAATGTCAAGCATACACGATTAAAGCAAAAGTGAAACTAGCAGACTGTGTGAAATGCGCTAGGCTATAAGTGTCTCTCGCATTCTGAACCAATGCAAATGTGCGTTCTGCAAATCTTTTGCTTACTCTAGAGTTATGTTTTTTTATTCGTAAGCGAGGGTTTGCATACATGCTGTGAAAATACAGGTATCGGTATTGGTGAGTACCAAAAATGAAGGTATCGAACTCTTTCTGAAAAAAGTGGTATCGGTGCATCCCTAAAATTTTTAATACTTATTTTTATTTCACATATGGTTTTATTTTTATTTACATTTTTTATTTGACGTTTTGTTGTATTTTGTCTTTTTTTTTTCATTGCTTCGTTTTATTGTTGTCTTTTTTCAATTTATTTAATTTTAAATCCTAAATGTATATATTCATCTGTTGTTCTTAACTCTATATTTTATGTGCTTTTGTCTTTATTTCAGCCTTTAATTTATTCTTTAGGTTAGGTTTGTTTGTTTTCTCTATGAAAATTATAATAAAGCTTTTCAGGAAATATTGTCATTAAATGTGGGATTCTTCTTGACAGCATCATCAAAACAAGTCAACAAATGGCTTTGGCTGTTTTAAGTCGCACTGTTTACTCCTACTTAAAGCACTTTGAAAAGTATTATCAGGTTGCATGTTTTCATTAAATATCAAAAAAAAGAGCTGTGATGCTGTTCTGGCAGCTTGTGTGGTGGGGAAACTGATCCAGTTCTTTGTTTTTCTGGCTGGCATGACTCTAGTTTGCTTTCACCTTCTTTCTTTATCTGTTCTATAACCATAATTTGCTGGAAAAGTTAGTAAAACTCTCCTGGTAACAGTGTAAAGTTGAGTTTGATAACAGATCCGTGAACCCAAATATTAGCTTTGTTAGCGATGAGAGGCTGCAAAACACTTCAAATGAGAGAGTTGCTGGGTCTGGTCACATACAGCCAAGACAGTCACAGAAAACTTTATTCCCAGGCTAATTTTCTGATATAGCTACTTTGTTTGTGTGGCTGTTTGTTGTTTAAGATACTACCACTGTTCAAAATGAGATATATAGACAAACATGGGGTCAGGAAAGATCATGTCGTAACTATGGACTTTTGTCATCAGAGCTGTATGGGTGTGTAAATTATATGCAGCTTCCTTTCACTCAGTGTAAATTACTGGATTTGGAACTGCCGTCACCAATTTGCCACATGCACTAAATACATATTTAAATAATAACAGATGCTTTGAGAAACTCATATTGAACAAATGAAGCATGTCTGAATCGTGACCAACTGTAACATAGAAACATTGAGAACGCTCTTCTAAATCAGTGAATGTCATACAGTGGGGGAAGTATTCAACAAATCAAAATGTTTTCCATACAGTAATTCGCATGCAATTCTGACCAGACTTTGGCATTAACTCAAGAAATATACACAGATAAAGGAATAACCCATTAAAAATGTTTATGTAGTGTATATGTATACATTATGTGAGAATGTAGTCAGGTCAGACAAGACAAATATTAAACAATAATACCACAAGCTATGTTAAAGGAGAAATGGCTCTAAAAATAGTGAAAGTTGGAGGTTGAAGCATTGTGGTATAGGGCTGTTTCTCTTCTCATTGTATTGGCAAAATCCATAATATTGAATGGAAGATGAATGAAACCCTGTACCGGGAAATTCTTAAGATGAATTTGTTGCCATCCACCAGGATGATGAGGATGAGATATAGATGGACCTTCCATTATAGGACAACCATCCAAAACATACTTCAAAGAAGACTTAAACCTAATAGTGCATTCGTGAAAATAACTGAAAATCAAGAGGTCATAAGAGTTACATTTTGTTCATGTAGGAAGCTTTTCGAAGTTTTAAATACAATTTCAGTTAGCATATTGAATACTATTTTCCTGTGCCATTTCACTTTTGTGCACATAACTTTTTTTAATGGATTGTAATATTACTTTTTCTTTATCTGTGTCAATTTCTTGAGTCAGTGCCAATGTCTTGTCAGAATTGAATGTGAATTGCTGCATTATTAACTGTGTGTAATCAGTAAAATGATGACGTGTTGAATACTTATTCGCCCCACTGTATCTTCTGATATTCCAAATGTGTTCCAAATGGATCGGTTTTGTTATGTCATATAATAATCATTAATTTTCTTAACTGAACAACAAATTAGCCAATATGATCAATTTGTTATATTCAATATTTTTTTTAATGAACTGGCTTTAAAATCAAGCAGCTTTTATTTTTGATCAAAATACATTAAAAGGGTAATATTGTCAAATATTATTATAATTTAAAACAACTTTTTCTATTTTAATATATTTTAAAATGTAATTTATTCCTGTGTGGCAAAGCAAATTTTCAGTATCATTATTCCAGGCTTCAGCGTCACGTGATCCTTCAGAAATCATTTTTATTATCTGATGTGTATTTTTTGATAAATAAAAACATTATGTGACATTATAAATGTCTTTACTATCAATCAATCAAATTAATCCTTGCTGATTAATAGCCTTTATTTACTTCTTTCAGAAAAAATAAATAAATACATATATAAAATAAATAAATAAAATAATAAAAGGAAAAATAAAACTTGCTGACCGAAGTGTAGACATTTACATTTGATCCTTATAAAAATATAAAATTGATTTGGATCCAGAAAGTATTACAGAGATTAATGAGATTAGAGAAAAGGTTTGTTCAATTTGTTGGCACAAACTGCATTTTTTTTTTATTATTAAATAACATGAATTGACCTGTAAACTTGAGCTGAAATTTAACTTAACTTTTTTTATGCTGTGTATATATATTTCCCCTGTATGACACCAAAGTGCAGGGAAATACAGAATGTGACACTATGCCCGAGTTCCAACACTTTTCTGCTGTCTGTCCACAGTAGTGTGCTTTGATGCTAAAATCAACTTCGATGACAATGCAGAGTTCAGACAGAAAGCGGTGTTTGCCATGGACGATACCGCAGAGAGCGACCCCTTGGAGACCGAAGCAGCCAAATACGATCTCAAGTACATCGGACTGGATGGAAACATAGCCTGTTTTGGTTCGTTTTTATATTTCATTTACATTAGCTTGTTATAAAATCATAAACAATACACTAGATTCACTCGCACATTAAATAATGAACAACATACCGAATGAACTTCTTCAAAGCATTCACATTTCAAAAGTTTCAGAGACCTGCTCCACATCAAGCTCATGTCTCAAGGGATATTTCAAATCCAGCTTTAGAGATGCCTTAGAAATGCTCCTCTTAGTAGTCTCCAACACGTTTATTTTGGTCTTGAGAACAGGATTTTGTGAAAGTGTTACCAAATGGGCACCGATCCACTCATCATCTCCAGCAGCTCTCTAACAGCTCTATAAGGGACCTGCCTGAACCGATGGGTTCTAATTAGTAGGAATCTTCCAGAAAAATGACTCAACCGAGATGATTGTTAGTCTACACATTTAAGTGGTCTCTCATTATAAATGATGGCTCTTACAGTAAAGTGCCAAGGAATAGCCGTAAAGACAGGATGAGTGTAGAAGTGACTCGAACTGACCTTGTCGTGTAGACACAAATGCACTCATGCACGATTTGCTTGCAGTTAGTTTGCACCTTAAAAGCTTTGTAAAGCAGCAAAGCAACAGCTGTTCAGCTGAATTTCACTTTATTGAGTTGAGTGTTAGATCCTGTGCCAGCAACACATTAGCTCAGCACTGAAGAACAGAATAAGGGGAGATGTGTTAGGCCAGGAGAGGTGGGATGAGCAGGAAATGGCTGAATCAGTTGGCTGCCTTACAGCTCAAAGCACGACGAGATGGGACTCACCAGGCCGGCTAACAGAGATACAACAACCACTCTTGACACCCTGTATACTTTTAGAAAACACAATTTGCTTTCTTTGGAAAGCACTGGGCAGCAGATTTAGAGCTGAGTTGTGTTTTCACTATAGGGTTGGGATGGGAAGAACTTTATTTTTAAATGTGCCTTGTTTTTCTTGTAAATGTGTTCTATGCACAAGGCTTTAGTATAAGTAGTTATGTATGTAGTTCATAATTTGGAATTTAAAGCCATTACCTTTAAGAAATATTTTGGAGAACTGTGCAATTATTTACTTGCATAGTACACTTGTATGTCATTTTTCTTCCATAGAACACAAGACATTGATATTGAATGTTATCTAATCATATTGCGAAACATTACAGTGAATATTATTTTTTTATGCAGAATAAAGGTGATTTAGCACTGAGTTCACACAATAGTTTTGTATGAAGAACAGATTGAAATCTAAGATGTTGCTCACCTAAAGTCTTGACAGATGGAGTAAGCAATGTCTGAATTATTCTAAATTAATTTTCAGATCCTTTCAGTAAATCAGTTGATCCATTTTGTCCCAATGATTCTTTCACAGATCTCACATATCTGATCAATTATTTCAACTCACTAAGTTAGTGAATGCTTTGGTTATAATGGAATAATGACTTTAATTTCTATATTCAACTGGCAAATTAATTATATAGCTTCAGAAGACATGGAATATATTTGTATATAGCTGTATAGATATGGTAATATTTTTGTTTATACTTGTTTTAGACTTTTATCATGCATTTGTGTCGCCTTTGAAGCCTGAAAACTGCTGTTCATTTAAATTTTAATTACATACAAATATGCAACTGGCACATTAGTAACACATTATTATTAACTGACTGGCACATTATGAACACATTATTAACTCTCCTTTTGTGTTCATTGGAAGATAGAAAGGTATACAGGTTTGGAATGACATTGAGGTTGAGTAAATGATGATGAAATTATCATTATTTTGGTGAGCAAATTTTTTAATGTCCAAAACATGATCTGCATCCATAGTTAATGGTGCTGGCCTTGCTATGGCAACATGTGACATCATCGACTTGCATGGTGGAAAGCCTGCTAACTTCCTGGACCTGGGTGGAGGTGTAAAGGAGAACCAGGTGTACGTAGCCTTCAAGCTTCTCACTGCCGATCCCAAGGTAGGAATGATTCTGTCAATCCAAAAACCAAAAATGTAAATACCCCTCAAACACAGTTACTTTATTTCCACCATAAAATATTGTTATAAAGGTGTTTTGAGAGTGTGATAAGAAATAAAAAGTTAAAGTTTATCTCCTTTAACTTCATTACAGTTATCAATTTAGTACTACTTTTCCACTCTTTGAAGTTTCCTCCATCTGAGATTTTGTTGACTCCTTAGGCACCAGAAAAGACTGTGGGCTTGCGGCCCGAACCCAGTTCCTTTTACCATCATTACGAGCTTGCTCGCTGATCAATATCTTTGCTACAGTCACACTTTTCAGCTCTGGAGTTGTAAACACATCAAGACACACACACACACACCTCATAACTCATCTTTTCTCAAATTCTTTTCTCCCCTAGACACACACTTGCTGTTGATTACTCGCTCTGGAGCGTAAGGTCCTTTTTCTTGCAGCTTTTACGAGCTTAGGGGTTGTTTCACAGATAATCATCCTTTTCCAAAGCAGACCAGAATTCTTGGCACGTTTAAGCTCAGTGTGTTTGTATTCAGGATGTACACTGATATCTACATAACAAAATTCTGTTTACAGTAATGGGAAACATGGAATTCATCTAGTGTCAGGTTCATTGTGCGTCAGTAAACAGTAGTGCTGGGATTTAATAGCACACCTTGTTTTCTTAGTTTTCCAGCTCAAAGCAGGAAGACAATGCTCACGCAGAGAGTGATTTCATCTATAGATTGCATCACTACATATTCATTTGGTTCTTCTCAGATGGAAGATGCACTTTTGCTTTTCTATGAATTTATCAGCAAAGAAAAACAGAGAAGAAAACCATGAAATCTTTTCCAGAGAGTCAAACATTCATTGTTGCCAAACAACAAAACAAAAAAAGATCTGTGTGATATTTTGCCCACTGAATCATACTTGATTAGATAAAGAAGATTGTGTTGAATATTTCTCTCCTATTTCCAGTCACCTCCTGTCTCTCCAGCCCTCTTGTCATCAACAGTATACCTGAAATTTTCTAAACTCTACTGGGGTAAAGTGGCGGCCCTCCCCTACCATCACATGGTTCCCATTCTGGAGCCTCTGTGTACAGCAATTTGCATTTCACAGAAGCGTTCAGAGCCACCCAGGCTCTGTGGAAGGAATATTAATTGGAATGTTAATTATTGGATCCTCTGGCGGGATGAAATACGCAGTTGCCTTCTATCTTCCATTGGAAATGTTTGATTTGTTTGTTTTGGGAGTCTTTTCCCTTGCCTCCTTCAAATTATTCTCATTGATTTAACAATTGATTGGTGGTAGGAATCAACCCACCCACGCCTGTCAAAAAAACATCCAAAAGTGAAATAGAAAGCCAATAACTCAAATGGTCCTAAAACCGACATCTGAGGAACACAGATAATACACATTAAAATACTCTGTTTATAGCCACTAAAATTAATATTTTACGTATTAACATGAGACAAACATAACTACCTACTTTACTGTGTAAAATAGTCACTAACTTTAAACTTTGTCATGACAACATAACACATATAATACACATGCAAAATGTTTGTGCAAGGATAGTTATGTAACTTCCTTATTTACATGAAGTAACTTGAAGATATTACATTGGTGATGAATGACTAAAATATTGTAGTCCTACTGTAAAAGTGTTTGAAAAAATGTTATAGCTCAAATAATATACATTATGTAAAAAATAAATACATTTTAAAATGTTAAAATAAATGCGAGATTTTCTTTTAAACCCTCCAGATGCAACAGTTTCAGTTTAGAACTAGGGTTGAGTGAATTTATGAAAATTATGCAAAATAATACTGTTAAGTTTTTTTTTATTTTTCATTTTTTTTAACCCAGAACAATTGCATTGTTGTACAATTTAGGACATTGAGTTAAAGCTGATGTACTTCCAGTCTGCTTTCCTTTAGAGACTGCATGGAGGCAAATGCATTGTAAATATGCACTCCTTTGATATACAAGATTTATTTTATTCTTACTCACCAAAGCTACCTTCACTGACAGCTCAAAGGAGAGGCACTTTTGAACTGTCTCCCACTCTCACTTTCTTAGTTTCTCTCTCTATTTTTCATTGGACATAGTTTTTCTTCCCATCCCAAACCTATTAAAACAGATTATCTTTTTATATTTATAATGCTTAGGTTGATAAATGAAGGTATTAACATAGAAGTATGTGCAGAGGACACATTTTGTAACAACTGGATTACACAAGTCAGTCTCCGTCAATAGGCATTGTTCAGGCACTTTATTTACGACACTGAAATGCAGAAAATGAGCGATGGAGAACTCTTTACTTTAAAACTTTGTCAACACTCACCATACATGGTGCATTGCAAAGTTTTATCACAGAACATGAATAAAACATTACACATTTGCCACGGTTTTATAAAAAGCCGAAAGCACCTGCTAGTTGAATCCAAATGGAAACGGCTAAACAACGCCATTATCACACCCCCTCCCTCCGAAGTTAGATGTGGGAGAAGTGGATGGATAGATGTTTTGCCCATGGCTATTTGGTCCCTATGCAGTGTAGTTTGGAGTAGGAGTGAATTAAGGCTGTGGCGCGTCAGACGTGCTCCTAGGCACTGGGTGTTTGATGAAGGTGCTTGGCTGGGTAATTGTGACCGGTGGGGATTTCACCTTCCCTGGGAAGAGAAGGCTGCAGCACCGGGTTGTGTGATGTGTATTTGAGGTTAACTAGGAGCCAGCTCTGGGGCTTGATACTATTTTCTTGCCACTGCAAGGTAAATTTGAAACAGATGCTGTTGTATGTCAGTTCTGTTGGTCGAACCGTTGTGAACATGAATGTTGGATGTCCCATACAGCACATTAATGTGTTATCTTGGAGATACAACTCACTCATTCTGTCCTGGAGATGACACATGTTTGCTCAGGGCATCATGGGATTGAATGTGCCTCTCTTACACTGAAATGGTGCTGGTGCTTGACCAGGGAATCTGCAAGCCTCTCTCAGAACTTGTCCATGTTGAAAGACAGACAGTGATTTAACTGACTGCATGAAGTGCCCATATTATTTATTTATTTATTGCAAAGTTGAAATGATTGAACTTGCTGTATACTGTATGTTGCAAGTTTGATACGGTTGAAATTTTCAAATTATTAAAATATATATAAATTATAATTATAATTATAATCAAATATAAATTATTCAAATATATATATATATATATATATATATATATATATATATATATATATATATATATATATATATATATATATATATATATATATATATATATTTACATATATATATATATATATATTTACATATATATATATATATATATATATATATATATATATATATATATATATATATATATATATATTATTTTTATTTTTTTTAGCTTCCAAAATAGTTTAATTTTGCTTCTTATGCCACTACATCAAAAGTTATAACAAATAAAATGTCTGATGGTTGAATTTTATATGTATATTTTTAAATCCTAACATTTTATTTTAGACCAACATGGAAAATAAAGTGGAGTTTATGAGTTATGAGATTTAAGAACGTACACTTTATATATAGTATTACAAATAAAATTAATTAACAAATAATATTTGTATGGATGTAACGATGAACCGAGAGCCGGTTGAAAGTCAATTTCGAAATCATACAATTTTATTTAGGTTAAAAACTGCTGGGTGGAAAGAGCACAGGCAAAGCCTTGTTTTTTTATATAAAGAGATTTCTTTTGATTGTGATGTTTTTTGTTTTGTTTTTTGACTTTTGTTGAATCGTTTTACATTTGTTGAATCGTATCGCATCGTAAGATAATTGAAACGTTATATCCTTAAATATTTGTACATAGTTTTTTAAAATGGGAAATAAAGCAGGGTTTGAGAGTGCATGGTTAAAACATGATCTAAACTACCGTTCAAAAATGTGGGGTCTGTAAGATGTTTACAATATTTTTGAAATGTGTGTCATCAAGGCTGCATTTATATGATCAGAAATATGGTAAAAAAATAATAATACAAAAAATAAAGTAATATGATCCTTCAGAAATCATTCCAATATGCAGATTTTTTTCAAGATTATTTTATGAATAGACTAGCATTTGATTGACATATAAATGTATTTTACTTTTGATCAGTATAATGCATAATACTGTTCATGTTCATATTTAATAACTTTTATGTCATATATACAAATTTTTGATATCAAGTAATTCTTATATTCAGTTATTATAT
The DNA here is from genome assembly GCF_023724105.1 of Carassius gibelio. Classification (NCBI taxonomy): domain Eukaryota; kingdom Metazoa; phylum Chordata; class Actinopteri; order Cypriniformes; family Cyprinidae; genus Carassius; species Carassius gibelio. The sequence continues at coordinate 14,493,420 of NC_068381.1, forward strand.
TGTAGTTTATCATTTAGATTTATGTTCCATTTTAAATGGATTCAAACTTATTTTATCAGAAAATCTGTCATTTCAGTACGTGTTCTGTTTTCACAATCACCCATATCTTATCCAACATCCTCATTGACTCGTTGTGTCCTGCTTCACGGCCAGGGACTCTCAGAGGAGCATGGGTAGAGCATGCTAGCGAGTAAAACGGGATGGAGTGATGCGGTAGGGTAATGAAAAGTGAAAGAGGGGTTCATGCTGGAGGAAGAGAAGCCCTCTTTCTGCTCTCCTCATTACTGTCTATGCCACTGTCTGCTCAACATTAAGCACAACTCTGGCCTTTATATATCAGTACAAACACACAAATATACTCTTGCTTCCATCTTGCACATACTCCATCATTTGTATCCTTTGGGGCCCCCATGCCCTTGTCATCTCCATTGTGCTGGTGATGTTTGTGTTTAATGATCAGCCGTCCCTCCTCGGCTGTCTCAGGCCTGGGGGAATCACATTTCCCATTTGTTCCAAACACAGGCAATAAGAGCCAGCCCAAT